>NC_056735.1:425503673-425526173 GCF_019279795.1 Protopterus annectens
CCTGGGAAAAAAATTCTCTATTCTGACTGTTCGGTATTCTGGTTTTTCGCTCTACTGGGGTCGATATTATAACATTCGAAGTTGTAAGACTTCGATGTTATGATATAGACCCCCCACACACACACACACACACACACACACACACACACACACACACACACACACACTGGCAAAAACATCAGCTTTGTCATGCATCCACATCTGAAAATTTAATGATTGCATATAAACACTATAAATATAAATATAACTACAAATATAAATATAAATATAAATAAAATGGTGTGTGTGTGTGTGTGTGTGTGTGTGTGTGTGTGTGTGTGTGTGTGTGTGTGTGTGTGTGTGTGTGTGTGTGTGTGCAAACATAGGCAAATCACATTCTATTACATTAGTCTTTATTCATGGCTCATGTTAATTACTTGTACAAATGAATGTAATAGGGAGCTTTTATCTCAACTGCTAAATTGGAAATTTCCTGGTAAGCAAAGGCAAATAAATAAATAAATAAAGTATATACATACATACATACATGCATACATATATTGTATGGGGAAAATGAGTTGTACTGCTAGTTTTAATTTCCATTAATAACCAGTACATTGAAGATTTTATGCTGGATAATAAAATATCTAGACCTAACTAAAATGAGGCACCCTTTGATAGTTGTGATTCTGCTACATTTTCAGTACACTGAAAATTGTTAACGTTCACTCTGTAATCCAATGAAGTCTACACAGAGTATCAGAGATTCTTCTTCTATATCTTTCCTACTTTGATACAGCTTATAAATCAAGCTGGCAAATGCATTTGTGCAGTCAGTTAGATTTATAAAGAAAGTATTTCAATCTTAGTAATTAATCTTTCACTGTGCTTAAAATAGTTTAAATTAATCTATCCATTTCAATAGTTTGTTATAGCATCATGTTTTATAATTGCTCTTTTACTGTTGTTACTGTTGCTGAAGAAGGAGTGCCTGCACCCAGAGCTAGAACCAGCATTAGGCAACCTAGGCAGTTGCCTAGACCCCAGTGGCTGGGGGAGCCTCCTGGCCAGGGGGCTTCCACCTTAACTTTTTAATTAATTAAAAAAAATAAACATTTCTTCTTTAATGCTGCCATGGTGTTTTCTTCTTTAAGAATTCACACAAACACACACACACACACACACACACACACACACACACTGCATCCATGCATGTGTCTTTAATATGACACATGCTCACCAATGCAGATGTAATGTAAACACATTCCATACTTGCTGTGTGAGAGATGCATGTGGTACCTCAGCTTGTGTGTGTGTGTGTGTGTGTGTGTGTGTGTGTGTGTGTGTGTGTGTGTGTGTGTGTGTGTGTGTGTGTGTGTGTGTGTGTGTAAAATGCCCTACATAAGGGGAGGACATGTTAGTCAATTCCTGTGCACTATCTGTCAGACTGCTGAAAGAATTGTGAGTTTCAGTGCATTCTCAAGGAATTGTAAGTTTTAATACATTCTTTTCCAGGGATTTTGAGTCTTATGCAGCTTTAAGGAATTGTGAGTTCTAGTGCATTTTCAAGGAATTGTGAGTTTCAAGGGAAGAGGGATTTTACTGTTGCGCATGTTGTCTATTTTCCATGTGCAACTGTTTTGTTTAGCAAATGGCAGTCAGCACTTGTGCTATAAAATCTGAAAGCAGTGTTAGTAGCACATTAGGTAGCATACTTGCCATTAGTGCAAAAAGCAGATGGTTCTACTCACACACCATGTAGATGGCGTGCTGATACTTTACTGCACTTTAAGGGGGGCAGTGTGGGTGCTGCACTCTTGAATGTGTCTTCCTTTGGATGAGATACCTAGTAACTATGAGCTTGTTGTTGGTTTGCCAGCCATTCCCTATTGCAATATTACCAGTGTTCCAACTTTTTTTTTTATGTAACATAGACAGTTAATTGTTCAAGGGCAGCAGATACAGAATTTGTAGATTAAACGCTGAAATGTCAAGTTGTTTGCCAGTAGCTATCTCTTCATTAGTTACAGATCTCTTTACTGTGGAATTATTCAGATGACTTTTACTTCTGCAGAGATTGTGCATATTGCGTGATATTGGTTGATTGTAATTTCAGATGTTTGAGTGGCCTCTTAAGGTTGAGAGGTTCTAAAATGTTTCATTTTTTCATCATTGGTTTATACATTTTGATTTATTGCTTACTGAAAAAATATTAAAAACTACAAATTTAAAACACCTTCTAACAAGTGGTGTTATATTATACAAGGAATATAATTTAATACAATCAGAAAGGTGAATCAAAGAACACATGCATGTATGCATGGTCCTAAAAATGTGTACAGGGAGCCTATCATTTGAAAACAGTCCAAAGGTAAATTTAATCCACCACTGGCCAGATGCATTTTCTTTGAATGTGGGTTTCAATGCCATTTCAATAAATGTGATTTTCAAGGGCAGAGAAGTTTACTGTTCCTACTATGTCTGTTTTCATTGTGAGGCTGTATTGTTTGTTTGTTTGTTTAGCAGATGATGGCTATCAGTGTTTGTGCTATAGAATTTAAAATATAAGTTTTAAATTAAATCCAAATATCTGTAATCATTGTAGATGCAGAAATGAAAATAGCATTCACACTGGTAGGTTTGTGTTTATTGCAACTGGGTAGAAATAGCCAAGTAATGGGACACATGAATGGCTGTGGGGGGGGGGCTGCTGTGGGGGTGTCCAATACATTACCCTGCCTAGGGCCCTACACAAAATGATCAAGTATGTATGATATCTGTCTTCCTACCACAGCTTTCCTATCCGAGAAAACTACACAGATATAGAACTGAAAGAGATATAATACAGACCAAGCTGTTTCAATAAATTATGTTTCAGAAAATTCTTCTGAGTTTTCCATTTGCTCTTAAACCTTTCATTGCACAAATTCATATTCAGATAGTATACTGTTTAATATAACAAACACTCATTATATCTTTGTTAATACACAGGGAATGATATAATTCTATCTCCACTTATACACTACTTAAGGAAGTACAACAAAAGCTTGGCTCAAGGGTTGACTTTCAGTAGACCACAACTTATAACTGCTCTGCTACGTATGAAACTCTTACCCAGAATCAGGTTGTCTATGAATGATGTAGCACCTAGCTCTCCACGAATGTGCGGTGCACAGCGGGAGAGAAGTGGCTCCATTCCATCTGCGCTCTGATCTAGTGATTTGTGGTGCTCCACACCAACCATGCAGCTGGCTATCCCTTTCCAACCCGAGATCTGCAGCACTGTAGTATCATTATGTTTAGGTGGGATTCTGACTTAGATGCATTTAGTCATAATCCCAAAAATGGTAGATGCGCACCATTGGCTCCTGAGCCAAGCACATACACTAAATGTCTGAACCTGCAGTCCTTCTCGTGCTGAGCATAATTACTATTGCAACAACACATCATCAGTAGGGTAAGATTAACCTGTCTCATGTTAGTCTATATGTATATCTATATTAATTTTTAAGAATATAAATGACTGAATTTCAGTAGTCCCTTTTCAGCTATAACCTAGCTAACTTTAAAACAAAGTGGCAAATATTCATGAAGAACAACATGCAAACAAGAAAAATTAAAGATGAATATAGTTTGCAGCTGGGACCCTGCACATAATCATGTGTTGCAAAACTAAAGTGATTTAAGAGAAAGAAACAATAAAATGATGTCTGAATTTTTATAGTAGTTACTACTGCTAAAACTGCACAACTTGCAAATATGAGTAAACTATGCCCAGTAGAGGTATAAAATGTGTAATGCATGTTACACTTGTAGCTTGAAAGAGTTACTGAATATTAGATTATAGCATATTATTAATCTAAATCAAAAATGATCTATTATTGAATATAAATATTTCAAGCAATCCCAGAAAGATTGACTCATTTTAGCAGGACAGCATGAAGGAATTAAGTCCTAGACTAACATAATCCCCCGGAATCAACAAGCCCTGCATTATGTGCAGTACTAGTGCAGGAGTTCCAGCAGGCAATACGTCTGCCGTGCGATCCAGGAATACGCTTCCAGGGCGTGTACAAGCGCTCCTGCACTAGTCCTGCATGGACTCAGCTCCTGTATGCAAATTACCCCATTTTCAGGTTAAATCCATGCAAATGAGGTGAATTTGCAGTTCAGGAAGCTGGCATCTGACCGTGCAGGACTTGTGTAATCTGTAGAAATGTACTCGGTTAGTAACCAAGTACATTTCTACAAACTACAAAACGGAGCCATGACAGCTCCAAATAAAGGGTGGATATTATGTTGAAAGCATTTGGCCATTGTCATGGAAAACAGTTGGAAAAAAAAATAATAACTTTTATTATTTTTAGCTGATTTTGGCTGTTTAAGCATAGGGCAGCGGCGCACAAATGGGATCAGGCGAAAAATAAAAAAAAATAAAATAAGTGTTCTAACCAAAATCACTATTTTGCCATTATACTCAATGGCAGGCAGAAGACAACATGGCCAGTGAATAGTGGTTGCTAAGGTGGGAGGCTCAGTGTTGGACATGTAACTATGCATCAGCAGGCAGCCTGTGCAAATGAGGGGAATGATACTGATTACCAGATTTCCCCCCAGTGCTAGTCAGCACCCAACAGTGTAAGAGCAGGAATAGCTCGGTGCAAGCCTAGGAGTTAGCTGACATCATGGGGGTGTGTGTCAGGCATATTGTAAGTGGATTGGAGCCCTGTGGCTCGGGTTTGCCGTTAGCTTAGCAGAGCTCAGCAAGGGGGTGTGTCTGAGGCTGCCTAGCACTCTTTACATTGCCTAAGCGGGTGTGCACATCGCGCACCCAGGGTTTTAAAGGGAAAAAATATAAACCAGGAAATAGCAGCTCTGTGCACATTTGAGCACTGTGTTTGTGCGGCATGCCCCCAGGCTTAAACAAGAAGGCAATGGGAAGATAAAACACCAATAGGAAGGTAATCAGGGAGAACTAGCATAGCTGGCAGGTGAAATGTATCAGAATCAGCCAATTACAGTGGCAACAGACCAACCCAGAACACTACTATAAACACCATTCCCTCTGTTTTTTCCCACATACTCTACACCGCTGATGTATACAAGTGGTGGCATTTTAACAAACAAAAACAACAAAATGATAGGGGCTGCAATAGCTATCATACATCAACATGGGGAAGAGGCTGAGGGTGGTGAGGATGAGAATGTTGTTGACCAACCCACATTGAGGAGACAGAGAAGAGTGTACAGACCCAGGGTACCCTACTGGGGGCTACATGAACTGTAGATAGTAGAGCACTACAGGGTGGACAGTGACCTCCTACAGCAATTTGTTGAGCTGTGCCGGCCATGCCTGTCACACAGAACTAACAGAGGGGAACCCATCCCAGTGGATAGCAAGGTATGTGAAGGCCTAAGAATACTAGCTACAGGTACCTTCCAAAGGCCAACTGGGATATCATGGGGATCTCACAGGCATCAGCATCCAGGGTACTCCACCAGTTCCTGGATGCCATGTCAGCACATGCCGGTGAGCATGTATATTTCCGTGAGGTGTTGGCCAGCAATATGCGTCTCTTCCACCAACTAGCAGAATATCATGAGGTAGTGGGTTCTATAAACTGCACGCACATGTACATCAAAGCACCTCCCTTGTGAGCAGGGTATGGTCTACATCAACTGCAAGGGCTCCCCCTCCATCAACTGCCAGGTCATGTGCGATGCCCAGAGCATAATAATGAATGTGTGTGCTGGCTGCCCTGGAAGCTATCATGATTCCCACATCTGGCATATGATGCAGCTGTACCAGAGATTTGCCAGTGGGGACATCCCTTGCAGTTAGCTAGTGGGTGATGCTGGTTACACACTGGAGCCGTGGCTGATGACACCCATCAGAAATGCACACACACGCGAACAAGAACTCCATAATGCGGCACACACACAGACCAGAATTATAATAGAGCATGTATTTGAGATGCTCAACTCATGGTTCCAGTGCCTGGACACATCAGGTGGAGCATTGCAGTACTCCCCAGCTACATGTACTCAAATTGTCATCGTATGTGCCATGCTTCACAATATGATCCTGCAGAAACAGCTGCAGCAGAAAGAGCACGGGGCAGGGACACACAGCTCCCCACCATTGCCAAGGCCTGCACAGGAACAGAGTGACTCAAAGGAGGAACAACCTGAGCCTGCCCCAGTAGGCAGAAGCAGGCATGCCAGTATGCCCTGGCCTTGGCAAACAGGCAACTCATAGCACATACACTGACACAGGAGGGACCCAGGGAATGACACCTCTCTCTGACTCACACATACAGTAAAAGGGATGCCAAACATGACACTGCCTGTGCTCAAACATGTATAGGGACTGTACTATGTGCATCTGACATAGGCAGCCCTCCAGCACCATCCTCAATACTGGCACACCCAGATGGTAAGTCACTCTTCTTACCAATTGCCGAATGGAGTAGTATGTGTTGTTACTTGTATCTATGGTATGGATGTAAGCATGCAAGGGAATTGGGTGGCTGAATGGGATGCCAGCAGATAGTAGACACCTATAGTGGCAGCATGTGATCTGTAACAGATACTGATGTCACCTCAGTAGCCAGTAGTATACATGTTGACAAAACCTACTGCAGGAATTGTGCTGGGCCACATGTGTTTCCATATGACACATACATGCCAGTCAGGGAGGTTCACATACCCAACAACAGTCACAGCCAGCAGGACAGGTGTAGACAAACACAAACAAAGGCTGTGCCAAAGCCTCTAAATGATGGCTATGGGTAACCTACCCCCCCCTCCCAGGCCTACACAGACAGACTACATCAGGTCAGGCAGTGGGATGAGAGTTCTGAAGGGTAAGAAGTCAGAAACTGATATGTAGATCAATCAAACCTAAGACCTGTAGTGCACTGATATGCCTCTAGTCAGCATGATAGGTTACAATACAGAATGAAATGGAGAACCTGACATACCAGTACAGTCATAGCAAATGTGTACAAGTGTCAAGTGTGCCCCCCCAATCCTATGTAGAAATGTAAAAACAGTCAGGTGTGCCCCCCAATCCTGTGTAGAAATGTAGAAACAGCAGGTGTGCCCCCCAATCCTATATAGAAATGTAGTAACAGTCAGGTGTGTCCCCCAATCCTAAGTAGAAATGTAGTAACAGTCAGGTGTGACTTCCCACAATCCTGTGCAGAAATGTAGAAACAGTCAGGTGTGCCCCTCAATCCTATGTAGAAATGTAGAAACAGTCAGCTGTTCCCAACCCCCAATCCTAAGTAGAAATGTAGTAACAGTCAGGTGTACCCTCCAATCCTGTGTAGAAATGTAGAAACAGTCAGGTGTGCCCCTCAATCCTATGTAGACATGTAGAAACAGTCAGGTGTTCCCCACCCCCAGTCCTAAGTAGAAATGTAGTAACAGGCAGGTGTGCACCCCCAATCCTAAGTAGAAATGTAGCAACAGTCAGATATGCCCCACAATCCTATTTGGAAATGTAGCAACAGTCTGGTGTGCCCCCCCAATCTGATGTAGACATGTTACAGTCAGGTGCGCCCCTCCCAATCCTATGGAGAAATGTAATAACAGTTAGGTGTGCCCCTCCAATCCAATGTAGACATGTAGTAGCATGTATGTGTAGGTATAATACCAGTGTAGCACAGATGACCTGAGGTGGCCAAGGTAGCAGGATAGATATTAGCATTTGCACAATATGCAGGTATGCGTGTGTTAGGTTGGCGTGTGTTTCATATTGTGTGAGAGTGGTCAGTATGCATGCATGTTGAGGTTTGACTTGGTGGCCATTGCCCACTACTGCCAATGACAAGGCCAAGTCCTCACAACTGCAGTGGCAAAGACAATGCTCCCCAGTATAACGCCTGCTAGCAGTAAGCCATTGTAAATGTATGGCAGTAATATGTGTCACCATCTGAAAGACTGACATGGCATGACTGTTGGGCTAGATATACAAGCAGTACACAGGGAAAAGTACCCCAGACATACAGTATATAATGTGTAACCATGAAATGGACACACCCTTGGAATTGTACATAAGGTATGCATCACATAATCTGGGCTTGTAGTAGGGAATACTGATGTTGTCTGGCCGGACACTTGCAGATCACAAAGGTGATAGGACTGATGTATTGGGAAATGACTGGTGTCCCTGCACAAGAAAGCATAATTGGAATGCTCCATGCATATCTGTGAGTCAGATGCAAGTAGTAGCACAAATGCACCCAGCTCACCCAAACACCAGCCACAGGTACCTCTCCGGTCTTACCCTGCTGTTGGGAATAGGTACAATATGACCACCACCTGTGTATGGCAATAGCAAAAGAATGCAGCATGCAGTGCAGGTGTCCCATGCAGGTGTGTCCCTAGCTGTAAGCAGCACCCTGATGGCATCCACACCACCTGATCAATACTGATATAAAGTATTGACATGAACATCTAGCACACCTACCCTGTAACCCCAGGGGAATATACTGTATGGCAGTTTGGGACTGTATGACTGACAGAATGCAACGGGCTGCTACAGCTGGCCTGCATCACCACTAAATGGCCTACAGGCCTCTGCCAAAGGCCTGCATCTCACCCATACTGCCAATGTATGTTATGTTACGGACACCCAAATAACAACATAACACACTCCACATAAGTCATATGCAAGGCCATGTGGGCAAACCACAGTAACATGTCCATGTCACATTGCATGAATGGCAGACTAACACCACAACACAGCTGTGATGAGTTGATAACTATAGGGAAAGTATCAGAGAATGTATGTATAATGTATGGAAGAGGATAGAATAATAGAGGGGGGTAGGAGCATGGGCAGCATGGAATGTGCAAAGTCCAACACACAGCTGTGTGCACATACTATCCCTGGCTGCAAACACAAAAATGGGTGGCTACAAACCTGCCCATACACCACAACAGGGGTAATGTCCTGACTTATGACCCCTGCCTCTGGGTAACCTGTGTGAATCTATACAGCTGTGAGGTATTGCCACAGCAAGATAATGCCATACTGTCACGTCGATGGAGGTACAAGTATGGGATCCTCTGCCATCACTGTACCAAGGTGCTGAACTGGATACAAAGACCCAGCAGCAAGTGCCTGCAGCTCCCCCTCCAGAATGACATAACTTTCCATGAATATGTTGGCATTTGACCACAATACTGGACACAGCTACATTCACCTTATCTTCCACAGGACATCACTGTGAGCAAAAATGTCCACCTGACAGTACTTGAGGATATAAAACATCACAGTGTATAACAGCACACATGTCTGAATATCTCTGCTAGCACCAATACCATGTAGCAGAAGCAGCACAGACACAATCACCTACAGTACACACTATCCCTTGCAAAGCTTGACCCCATATTGCCAACTGATCTACAGATATCCTGCAGAAACAGTTTGCTAGCTGTAGGTGTAGACCACAAAGGTCTGCACTGGAGTACAAACTACCTGGAATGGATACACACATTCAGTACAAAAGGGCATACTGAGCATGCTCACACACACAGAGAAATGAAGGCAATGTCAGACAACAACATACTGAAAGGTCATACGGGGCATGCTCACACACTTAAACAAATGAAGCCCATGTCTGCCAACAGTGGACCATACATATCTGACAGTTGCAGATGTTAGTGTATACACTCCTCAGTATGTACCAGTCATGCTTTGCACTCAAATTGGATAGGAATACACACATATATCCAAGGATAACCCACTATAATGTGCCAAAAGTACACATACATAGATGCGTGGAAGAGAGTGACAGTGACAAAAGCCTTCCATCTTAAGGCCTATCCCACCCAGCACACAGCCAAATGGCTACAAGCACATGATGTGTAAATGTCACTCACTGAAGAAATTAGCCACTGGTATCCCTCAGAATTAAAGATTCTGTAGTGCTAGTGTTAGCTGTGCAACATGATTGTACAAGGCAGTAGTCATCTAGTGGTTGTGTACACGTACCTGCAGAATATAAACCTGCGTGTACCTGAATGTGGTGTGTCTACCTCTAGATGAATGGGTTATGGCCCGTGCACACACACCGCCCTCCTCATAGCCCTACTATTGTAAGCCTGCTGATGTCATTCACTTTGAAATATGCCTTTGGGAAGAAGGTAGCACAGTAATCTCTGTGGCCTGTCTTATAACTGTGTAATGCTATAGTATGGTGAACTAGTTAAGTAGGAGTTCTAATCTCAGACATGGCAACTGTGTGTGTTTTGGTGTGTGTGTGTCTCTGTCTGTGTAGGGAGCCCTGTGTTTTAGGCTAGTCACACTCACTGCATTTCAAATGCCTTACTTTGGCAAGTCTGATGAAATACACCTTTGGGAAAGGAGTACCACATAATCTATTTCACATGTCCAATAACTTCATAATGCTGTACTGTGATAAACTAGTTAGATAGGTGTTATCATCCCAGACATGGCAACTGTGTGTCTCTCTGCCTATATAGGAAGCATTGCTTTTTAGGCTAGTCACACTCACTATAATTCAAATGCCCTACTTTGGCAAGCCTGCTGATGTCATTCACTTTGAAATACACCTTTGTGAAAGGAATAACCCAGTAATCTCTGTGGCACATCTTATAACTGTGCAATGCTGTAGTGTAATAAGTTCTAATCTGAGACATGGCAACATGGATGTGTGTCTCTGTCTGTGTAGGGAGCAATGCTTTTTAGGCTAGTCACACTCACTGCAATTCAAATGCCCTACTTTGGCAAGTCTGCTAATGTCATTCACTTTGAAATACACCTTTGGGGAAAAAATAGCTCAGTAATCTCCATGGTGCATCCTATATCTGTGTGATGCTGTAGTGTGATAAACTAGTTAGGTAGGAGTTCTAATCCCAGACATGGCAACTGTCTGTGTAGGGAGCAATGCTTTTTAAGCTAGTCACACTCACTACAATTCATATGCCCTACTTTGGCAAGCCTGCTGATGTCGTTCACTTTGAAATACACCTTTGGGAAAGGTCTAGTCAAGTAATCTCCATGGTGCATCCTATAACTGCATAATGCAGGTATGGGTTCTAATCCCAGGTCTGGCAACTGTGTGTGTGTTTGTGTGTCTCTACCTCTGTATGGAGCAATGCTTTTTAGGCTAGTCACACTCACTACAATTCAAATGCCCTACCTTGGGAAGCCTGCTGATGTCATTTAGTTTGAAATACAACTTTGGGAAAAAAATAGCCAAGTACTCTCCGTGGTGCATCCTATAACTGCATAATGCTGTAGTGTAATAAACTAATTAGGTAGGAGTTCTAAACCCATACATAGTAAGTGTGTGAATCTGTCAATGTAGGGAGCAATGCTTTTTAGTATGGTCACACTCACTATAAATTCAAATGCCCTACTTTGGCAAGCCTGCTGATGTCATTCACTTTGAAATACACCCTTGGGGAAAGGGTAGTGCAGTAATCTCTGTGGTGCATCCTATAACAGTGCAATGCTGGAGTGTGATATAGTAGTTGGGTAGGGGTTCTATTCCCAGACATGGCAAGTGTGGATGTTTGTTTTTGTTTGTCTGTGTAGGGTGCAATGCTTTTGAGACCATTCAAAGTCACTACAACCTCCACTGACCTACTTTGACAAGTCTGCTGTCATTCCCAGTGAAATACACCTTTGGGGAAAGAGTACTCTAGTAACCTATATGACGTGTCCTATAACAGCATAATGCTGTAGTGTGATATAGTAGTTTGGTAGGGGTTCTATTCCCAAACATGACAAGTGTGGATGTTTGTGCATGTGTTTCTTTGTCGGTGTAGAGTGCAATGCTTTTGAGGCCATTCACAGTCACTACAACCTCCACTGGCCTTCTTTGCCAAGGCTGCTGATGTCATTCCCAGTGAAATACACCTTTGGGAAGGAGTTGTCCAATAATTTCTGTAGTGCATCCTCTAAGTGCGTAATGCTGTAGTGTGATAAACTAGTTAAGTAGGAGTTCTAATCCCAGACATGGCAAGTGTGTGTGGGTTTGTGCTTGTCATTCATATCATATGTGAGTGTGTAACAATTGGACTCATTGTGGAGCGGGTTTTGCAAATCTCTTATATGGTGGCAGTATTATATGTTACAATGTCCACCTTACAAGGATAACAGATGTCAAGTAGCTGAGAGGCTGGGGTGTCAATCCATGCCGATACATGTGACATCAAGGCCTGGCAAACAATGTAAGCAACCCTTGTACTACCCAGAGAACACTCCCAACCCATGTCTCATACACAAATATACTTGCCTAGGCAACAACCACTATGTTGGTAGTACCCTGCATATTGCCCACAGATAGTAACCATGGTGTGATTGCAGTGGACTACAGAGGACATGGCACCCTGTCCATCAGTACAATAGGCACATACTTGCAGACAGTGTGCTTTCACCATGTTCCCCACTGGACACCTGCAACAACTGTGGCACCATCAAATGTGACCCACAATGGACATACCATGCCTTAAACACATGCCCTGTATGGACAGATGTCACTGACACCAGGGGATACTTGTATCATGTTATCAATGTATGTTCAGGGTCAACCTGCTGTCAATTACCAGTTCCCATCACATGAGGCCAGGACTGGCATATCTGATGATAACAATCTATGTACACAACATGGGCCAGACACCCCAGGTACAGTTCGACATGTCAGTGTACATGCATGTGGGATATGTGCACATCCCAGACACCATCCATGTCATGGACTAAAAAACACATACATGGTAAGCATTGCATAGCACTGGCCACACACAATAGTAACCCAGGTGACTGGATAGTGAATACAATATCCACCTGTGTGGGCCAATCCAGACACTATACCCCTGAGCCACACTGCAGACCACTGTCATGTGGCCTGATGCCAAGGTATACCCTTCACCTAGCCTTGTATAGCCTTCTGGCACAGTCAACCACTACACACCTATGAAGCAATGCACCCATGCATGTCAGTACTGGTACCCTGTGTCTGTTTGTGTGGTGTATGATACTTTTGACCACATTTACACTCACTGCAACTCCCATTGGCATACTGAAGCATGCTGTCTGATATCAGACACCTTCACATACCCTTTGTCCATATAACCTCTGGATATCCTCTGTGGTGCATGTGATACCTGCACATTACTGTATTGTGGCAAACAAACTAGTCAAAAAGTGTAATTTTGACCCTGCCAAGTGTGTCAATGTGTGTGAGTCCCTGACAGAGTGTGGCTGTGTTGACACTGATACCTGTTCATGTGGACAGGCATGTATACTACACCTACCGTATCACTACTATAGCACTGTTGAAGATGTCACTCACCATCACATATACATTTGGAGAGCTCCTCAACATGTAAATTATGCGGCACATGCAATAATGGCATAGACATATGATAGCAATACATAGTCAGTCAGAGGTTTAAAACCCCATACTGGTAGGTGTGTTACACTAACATGTTTAGGTTTTACTCTCCCACCCCCTCCCTGACTTACTTTGTCTCTGTTTGTCTCTCTCACTCCCTCTATGGTGGATGAGAAGAAGTACACCTGCTTTGCTTAGGCAGCAGCTTGTGTTTTGTAAGTGATGCTCATGGTCAGCTTATGGCATCTGCATGAATTGCAGTCCTCCTGTAGCTGATTACATGTGGAACAGCTGTGGTAACATTCCCATAGCCAATTGCATGGAAACACACTCCAATATCTAGTAACATCATGTTGATTTGGGGCCTTTTCATTCACTGTGAGCAGGGCCTAGATCTGATGTTTGGCAAACAGCATCACATATAGTTTGGGGATTTACCTCTAACAACATACACTGTGGAAATGGGCCAACAAACAGGAGGAGGATGTGCCTGACATGACTACAGAATGTAAGCGTTGCTATTCTGCATTTTGAGCAATGTTGGTTTAACAGGGTGTGTATGGATATGGCTGGTCTACATGTTTTAGTACCTGTCATGACAGTGCTATGTTTTTGAGGAAACTCCCATCTGTATGGTCATCTGCAGACTGGGCAGTTTGTGGAGCCTTTTGTTTCTTTTGTTACTCACAGAACACCTATCTGAGAACTGCAGAAGCATAGTGTGATGATTTCAGTCAGTACATGGTGACAGCCATGAGAGTTACTGATTTCATATCCCTCATAGGATATATGTCACAACAAAGCCTGGTACGACAGTAAATGTATGAGGTTATCACAGCATCATGCCAATACTGGGGCAGTGTTCATAGCTCCTGCCACAAGTCTGTCAACCTTTGTACATATGTCATGCAGTAAGAGGTGCATATGTTCTGTACACCATTAGTTATTGACAGCATACCTGATAACAAGCCAGTCAGATAACAGACTACTAGATGTGTCATGTATAGTAGGGGTTGTTTCTGAGGACATAACTTAGCCATTCTGTGGTTGTGTGTATAGTACTGGGGTCTGTGTATTTAGGGTGATTGTTAACAGTATGTGTATTGTGCATACGTACCTTGGGCTGTGCATAGACTGTGGTAGATGCCATTGTTCTTGGTCCTGTTCTAGCTGATGTTACATACTGCTCCACTGTATGGTGCCCTATTGGCTCACATGTCTAAAGGGCCAGATACACACATGTCGCATACCACAGACAGTCATCAGACCACACAGTGCCATGACCCAATGTATGTAGGGTTAGTGTGTGAGTGCACATATGAGGATGGTGTTTATCAGACAGTCCATACAGTGTCATAGTAAGCTTGTGTACCATATGTGGCCATGGCTGTGTTTTGGTTGTAGGTATGCACTTTCTCACAGGTGTCTGTTACTCTGTGCTGTGACATGCACGTAGAGCCTGGTATAATCACAGGTACATGTGTATTCCCTCATACAAAATGTAGTCCAGTGTTGTGGCAGTCTGCCTGTAGTTTGCACAGTCCTTTGTGACATGCCTAGCAGCCTAGTGCAATTACCCAGTTTGCTGTTATGTCCAGTTATTTGCAAGACATACTGCTACCAGGCCACCATAATTGTTGTGTATTTCTGACAAAGCAGTGGGATTCTGTACAGATGTATGTCACTAACTACTGGGTAGTATGTGGCCATATGACCTCTGCACCACCAGGTATTATGTGTCAGGACAGACTGGCATGTGTGCATGCATAAACTGTGTGGGCATATGTAGTCCAGTATTTACGTGATATACCCATGTATATGACTATTAACATCCACATTGGAAGGTGTGGTCCACATGCCTCGCATGAAGGGGATATGTGTACACCTCTGAACTGACCACAGAGTGTCAGACTGTTTACATATATTGGTCATATCTCTGCTGTAGTCCACAGGATCATTACTGCGCTAGCAGTGGTACTGTACTATGATATCCTTAGGATGCCTGTTAGTAGCCAATGGCACATATGTTAAAAGCAGATGTGACCTCCCACACACAACATGTCTGTTAAGACAACCCCTATTACAGTAGCAACAGTCTACACATATACCTGCAATACATACATGACATCCCCTTGCACTAAGAAGTTGGGACTATTGGTGCTGAGGTAGGACTCTACTTCATGTTCTGGACATATGGTAAACATATATGTATATATATTTATCTATACATATATATATATATATATATATATATATATATATATATATATATATATACACATATTGACACTTATGGATATCTACATATATATCGACATAAATAGGTATATCTAAATAGATATATATGCACATATAGTTATAGATATCTACATATATATCAACATACATAGGTATATCTGTACACATAGGATGTGCATATATATATATATATATATATATATATATATATATATATATATATATATATATATAGTGTGTGTATATATACAAAGAGATCTACACATGGCCATATATATGATGCATTATACAGATGTGTAGACAGACATATGTATGCATATACATGTGTATGCACATGCAGACATATATCAACATACATATATGTATATATCCATATTCCTGTCACGTGTAAGCATCACGGTTGTGTATACCTTCCCAGATGTATCTCACCATATGTATCTGATATGTGTACACTATGATATAACAACATACATGATGCAATAGTAATATCAATAACAAGTACTACACAATTGTGGAAGTAAAAGCAATTGTTCAATAGTAATCAATATGTGTATTGACGGATATATTGGAAAAACAGCAGCTGTTTTCACAGTGGTCATGGTGTAGTGGTCAATTGTTGTGACTGTAGTGTACAGGGTCCTGGGTTCAAGACCTGCAAGGGCTATTTATTTTGTTGCTAGGCAGAACAAGGGCTGTTGGATACAGCGTGGCTAAGGCAGTTTTGAGCAGCTTTGAGTGGGTTTGTGTGGGTTTGCACAAAGCTAAGCAGTGCTAATGTATGGTTAAACGTGCAGGCGCTTACACCATGTAGGCTTTGCTTACTATTGCACAACTCTGCTTAGCTGTTATATTGCAGCAATGCTGACACCTGCTTAGCATGGCTTAGGCTAATCAGTTCTCACCACCCAGTCTGATAACATAGCAGGGTCATGACATCTGTAATAAGTGTATGCAATGCCATGTACAATACATGTGTCTATGTGCTGTCATTACAGTAGCAAGGAGTGTGAGTGTCATGTCTGGGACACACAAGTATATGAGACCTGTACAGCACTGTTATCCTTGTGAATGTGTTGCATACAGGGGTAGTAACCCAGGGTACATGCTGTCACACGGGCATGTAGTGTATCAGGTGGTACTACTGTTGACAGTGCTTTCCCAGGCAAGAGTAAAGTGCTAAATGTAGTACTGTCAACAATCACACCTGCAGGCATAGCTGGACTCTGAGACCTCCCTGTCGTGTAACTGGTGTGTGAACTGTGTCGCAGTATATATCCCATACTGGATAATTATCCAACATGTGGAATGTAACTGTAGACTACCGTCTGTAAAGCACATGTTAGTGACGGCTTCCAACATGTAGTAATGGCATACATATTGTTGTCAATTGTCTATTGACACATTCATCCTACTGCATAGCTACTTGCCAGGCTGATGACTGTCAGTCCCTGAACAGATGTGCATATGGCAGGTATCCAGCTGGGATATGTACAGGCAACTTATGCTTGATTGACACAGACATGTCTGCCCAGCTGTGTAATAATAGATAACATCCTGTACATGCCACATGCCACGGATACCTCCACTACACTATCACAGTCAACAGAACATGCTTGGATACAGGTCTCCATCACAGACACTAACTATGTGTTGTGATACATGTTGCATACATGTCAACTGGATCACCTCAGCGGCCATGTGCAGGAGGCACCCACAGAATTGGCTGATGCATATCACTCTCACCCTGAGGGTCACCTGCCTGCTGGCACATGGCAGGTGGCATGATACCACTTACACACATCCCCTACACAACCCATCTCTCCATGGAAAATAGCCAGGTACGCATCTATGACCACCTGCAGCAATGCACCCCAGCACTTACACATGTTACGTGTGCATTACTGAGGATAGCAGTGTCTTTGTGTTAGTACACCTATAGCTGGGAATTCCATGAGGGCCTTCACAACCACCGCAACACCCATTGCTATAGACAGATTGGCTGCTGCTGTTTTGGACATTACATGTACCCTGTTACACTCCTCTCCCTACTGGCTACATGAACCTTGCAGTACCAGCACAACAGTATTGTACAAATGGGTCAAAAGGCATAGAATACCCATTGAGTTATGGCGAGTGTGTGTATGTGTGCATGTCTGTATATCTGTAGGTTACAGCATTCCGAGGTCACATACTCCTATTAAAATATGCATTGCCACACAGTAGTACAGATAGTGTTGTTGCTGCCCATAGGTGAGGCATGACAATGCAACACCCTACTATGCCTGTGGCATGTACATTAGATACATATCCCTGTAGTACCATTGTTGTGATATACAATGGGTTGTATTGCAGTCATGGGCAATGTGTGATGGTAGGTATGTCAGAGTGTCATCATGGGTTCCAGGGAGTACAATATCCACTGGGGGATGTGGGTGCTGTGTACACTGTCATTACACCATGGTACACCTGGTATATGTCACATGTACCACTTTATGGTGACCACTGTCACCATCAACCATACAGATAACTGATACTGCAATCCCGCCCAGTTATGCATGTACTGTGTGCAGTCTACCTGTAACACATTGGACACATGGGCAAGTTATTTAGCACCGATAGGCCCAGGTCTCTTGGATGTGTGTCTGCCTGTTATGTGTTTGTTAATGTGTTTATGATGGTATGTCAGACTATATATTGTCCATACACAACCATTGCATCCCCATTACCATACTGTACATGTCTGGGGATGTTCTGCATGTAACATGTAACCCGGAACACACCTCACCCTAAATGCTGTGTGGTGTGTACAATGAAAGCCACACAATTCAGTAGCACTACATATTTAGGTAGAGGTCTAGTCCAAGTATTGCCAAGTAAGAGTTTGTGTGTATGTGGATGGGTCTACATCAGGTTGCAGATTATAAACATCCCAGTGGGTCACCTGTCCATGTGGCACAGGCAATAACTGTTATGCAAACCTGTGATGTATTCAACTGTACCCTGGATATGTCACAGCCATGGTGTCAACACAGTGCCATACCCCTTGTGGAATATGATTGCAGATCATCCTCCTGCTGGCACATGTACACCTACAACACAACTGGATAACATTATGGAGACCACAATCAACCAGGGTTGCTAACATCTATAATGCATCATTGCTGGATGGCTACAGTACCTGATGTGTATGCATTAAACACTGCAGTATGTTGGTACACAGTAGTACAGACACCATGTGCATCAGAACTATATTAGCCTGTCCCTGCATCAATGTTATGGATGACAGGGATGTGGCACAGGTATCATCATATGCACAGGGTGTGTTGTTGGTTTGCCAGTGGCCAAGGGTGGGCCATACATTTGATACCATCTGTGTGGCTGAGGGGTGTAATGAGTCGAACTGTGTGTGGTGATGTGGTGTGTGTAGGTATGGGATTGCCCTAGGTAGGTTTGTATAGTGTGTGGATATGCATGCACACAGTTCTGCCATGTGGCTGCCCCTATACAGGTGTTTATGGACAGCTGCAGACCATGTCTGGCAGGGTGTGCCGTTCACCACCTCTGGCCATGGACACACGGATTGTGCCTGCAGGGATTCCATGGGCATATCCAGGTACAAACCTCGATGTGCTACTCTCCCCTGATGATGAAAGATGACCACTGGAACCAGGTCACTCCTGGGACTGGCCAGGACCATGTGCTTGTGGCCAGCAGTGGAGTGGTGTGGACAGTGCCCCACCTGCAGCACTGGGGCTGGTACTGCCACTACGGTAGCGCCTTGGTGTTCTAGCATGTCCATGTTGACCACCAGCTGTTAATGTTGCTGGCCTACGTCTACATGGCCGTCGCCACACTCCCACCACATGTTCAAGCATGGACAAACCATGGTTGATGAGGACCACTATCTCATGAAACTGTCTATCCATGACCTCGGTATGAGCACGGAGGCCACCAGCCAATTCATGGAAGTTGTCATGTGCAGATGTGAGAGCAGCCCTCTGCAGCCTCAGGCCCTGTCTGGTGTACAGTTCCATACATGCCTGCACCCTCATGACAGTCTGAAACATGCACCTGGTAGTACCAGTTGTGGTGCTTCTGCCTGGGGTATGATGACCAGCGGCACCCTGGGACATCTGCCTATGTGGTACCCCTGCCGATCCTCCGGATATGCCTGCTGTGACCAGACACAGTAGGCATGGATACCACACTCTCCTATGCACTGCTACCAACCGCCAACTGTCCCTTCGCTATGGCCAGTGGTGATGGGGTATATATAGGCACTGAAACTGTGTGCGGGTTAAGAGGGGGATGTCAAACTATTGGCCCCTGACAACCACACCTGTGCCTCAACAGTACTATCATCATCTTCAGTGTCTGTATGGACACCAACGTCAGATTGCATGCAGGAGGGATGTTGACTCACCTCCCCACCTGTGGGGGAAAACAATAAATGGATATTAAGACCTGTACAGCATAGCAGAACAGTACACACATACATACATGCACACACACACACACACACACACACACACACACACGTGAGGTTGTACAAAGATAGCACACACAGTCCTCCCATTACCCATCTGTCAACATGCATAACATATGGTACATAACAGCATGCAGTGCATTTATAGTCAATCCATGTTAGCAACAGTATACATGTGTGCGATGCATGGGCTTTGTTAGTAGGTGATGCACCTTCTCCTGGATACCACTGCACCCATATGGCATATGTCCTGTACATTCACATGCAGTGTCGACGAAATGTGTTAGGTGTGCAGATGCTGACCGCGATGCATACACTCCATGTGTGCATATGTGTACACACCCTTATCGTGATGGTTTGTTGCACCTATTGTTATGTGTACTACAGCAGTTACAACTCCTGGCAGAGGTATACCAGCATGGGCCATCTGCATTTGCCAGTGTATGTTCAGTCTGCCCTACACATGTCCCCCTATTCTGCATGATTGCAAGGTCTGCTCGTGCACATCCCTTGGTGTTCACACACTGCCGTCACTATTGCTGTGGGGTTAGGGTTATGTCTGCCACAGTTCCTGAACCTGATTATGTGCAGATACAGACATTCTTAGCATCCTTAGGATCCTTGCTGCAGTGCACTGGTGTGCCATGATGGCACCCCCTCCCCACCTTCAGCCTTTTTGCAGATGCTTGACAAGTATGGCCTACACATGTGTGTCAGTTTGCAGTGTCCCATACACTGAAAACCATGTGTTACAGCCTAGTCCCAGCTAATAATGTGGACCACAGTAATACGTTATGCCATAGTGTACACATGTAACAGTTGCCATTGTAATACTGGTATATACAATGTTGTTGCACTGTATAAGGGTGATGTTTTACACGTCTCTACTGTAGGCTATGTGTCCCAACATTATGTTAAACTCTGTGGACACATTTCATAATGACAGGATGTTAGTTATTTTGAAGGTGTCTGACATACCCTTCCAATATCCCATCATGGTCACCACTGTGATACAGTGCATTTAACAGCAATACATGATAATGTACAGCATGCATTTTGGGTAGGTGTGTTAGATGTGTGCATAGAATATACCATAGCCATTACATGCCCAGTGTATTGGTAAGCATCAACAACATAAACCATACTCACCAGCTACAGGCTGCCGCCTTGGACATATACTGGAGATGTAATGTCAGTGGCCACAGCTGTGGCATTGCTACAGGGTGGGTGCAGCATTACAGTACATCAACAGTACAAGTCCACAATACTACCACTTTTGCACATCTGTTTATTGCTACTATGCTGCAACAAACTATATATATATATATATATATATATATATATATATATATATATATATATATATATATAAAACATGTCAGATATGCATGATCTACCTGTACAGATGCAGATGCATATGCAACAGTGGTCTACTGGTGTGCCCTGTGGACTTACCTGCATGCTCCTCAGCCAGTGTGGGAGTAGCACCCACCTCCACAATGGTGTCTGGCAGTCGGCTGTGCAGATGGGCAGGTGCCACGAGGCTGGTGAGGAGCTCCGCAACATGTGTCAGGGGGGATGGATGGCATGACCCCCTCCCGTTGCAAGGTAATCCCCCCAGACTGCAGAAGCATGCTGATGGGCATTATGAAGCAGGTCAGAACAATGATGCCGGACCTGCTCATAACTGCAGTTATGCAGTTTTGCTGCTCATGGGCAGCTGGGCCAAACAGGACAGGGTAGTGCTGGATGAGATAGTTCAGCACTATGTCATTTTCAGCCGCTGAATAAGCAGGTAGGCGTCCATGTGACATCTTGCCTGAAAGACATAAAGATGGAAACAGGTCTGAGCAACTTATACATCAAGGTTACCATAGTTCTTAATACACATCTGTGTCACCCCCCCATATCAGTGACAACAAAATGTTCACACAACTCAGTAAGTATAGCTACAGCTTATATACCAGTGGGACATATATTGCTTTGTACCACACTTTGTGCCATTTGTTTGTAGCCATGTTCCCTGTGTGGACACTATCATTGCTGGCCTGTTACAGACTATTCACCTGCATGCATTAGTCAGGGCCACTATGGTTCCATATATGCATGTGGTATGCTTGATATGTGATTACTGCACATCTGAAATTCTGTGTTATTGTGGATATCTATGCATGCTGTTGGACATGTTCTGGGATTGTGTAGACTATTAATACCCACATATGTTCTATAACAGTGACACAATAGCATGTTTAGGGAATATATGCAAGCAGAACCACCTCTCCAACCTCATCTGGCCATGTTACCAGGCCACATCACATGTGGGACCCACCCTGGGGCCTCCTCATGTACTGGTTCAGCACTACCTTCAGGTGGAACCACCTCTGGGGATGTTGCCTCCCTTGTGGACACACACAGACATGA
>NC_056735.1:425528673-425627288 GCF_019279795.1 Protopterus annectens
ATATTGTGGGGTTGGGTCCATATATGTGTGGTCTTCATCTGCACAATACATGTGTGCCCTTATGCAGTCCAGAGGTCAGTGTATGTAACAGTGGTATATGGCCCGGTATGTCAGTCTATGGGGGGATGCACCATAACTAACCTAGGCTGGTACAACATATGAGGGATATCAGGGGTAAGCTGCCTTAAGGTATCTGGATGTATATTACCATACAATTCACCTTGGGTAAATGCAGGCCTATTGCTTCCTACCATACAGACTGTTCTGCTTGCCAGTGTGATTGTGATGGTTTCAGTTATGCCTTGTTATGTAACAGATACATCCCATTGTGTCAACTGAGGTCTTTACCCCCTAGGGATTGTGTACAGAGTGTAGATAGAGGATGCTGGACTATACATCTACATTGAAAAAAAACAACAGGAGAAAAACCAACTGTATTGCCAACAACAAGAACAATAAGTGTGTCCCAGCTCTACTTTCAAAGTCTGGATGAATTTATTAAATAAAGTTCAATATATTTACAAGAATAATTCTCAATCTCTAGCGCCTCGGCCAACAGCCTTTTTAGAGTAAAAAGTTAACAATCACTAAAAGACCACTTATATATGCTTATAAAACATTTAATTAAATTCAATTAAATTATTATTCAATTAGAGCACGGCAAAGTAAAAATTTAAAGAAATAGCCTTAAATAAGGCTTTGCCAGTTACATTCCCTATTCAAACCATACGGAACCAAAGTGCCATATTTCATAATTAGAACAGATTCCTTCTGTCTTAGTATATTTTTCTGATAATCAACATTATTAAAATGAAGTGGTACATGTTCTAAAACTGTTGCTTTCATACAACTAATATCCCCATCATGACATAAATTAAAATGTTCTGCAATGGGACTAGTTAGTTTTTTGTTCTTCACATCCCTAACATGTTCTTTTATTCTGTCTGCCAAGATTCTCTTTGTTTCACCAATGTAATATTTATTGCATGTACAAAAAATAACATAAATTAATCCCTTACTTCTACAGGAGTATTTGGCCCTAACAGTGAAATTTTTACCATTAATTTTTTCTACTTCAGTTACTATATATTTACACACTGAACAACTGCCACATGGAAAAGTTCCTAACTCTTTAATATTATTGACTGTAAAGATTTTGGGTTGTTTAAAGATGCTATGGACTAGAAAATCCCTAATACTTTTGGCTTTTTTATATGAAACAATCAATTTAATATTTTTTAAGGAATCAATTTCATTCTTAATAACATTCCAATATTGTCTGATTAATTCATTCATAATGTCAAAGAAATTTGTATATTTTATCACAAAAAATATTTTTTCTTCATTTACTATATGTTTATTATATCTATATTTATTATATTCTCCATCATTTGTTTTTATATTAAAACTCTCTTTAAACACTTTTATAAGACTATTTTTGATTGCAGTGACATCATATCCCCTATTAATAAATAACTTAGCCACTCTCAGAGACTCATCATAAGCTAGATTAACATCAGAGTTAAGTCTTTTTATTCTAGTAAATTCTCCAAAAGGAATAGCTCTTAAAGTATGTGTCGGATGACAACTACTTCCACACATTTTCCAACTAATTTCATCAAATTTTCTATGAATACTAGTATGTATAAACTGATTATTAACACCTTTTAGAGAAATATCCAAGTAATTAATTTCAGAACCTATCTGTACATCACTAAATTTTATACCATACTGATTAATATTTAATTCATGAATAAATTGGTCAGAAATTTCATAGCCATCTTTACAAATAAAAATAAGGTTGTCAATAAATCTATAATATTTTATAACATGTGTATTAAAGAAATATAACTTATATAAAAATTCATTTTCAAACATCCCCATAAATAAATTAGCATAAGCTGGAGCAAATGCTGCTCACATCGCCGTTCGGTTAACTGTTTGTATAATTTACCATTAAATTCAAAGACATTATTCTTTAAACAGAATTCTACCATTTCTAATACATAATGAGTTTTGGGACAGTCACTCAAAAAGAACTTAATAGCTTCTAATCCCCATAAATGGGAGATATTTGTATATAGACTCTCTACATCAACAGTAATAAAATACATTCCTTCCTTCCAACATATATTTTTAATATTTTGAAGGAAGTCGTAGGAGTCTTTGATATAAGAAGGTAATGTCAAAACTTTTTCAATTAATATTTCATGTAATAAAGTACACATGTTATATGTAAAAAAGCCATGAGCTGACACAATAGGACGGCCTGGAGGGCTATCTAAATTTTTGTGTACCTTCGGCAGACAAAAAAATCTTGCCATTTGGTTATTTTTAATAGTTATCTTATGGTCAACATCAGACTTTGTAAAATAATGTAACCTGATACCTTTCTGTAATAGATTATTAAAGTCAATTTATGCTTTCTTCACATAAGCTACATTAATCTCAAGATATATATCTTTGTTACCAAGATGTTTCATACACATCACATAATAATCACAAGCATTTAATATAACCAGTTTTCCCCTTTCATCTGAGGGCTTGAAAACTATGTTATCATTCTTACTAAGTGCTACTAATTTATTCCATTCTATTTTAGTTAAATTATAGTGATGTGTTTGTTTCAAAAAACATTCTAGTTCTTTTTCTAACATTAAATTTAGCACACATTCAAATTTCTGTATCATTGCATTCTTATAAGGAGGTAAAAAAGAGCTGTTAGATTTTAACATACTCGTATCAAAAGTGCTATATGCATTAATTATATCTTCATTATCTGATGTACAAGAGTAAAAACTCTCATCACTCTCTACATCACTATTTGGCATTTCCACAGTAGAACTGTTAACATTAGTGGAAAGACAAGGGGTGCACCTACAAAAGTATTCTCTAAGATTCATTTTACGAAATAGTTGGAATAGTTCTGTTTTTAACTCATATTTTTTAGGAAAACAAGTAGGAACAAATTTTAGCCCCTTTTCCAGAATGCCCATTTCAACACTATCTAAAACATAATTAGACAAATTAATTACATAATTATTAGCTATAGTCTCATTATTAAATTCAAGCCCATCTACCTCTTTTAAAATGTCCATCGCCCGAGTCTCTATGGCGTTCTGAATTGTTCCAGCCCCTTTTCCTGGAGTTCGTATAATGTCCATTGAAATTCGAGAATGTCTTCTGAAAACCTTCCGAATTCGCGGCTCCTGGCAATTCAGGAAAGTTCTCTCTATCATCTTCTTCCCACGATGACGCTTTCACCAGACAGGAAGCCTTTACTTTTATACGATTCAGACACCGGATTTCCTCTTTGAAACGTAACAGCCTTCTTTCTAATTCTCTGATTGTTGGTGAACACAAACGCCCTCTTGTGTTCATAGTCTCTAATGTCTCTAGTTAACTTATATTTTTTACGATCAATAAGATCTTTCTCATAGTTGGCTAATTTGGTATTTATACCCACCAGGAAATTTTCCAAAGTGGTATTAGAGGTTATGCTCACTAGTTGATCACATACATGTTTCATTTCATTTACAAGCTTCTCTTTTTTAATATTATCTCTCTCAGTTAAAATTGAAACCCATTCAACACTGCACCGATGTGCAGCCGCTATCCAACGTTCATGAAACTTTTGATCTGTTTCATCATTAAGATCAAATGGTGTAGAAGGGTTCTTAACTGATCTTAAACCACGAGGTGTGATATCTAGTTCTGCATATCTTTCAAGACTACCAATATTATAAAACACCGCCGTTTCTTTAAATATTAACTTCTCCAGTTTGATACACAAGTCCTGTGCATCAGGGTTATCAGGTATGGTAACTTTCTTGCCTACCGTTGCAAATGGATTAATGGCAGTCCTCATTCTTGAATTCTCCCACTTTTTCATAACACCTAGACCAAAACCTCCTGGGCCTTCAGGGATCATTTTTGTCAGACCAGGTAAATTATTATCAACTTCATTAGTTATTAAAACATTGGCACAACCAGGATTATCACCATTGCGTTGAAACATGTCCATACCAGACTCTCTAAATATGCGCGGAAAGGAGCACATGGACTCACTAGTCATATTGAAAAAAAACAACAGGAGAAGAACCAACTGTATTGCCAACAACAAGAACAATAAGTGAGTCCCAGCTCTACTTTCAAAGTCTGGATGAATTTATTAAATAAAGTTCAATATATTTACAAGAATAATTCTCAATCTCTAGCGCCTCGGCCAACAGCCTTTTTAGAGTAAAAAGTTAACAATCACTAAAAAAACACTTATATATGCTTATAAAACATTTAATTAAATTCAATTAAATTATTATTCAATTAGAGCATGGCAAAGTAAAAATTTAAAGAAATAGCCTTAAATAAGGCTTTGCCAGTTACATTCCCTATTCAAACCATACGGAACCAAAGTGCCATATTTCATAATTAGAACAGATTCTTTCTGTCTTAGTATATTTTTCTGATAATCAACATTATTAAAATGAAGTGGTACATGTTCTAAAACTGTTGCTTTCATACAACTAATATCCCCACCATGACATAAATTAAAATGTTTTGCAATGGGACTAGTTAGTTTTTTGTTCTTCACATCCCTAACATGTTCTTTTATTCTGTCTGCCAAGATTCTCTTTGTTTCACCAATGTAATATTTATTGCATGTACAAAAAATAACATAAATTAATCCCTTACTTCTACAGGAGTATTTGGCCCTAACAGTGAAATTTTTACCATTATTTTTTTCTACTTCAGTTACTATATATTTACACACTGAACAACTGCCACATGAAAAAGTTCCTAACTCTTTAATATTATTGACTGTAAAGATTTTGGATTGTTTAAAGATGCTATGGACTAGAAAATCCCTAATACTTTTGGCTTTTTTATATGAAACAATCAATTTAATATTTTTTAAGGAATCAATTTCATTCTTAATAACATTCTAATATTGTCTGATTAATTCATTCATAATGTCAGAGAAATTTGTATATTTTGTCACAAAAAATATTTTTTCTTCATTTACTATATGTTTATGATATCTATATTTATTATATTCTCCATCATTTGTTTTTATATTAAAGCTCTCTTTAAACACTTTTATAAGACTATTTTTGATTGCAGTGACATCATATCCCCTATTAATAAATAACTTAGCCATTCTCAGAGACTCATCATAAGCTAGATTAACATCAGAATTAAATCTTTTTATTCTAGTAAATTCTCCAAAGGGAATAGCTCTTAAAGTATGTGTCGGATGACAACTACTTCCACACATTTTCCAACTAATTTCATTAAATTTTCTATGAATACTAGTATGTATAAACTGATTATTAACACCTTTTAGAGAAATATCCAAGTAATTAATTTCAGAACCTATCTGTACATCACTAAATTTTATACCATACTGATTAATATTTAATTCATGAATAAATTGGTCAGAAATGTCATAGCCATCTTTACAAATAAAAATAAGGTTGTCAATAAATCTATAATATTTTATAACATGTGTATTAAAGAAATATAACTTATATAAAAATTCATTTTCAAACATCCCCATAAATAAATTAGCATAAGCTGGAGCAAATGCTGCTCACATCGCCGTTCCGGTTAACTGTTTGTATAATTTACCATTAAATTCAAAGACATTATTCTTTAAACAGAATTCTACCATTTCTAATACATAATGAGTTTTGGGACAGTCACTCAGAAAGAACTTAATAGCTTCTAATCCCCAAAAATGGGAGATATTTGTATATAGACTCTCTACATCAACAGTAATAAAATACATTCCTTCCTTCCAACATATATTTTTAATATTTTGAAGGAAGTCGTAGGAGTCTTTGATATAAGAAGGTAATGTCAAAACTTTTTCAATTAATATTTCATGTAATAAAGTACACATGTTATATGTAAAAAAGCCATGAGCTGACACAATAGGACGGCCTGGAGGGCTATCTAAATTTTTGTGTACCTTGCAGACAAAAAATCTTGCCATTTGGTTATTTTTAATAGTTATCTTATGGTCAACATCAGACTTTGTAAAATAATGTAACCTGATACCTTTCTGTAATAGATTATTAAAGTCAATTTATGCTTTCTTCACATAAGCTACATTAATCTCAAGATATATATCTTTGTTACCAAGATGTTTCATACACATCTCATAATAATCACAAGCATTTAATATAACCAGTTTTCCCCTTTTATCTGAGGGCTTGAAAACTATGTTATCATTCTTACTAAGTGCTACTAATTTATTCCATTCTATTTTAGTTAAATTATAGTGATGTGTTTGTTTCAAAAAACATTCTAGTTCTTTTTCTAACATTAAATTTAGCACACATTCAAATTTCTGTATCATTGCATTCTTATAAGGAGGTAAAAAAGAGCTGTTAGATTTTAACATACTCATATCAAAAGTGCTATATGCATTAATTATATCTTCATTATCTGATGTACAAGAGTAAAACTCTCATCACTCTACATCACTATTTGGCATTTCCACAGTAGAACTGTTAACATTAGTGGAAAGACAAGGGGTGCACCTACAAAAGTATTCTCTAAGATTCATTTTACGAAATAGTTGGAATAGTTCTGTTTTTAACTCATATTTTTTAGGAAAACAAGTGGGAACAAATTTTAGCCCCTTTTCCAGAATGCCCATTTCAACACTATCTAAAACATACTTAGACAAATTAATTACATAATTATTAGCTATAGTCTCATTATTAAATTCAAGCCCATCTACCTCTTTTAAAATGTCCATCGCCCGAGTCTCTATGGCGTTCTGAATTGTTCCAGCCCCTTTTCCTGGAGTTCGTATAATGTCCATTGAAATCCGAGAATGTCTTCTGAAAACCTTCCAAATCGCGGCTCCTGGCAATTCAGGAAAGTTCTCTCTATCATCTTCTTCCCACGATGACACGCCGCTTTCACCAGACAGGAAGCCTTTACTTTTATACGATTCGGACACCGGATTTCCTCTTTGAAACGTAACAGCCTTCTTTCTAATTCTCTGATTGTTGGTGAACACAAACGCCCTCTTGTGTTCATAGTCTCTAATGTCTCTAGTTAACTTATATTTTTTACGATCAATAAGATCTTTCTCATAGTTGGCTAATTTGGTATTTATACCCACCAGGAAATTTTCCAAAGTGGTATTAGAGGTTATGCTCACTAGTTGATCACATACATGTTTCATTTCATTTACAAGCTTCTCTTTTTTAATATTATCTCTCTCAGTTAAAATTGAAACCCATTCAACACTGCACCGATGTGCAGCCGCTATCCAACGTTCATGAAACTTTTGATCTGTTTCATCATTAAGATCAAATGGTGTAGAAGGGTTCTTAACTGATCTTAAACCACGAGGTGTGATATCTAGTTCCGCATATCTTTCAAGACTACCAATATTATAAAACACCGCCGTTTCCTTAAATATTAACTTCTCCAGTTTGATACACAAGTCCTGTGCATCAGGGTTATCAGGTATGGTAACTTTCTTGCCTACCGTTGCAAATGGATTAATGGCAGTCCTCATTCTTGAATTCTCCCACTTTTTCATAACACCTAGACCAGAACCTCCTGGACCTTCAGGGATCATTTTTGTCAGACCAGGTAAATTATTATCAACTTCATTAGTTATTAAAACATTGGCACAACCAGGATTATCACCATTGCGTTGAAACATGTCCATACCAGACTCTCTGAATATGCACGGAAAGGAGCACATGGACTCACTAGTCATATTGAAAAAAAACAACAGGAGAAGAACCAACTGTATTGCCAACAACAAGAACAATAAGTGAGTCCCAGCTCTACTTTCAAAGTCTGGATAAATTTATTAAATAAAGTTCAATATATTTACAAGAATAATTCTCAATCTCTAGCGCCTCGGCCAACAGCCTTTTTAGAGTAAAAAGTTAACAATCACTAAAAGACCACTTATATATGCTTATAAAACATTTAATTAAATTCAATTAAATTATTATTCAATTAGAGCATGGCAAAGTAAAAATTTAAAGAAATAGCCTTAAATAAGGCTTTGCCAGTTACATTCCCTATTCAAACCATACGGAACCAAAGTGCCATATTTCATAATTAGAACAGATTCCTTCTGTCTTAGTATATTTTTCTGATAATCAACATTATTAAAATGAAGTGGTACATGTTCTAAAACTGTTGCTTTCATACAACTAATATCCCCACCATGACATAAATTAAAATGTTCTGCAATGGGACTAGTTAGTTTTTTGTTCTTCACATCCCTAACATGTTCTTTTATTCTGTCTGCCAAGATTCTCTTTGTTTCACCAATGTAATATTTATTGCATGTACAAAAAATAACACAAATTAATCCCTTACTTCTACAGGAGTATTTGGCCCTAACAGTGAAATTTTTACCATTATTTTTTTCTACTTCAGTTACTATATATTTACACACTGAACAACTGCCACATGAAAAAGTTCCTAACTCTTTAATATTATTGACTGTAAAGATTTTGGATTGTTTAAAGATGCTATGGACTAGAAAATCCCTAATACTTTTGGCTTTTTTATATGAAACAATCAATTTAATATTTTTTAAGGAATCAATTTCATTCTTAATAACATTCCAATATTGTCTGATTAATTCATTCATAATGTCAGAGAAATTTGTATATTTTGTCACAAAAAATATTTTTTCTTCATTTACTATATGTTTATTATATCTATATTTATTATATTCTCCATCATTTGTTTTTATATTAAAACTCTCTTTAAACACTTTTATAAGACTATTTTTGATTGCAGTGACATCATATCCCCTATTAATAAATAACTTAGCCACTCTCAGAGACTCATCATAAGCTAGATTAACATCAGAATTAAGTCTTTTTATTCTAGTAAATTCTCCAAAGGGAATAGCTCTTAAAGTATGTGTCGGATGACAACTACTTCCACACATTTTCCAACTAATTTCATCAAATTTTCTATGAATACTAGTATGTATAAACTGATTATTAACACCTTTTACAGAAATATCCAAGTAATTAATTTCAGAACCTATCTGTACATCACTAAATTTTATACCATACTGATTAATATTTAATTCATGAATAAATTGGTCAGAAATTTCATAGCCATCTTTACAAATAAAAATAAGGTTGTCAATAAATCTATAATATTTTATAACATGTGTATTAAAGAAATATAACTTATATAAAAATTCATTTTCAAACATCCCCATAAATAAATTAGCATAAGCTGGAGCAAATGCTGCTCCCATCGCCGTTCCGGTTAACTGTTTGTATAATTTACCATTAAATTCAAAGACATTATTCTTTATACAGAATTCTACCATTTCTAATACATAATGAGTTTTGGGACAGTCACTCAAAAAGAACTTAATAGCTTCTAATATACATCTACATTACTTACTGTTGACTGATTGTTATCCTGTGGCCCAGTCTTTCTTTACTGTTGTACTACTTGAAGGCCTTGGCTTGGACAGAAACATATGTAATGATTTCCAGAATACTGTATTAATTTATCTGTTTGACAGTTGCATTAGTCTGTTTATATGTATTTCAGAGTCTAAACAGCTATATGACATGGCATCTACAACTGTAATAGTACGCAAAGAAAGCTTTCTCATGTATGCAAACCTATGTGTTGCGTTATATCCTTTGACCTCTCTGTGGATATATGTTGCAGGCAACAATTGTCTTTTGCGTGGGTGACTCATACAGTTTCCATTTGGTAAGGTGACAACTGTAGGCATACTGGCTGTTCTGTATGGTGTGCACCCTCTACATATGTATCTTCCTATACATATATCTGTGTGTGTATGAGTAGTTACATATATATCTATATATATGTGTGTATATATCTATATCTATATATATATATATATATATATATATATATATATATATATATATATATTATGTGTGTGTGTGTGTGTGTGTGTGTGTGTATGTATCGTATGAATGTTTATTGCTTCCACATTGTACATTCTCTATGGTAGCCAGACTGTACTGCATATGTTATTGATACCAACCTGACATCATACAGGTGGGATGGATTACTGTTAACATCTTGTGCCCATGTTGTGTCAGGCTCCGGTTATGGGATTTGCAACAGTTGGTATTGTACTGCAGGGCAGGCCTGTTTGGCTGGGGAGGAATATCAATATGTACAAGATGTATTTTGCTTGGGCCCCCCCACCCCCATTAACAGTGCATGTGGTCATATATGTATTTGTTATATTCTCTTTTATATCTATAGATATATATCTGAATATATATATATATATATATATATATATATATATATATATATATATATACTTACATATATAGATATATATATATATATATATATATATATATAGATATGTTTACATGTATATATTGCTGTATATATATATATATATATATATATATATATATATATATATATATATATATATATATATAGACATATATACATAAATATATATATATATATATATATATATATATATATAGATAGATAGGTTTACCATTATAATTTTGCTGTGCAATTGCACAGCTATGAAGTATTCGAACAACAGATGTTCGAATACTTCATATTTCAGCATGTTATGTGACCGAACATTATTCCTGCGAATGGACTGTGCATTTTCAATAATAATGTTTGCTCATGTAAGGGGATCGCAGTACAGTGCAGTTAGGGAAATACATCTCTTTCCTCACTGTAGTGCGATCTCAGAGTTGGAATATTAAGTTAGGGGGGGGTGTGGGGGGCTTGCCCCCTTGCATAAATGTGAGTTAGGGAGTTAAGGGAAGGGTGGAATTGCTGTTAAGTCGACATTTTCAACATTAACAGCTGTTTTTCGACTTTAGAAATGTTCAGAATTGTGTACTTTCGCCAAAACACTTTGCTGATAAGTACAATTTTTTTTAAATTTTAGACATAATGATAGTAAACCACACACACACATATATATATATATATATATATATATATATATATATATATATATATATATATATATATGTATATTTACATATAAATATATATACACTCACACATACATCTACATGTATAAATACGTTTCCTGTAATGTTCAGTGACTGTGCTGGTTGATATGTTTGTGAAAACAGCGGGGTTATGTATATCTGATATTGTTTAGTAGTAAATCACTTTGGGTATGGTTTGCAGGGTCCTGGGTTTGAGTCTTGCAGACACTGTTTATTTTGTTGCTGGGCAGAACAAGGGCCTTTGGATACAGAGTGATTAAGCCACTTTTAAGCAGTTATAAGTGGGTTTGCATGGGGTTGCGCAGAGATAAGCACTGCTAACTTCTGGTTACAGTTTATTACACTCAGTTAGCTTCTAAATTGCTTAACCTGTGTAAGCATTGCTTAGCCCCATTCAAACTGGCTTAAACCTGCTTACTGCTGCTTAAAAGTACTTAGTTCCACTTACCCCCGTGCTAATTTCTTTAAAAGGGAAGAAAAAAGGGTTGATAGGAAAGTTGAAAAAGGGGCACAAAGAGGGAAAGACAGTTAGGATAATTGCTAGGGATGTCCAGGAAGAGCGTAGGAAAGTTTCAGAACTGCCCATTTCATCTACAGCAACATTTGTGCATATACACTGAATTTGGGGATAGATTTGGACACTCTAACACCTGAGAGAAGGATTAGGACAACAATAACATGTTGTAAAGCTAATTAGACCAGACTACATGTGTCCAGTGGACACATGTGCAAAATGGACAGCTATGTATGGGGCGAGATTTTTTTTTTTGCGAACAGATTACTCTTTTTTTTCAGGTGAGAGTGGGATGTTGGGGAAGGACAGTAGGTATATTTGGGGAGGTAGGTTGGGTAGATTAATAGACAAGACAAACAAGATGCAAACAGGGGTGGTATATGACACATGTGGGGGTAGAAACCTTGATGGGGAGGGGTGTTGGGAAATTAGAAGCCCATAAGCCCCCTAGTGGAAACAGTGTGACTGAGGTCTCCACCCATGGGCATTCACCACTGCATGCTCACAGCTCTGAAGGTGGCTGTGCTGGGGGCTGAGTCGGAGAGCCAGGCTGACACCCTAGTCATGACACATGGCCCTCGTACTGACGTAGCAGATCTCCAAACTCCCAGTTGAGCTTGGTAGGCACCACCACCCAGACCTGGTGATGGGTGACACGTTCCTGTCTGCACCTGTTCCCAGGGGGGTGAGTCCCATCCCCTGAGGTGGTTCCACCTGAAGGTGGTGAGGATCAATGGACAATGAGGTCCCATGTTGGGCCCCAGATGTGCTGGTGCCCGGTGCCATGGCCAGCTGAGTTGGGACAGGTGGGTCCGCTGGGACCCACATTCCCATATGTGCTATGGTGTTTATGTTTTATCAACATATGTGGGTTAGTAATAGTCAACACATTCCAGGAGTAGGTATAACAGCATGCATAGATATTCCCATTAGCCCAGACACCAGATATGGAACAGTTGCATAGCTTACAGAACACATGCATATATGGGACCACAATGGTAATTACAACAACATGCAGGTACATTGATGGCACCATGCCACCAATATGGGAGTATTTCAACATAGCACATGCATAGAAACAGATTTAAATAATTATCAAACAATAGGATGTGTCCCAACATTACAGTTAAGTCAGCACATACCAATTGAGTTGGGTATTTAGTTTATTGTTGCAGATATGGTGGGGGGAGAGGAAGATGTCAATTAACAACTAGTATATTCCTGTAGTTCACATTACTTTCCTAGTCAGTGGTGTTATCTGTACCTTACAAGTATTAGTACACTACCCTATTGCCTTACTTTGGACAGTGGTATGGCTGTCGACAACTATATACATGAATTGGTTTTACCTGCAGTATATACCTCTTACCTGGTATTCCTGTAGATGAATTGTTTGTTTACACTAACTGTTTTTACACATACTCCCAGATTCCCGGTTGATATTATGCACATACCTGTCCATCTCTTTTTGCAAAGACTCTGGCCATGTCTTGACCACATGCAGGTGAACCGGGACATATTTTGATGATTGCCTTCTTAAACCTGTAGTGAATTACAACACTCTTATACAGGATTTTCTAGACAGTTATATTATGTAACACAGTGTGGGTGACAGTGATGAGTGATAACTTATTATTCAGAGCAACTGCAGCACTCATAATGTCATACAATACCAGAGTAAATAGTACCATTACAGGGTATCAATCTTTTTTTTCTAGGCACAATGTTCATATCTGACAGACTTGTAGGATCAATGTTTGTTAGCACTACCTGAATGTTGCCACACAAATTACCAGATTCCACATTAGTATTATGCACATACATCTCACTCTGTTACTGTGCACACTCTGCTCACAGCTTGACAACATGGGGGTGTAGATGGGACATACTTGGCTTATTTCTCTCATAACATTTTGGGGAGTTGTTAGAGTGACAGGTTTGTTCTCATAGATGTCTGACAATCAGTAGTATTTCTTGTTTGCTGCCTAAACTTCTGGGATCATCCCACTGATTTCCCAGGGGGACAGGGTGACAGGTAGCAGACATGGGCTGATATACTGGACATGCTGGACATATCTGTACAGTTGTGGGGTATGATTCTGTATGCAGCCTACTACCACTCCCAGGATTTGGACCATGGCTGTGTCTGCTAAAAATAAAACACTGTCCATCACAGTTGTGTGTGCTATATAGATATTGCTGTATATCTCTTATCTGATTTCTGTGTATAATTCTCCTGTGGTTTTACATTCTGACCCTGTATTACAACACTCTTATACAGGATTTCCTAGACAGTTATATTATGTAGCACAGTGTGGCTGACAGTGATGAGTGATACCTTATTATTCAGAGCAACTGCAACACTCATAATGCCATACCATACTAGAGTAAACAGTACCAATACAGGGTATCAATCTTTTATTTCTAGGCACAATGTTCATATCTGATGGACCTGTGGGAGCAATGTTTGTTAGTACTACCTGAATATTGCCACACAAATTACCAGATTCCACATTAGTATTATGCACATGCATCTCACTCTGTTACTGTACACATTCAGGTCACAACTTGACAACATAGGGTGTAGATGGGACATACTTGGCTTATTACTCTTATAACATTTTGGGAAGTTGCTAGAGTGGCAGGTTTGTTCTTATGGATGTGTGGCAATCAGTTGCATTTCTTGTTTGCTGCCTAAACGTCTGGGATCATCCTACTGATTTCCCATGGGGACAGGGTGACAGGCAGCAGATATGGGCCAATTTACTGGACATTCTGGACATATCTGTATAGTTGTGGTGTATGATTCTGTATGCAGCCTACTACCACTACCAGGATTTGAACCATGGCTGTGTGTGCTAAAAATGCAACAATTCACATCTCAGTTGAATGTGCTATTTGGGTTTTATTGTCTGTCTTTTCACTGTTTTCTATCTATGTCTCTCTCAGTTGTACTATATGACCTCTTGGGATTACACAAGTCATATGCAGACATTCCTACACATTTTATTTATGTTGCATAGTATGGGTAACAGTGCTTAATACAACAGTACTATTAAGTGATTGCAAATCTACATTAACATATGATACCAGAATAAACACATGCAGTCCAGCAGTTAGACCTTTATTGACAGGCTAGTATGCATTTATTTACATACAACCTATATGTGACTCTTCCTGCCATATTCTCTGGTGTATGCAGTACATGCCTTAAACAATACAGGTTTTATGCAGGCTATTAACCTACTACTACTTTTAGATTTATTTCCTATGACAGTACATACAAGAGTATTACTAACCTGCCTCACGTCTCAACCGCTCCAAGTGACATCCATGGGCCTCCTGGCTTATAGCCCACTCCCTTGCTGCTGTGAGGGACATAAGAGGAATATTTAGTCATACCTATTCATAATATACATGAGCTGGCAATTATTAAACAGGTAGTGGACTGATACTTACAGAGGGCTGGTACCTCCCCTGTCCTCCTAGCCTCTTTGATCCACTGATCCAAGAGATCCTCCTTTCACCGCTTCAGGTCAGCATAGTGATGCCTGACCTGCTCACCAGTTTGGTGTATGCCAGTGGCATTGGTGAAGTCATGGGTGAGATGGTCCCAGGCTTCCACTGTGTATTGGGAATCCTGGTACCGGCCTTGCAGCAGTCTCTCATCATAGTCTTTCACAAGGAGCCCTGCCATGACTCTGGACTCCTGTATGCCCCAGCGCTGTGCCCGAAAGTGCACATCCTCCCCCATTCCAGACATATTGCCTACAAGGGGAAGCTACAACCAGATATGAGATGTATTCCCACCTGTTGGGTTTAAATAGGGCTGATTTTCCACACTTTGCCGTGACTGGACGGTTTTGAAAAGGCTAAGCTATGGGAAAACCTGCTTACCTAAGGCTGGCATTGCTTAAAGGGTTATACCAATGGGCAGACTGAGTTAGCTGGCCTACACATTGCTTACACCTGCAAAGCTGGGCTGTGCAATGCTTAGATTTGCTAAATATTTAAGTTGCATTATATTTGCTTTTTGGCAATGATTTATTATTCATTACATGTTTAATATATATATATATATATATATATATATATATATATATATATATATACATATATATGTTTGGTATCCATGATTCATATGTACGTACACTGTATGGTGTCCTTGTGTTTATTAGGGGATCTCACCACTTTATTACAATGACACCTCACATCTGGGCTTAATGCAGTACTCCAGTTCACATATTTATGTTATGTAGTAGGTTATACAGCTTAAAGCTGTATATAGATTCCATTCCCATGTTCAGTTTGAATTCCCTATAGTGTGGATCTGTTTTGTGATACCTTAATCCGATGTACTACTTTGATGGCTTAGTGGTTAACCACTATGACTATGGTGTACAGGGTCCTAGGTTCAAAACCTGTAAGGGCTGTTTATTTTGTTTCTGACCAGAACAGCGGCTGTTGCATACAGAGTGATTATGGCACTTTTAAGCAATTGTAAGTGGGTCTGTGTGGATTTGCATGAAGGCAAGCACTGCTAACCTCCATTTAAATATGCTTAAAGAGAATTAGCTTCAATATTGCTTAACCTGTGTGCGCATTGCTTACCCTCATGCAAACGGCCTTAAACTCACTTACTACTGCTTAAATATGCTTACTCCCACTTACTATTGCTTAATAGTGCTTACACTTGCTTACTAGTGCTTATTCCTGCTTACCACTGCACTTATTTAGACAGTAATGTGTACTGGTTCTTGGGAAGGTGGTAGATTAGGAAAGTTTATGCAGTTATTAATCATGACACATTTTACCTTCCATTTGTATCCCTGAATCCGGTGTACTTATACTGTATGGTGCAGTTGTGATTATCTGCGGACTTTGCAACATTATGACAATGACACCTCACATCTGTATTTAATGCAGTACTCCAGTTCACAAATATATGTTATTTAGTCAGTTATGCAACTAAAAATATTGGTCATAGAGTGATTTGACATGGAAAATAGAATGTACTGGAGTGGGACTCGAACTGCTCTGCCCACTACACTATTGCTGTACTGCTTAATTTGCATATATATTGCTTTTTATCCTCTTGTGCCATTTAAGCTGCATTAACCATATCTAAATGATAAAAAACCCACACACATATGGTTAAATTTAAATTGTTTCATAACAAAAAACATCTTTATATTTGCTTTTAACTATTGCTCTTGTAAACATGGGGGGATGTTGCTGGGGGTATGCGAACACCTATGAGCAGTCTCACTCATTATTTTATTAATACTCTGCTGTTCTTCATTGCAGGGGCATGTATATTCTGAGAGCTCTGCTCTTAGACATGCCCCCTGCACTCGTACATGCTCCGTGTAAGTTTAGGAGCTCAGCCAGCGCACCTTCATTAATATGCATGGCGTGCTGCCGTCCTGCTCCTAAATGGCCACTTCCATGCAGGACTAAGCTAGTCCTGCATGGAAGGATAGTGAATCCGGAGGAATGTTTTGAATACCCAACAACAGTGACTGTTAAATGAAAGAAAAGTCCTTATGTGCACTGACAGGACTAGAGTATCTTCTGATCTTGAAAGAAAGTTTATTACCTAGTGAGATTACATAGAGTGGCTACCATGTCTGATACACACTGTCGGAATACTGTGGGCAGATTAGCCGCTTTTCAGTTAGTCTGTCAGTGTTCTAATACAGGTTGTGAATCCCAAGCATTCTAGCTCATATTTTCTTCTCAGGCATCAGTTTTGTTTGAATGGGAGGATGTCATCTACCTGGGTAATGTCTGCATGGGATATGGAGATGATCTATCCTGAAATAAATTCAATATTACTCTTTCTGTAATGTACTGAGTTAATTAGGAACTCCTAGTCCCTCATTATTCACTTATTTTTCTTTTCAGAAAATATGGTGAGATGTGATTATCATATAAAAGTCATAATGAGCTTTTTCCAATACCTTAGTAACCACCTATGAACATACGAACCTGTGACAGTTACACTGTCTCAACCAAACGTGAGTAAATGCTTTACAAAAAAGTGGTAATTGTGATATAGAAACATTATGTTAGTGCAAATGTTAGCCAAAAAATAAATATATTGTTTTTCCGGAGTCAGCCTCAGTCTTCAATTCTGTCAGAAGGTGCTTGACATTTAAAAGTATTAAGGAACTAAAGAATGGACCAATGCCAATTCACAAATGTCTATGCTTTATGGCCCATTTAAACCCATAAGACAAAATATATGGCTTCACTGTTTTATATTACTTGTTCTACTAGAAGTACATTGTCTTTTCAGTATTACATATTACATCTGATAGTTCATCAGAATGCTTACAAATGTTAATTATATCATCTAGAGTAATACAGGGATAAGGGACCCAGATAACAGAATTAGCTGCAATAACAACAGCCGACTAATACTTCTTTTTGCTATAAGTACAATCTTCATCTGGAGTAACGATACTTAATAAAGTTGCTGAATGTTTCTACCTCCAAAAAATAATACTGTGAAAAAAGAGGAACATTGGTGAGTGTCCCTGAATAATAAGATGAAAGTTTCTACTGGTGCACTTTATTCAGTAAATATATACAATCACTGTTCTCATTGGTCATCATGGTGTCAGAATACTTTTATGTGTTTGCTCTATATAGTATTTGTGGCTTTATCTAAGTGGTGGCACTTTATTTTTATCATTAGCACTAGTAGTAGTAGTAGTAGTAGTAGTAGTGTTAGTAGTAGTGGTAGTAGTAGTAGTAGTAGTAGTGTTAGTAGTAGTGGTAGTAGTAGTAGTACTAGTAGTAATAGCAGTAGTAGTAGTAGTAATTCTGGAAAGATGTTGCATATTATAGAAAACCCAAAGAAGATGCATGCTCCCCATCTACCTTTAGCAAACCTTTTTGGGTTCACTGAGTGTAGGTATAATCCTTTTCAACCTTCCTGCTAGTGTTATAGTTAGAATACTGTGGTGCTGCAGTAGAGTTGTAGCTTTGTCGCCTCACAGCAAGATGTTGTCCCGTTTGATTCTCAGCTAGAGAGTCTTCTGTGGAGACATGCATGAATGGGTGTACCTTTGTTGAAGGTTGTGCATTAGGACTGGCAACTCAGCGCATAAAAATCAACTGCCAATCATTAGCAGGCCGGAATTCCGCTGTGGGGACCGCTAACCGGGAAAAGCCGAAAGACACATCAACAACTGACATCTTAAGAAGACAACACAAGAAGAAAAATCTAGCAATCTAGACTTTCTGCTGTGTGATTCCTTAACCTCCTGTGTTGGAGACGACATGGGATACATGAAAATTACTCTTTAAAGACATCAGGTGTTTCAGCTGAACACTAATTCCAGACATCCATAATGTTTTCTTTTAAGTCTATTTATGGACAAATTCAGGCCAAAAAGCCACACCCACTAGCTGTGGACATGCATGTTTCTACCTTCTTCTAGCATTATCATCATAGCATAAGTAGAATGTTTAACTAATATTAGGAAACACAGGGTTGTTGTACTCAACTGATATCCATAAATTATAGGGTGACTGCAAAATATCCCAACTAACAAACTAAAACAATGAGTAAAAAGGTCACACAGAAAAAACAATCGGTTAAAAAACACAAAAAGAAAAATCTAGCAAAACTAGACTTTCCACTGTATAATTCCTTAAACCTCTTGTGTTAGAGGTGAAATGGTAAATATGCAAATTATCCTTTAAGAACATCAGGTGTTTCAGGTAAATGGCAATTCTGAATGTCCATGACTTTTTCTTTTCAGTTTATTTATGGTTTTTCTGTGTGACCTTTTTACTCATTGTGTTAGTTTGTTAGTTGGGATATTTTGCAGTCACTCTGTAGTTTATGGATATCATTTGGGTACAAAAACCCTGTAATTCCATATGTTAGCCAAACATTCCACTTATGCTGTGCTCATGAAGCCATAAAAAGGCAAACACGTGCATGTTCACAGCTAGTGGAGTTTGACTTTTTTGGCCTGCATTTGTCCATAAATAGAATTAAAAGAAAAAGTCATGGATATTCAAAATTGCCATTTAGTTGAAACACCTGATGTCATTAAAGGGTAATTTGCATATATCCCATGTTGCCTTTAACACAAGAGTTTTAAAGAATCACACAGTGGAAAGTCTAGTTTTGCTAGATTTTTCTTTCTGTGTGTTTTTTAACCGATTGTTTTTTCTGAGTGACCTTTTTACTCATTGTTTTAGTTTGTTAGTTGGGATATTTTACAGTCACCCTATAGTTTATGGACATCTGTTGGATACGACAACCCTGTGTTTCCAAATGTTAGTTAAGCATTCTACTAATGCTGTGCTGATGATGTCATAAGAAGGCAGAAACATGCATGTCCACAACGAGTGGGGTTTGGCTTTTTTGGACTGAATTTGTCCATAAATAGACTTAAAAGAAACAGTCACGGACATTCAGAACTGACATTTAGCTGAAACATTTACTGTCCTTAAAGGGTAATTTGAATATATCCCATGTCATCTCTAACACAAATTTGCATATATCTCATGTCGCCTCTAACACAGGAGGTTTAAGAAATCACACAGTGGGAAGTCTAATTTTGCTAGATTTTTCTTTTTGTGTTATTTTAACTGATTGTTTTTTCTGTGTGACATTTTTACTCATTGTTTTAGTTTGTTAGTTGAGATATTTTGCAGTTACTCTATAGTTTATGGATATCAGTTGGGTACGACAAACCTGTGTTTCCAAATGTTAGCCAAACATTCCACTTATGCTGTGCTGATGATCCCATAAAAAGGCAGAAACATTCATGTACATAGCTAGTAGGGTTTAGCCTTTTTGGCCTGAATTTATCAATAAACAGACTTAAAAGAAAAAGTCATGGACATTTAGAATTGTCATGTAGCTGAAATACTATATCCTTAAAGGGTAATTTGCATATAGCCCATGTCACCTCTAACACAAGAGGTTTAAGGAATCACACAGTGGAAAGTCTAGTTTTGCTAGATTTTTATTTTTGTGCTTTTTAACTGTTTTTTTCTGTGTGACATTTTTACTCATTGCTTTAGTTTGTTAGTTGGGATATTTTCAGTCACCCTATAGTGTATGGATATCAGTTAGGTATGACAACTCTGTCTTTCCAAATGTTAGCCAAACATTCCACTTATGCTGTGCTGATGATGCCATAAAAAGGCAGAAGCATGCATGTGCACAGGTAGTGGGGTTTGGCTTTTATGGCCTGAATTTGTCCATAAATGGACTTAAAAGAAAAAGTCATGGACATTCAGAATTGCCATTTAGCTGAAACACCTGATGTCCTTTAGGGGCAATTTGCAGATATCCCATGTTGCCTCTAACACAAGAGGTGTAAGGAATAACACAGTGGGAAGTTTAGTTTTACTAGATGTTTCTTTATGTTTTTTAACTGACTGGTTTTTAAATGTGACCTTTTTACTCATTGTTTTAATAGCTTGAGAAGACAAGGAAATCAACCTGTAGCTGGGCAGTATGTTGTATATTGCCTGTTTGCTTTCCCTGGGGAAAGAGATTATCAAAGTTAATTTTGATGCAAATGTAGCCCTTCCTACTACTGATATAATATTAAAGAATTATAACTATACCCTTTTGCTTACTTTTCAACAGTGTTATACAGTTCAGTAAAGATTCTTTTAGATTCAGGTGTCTCACCTAAGTTGACTGCACAAATAGCTAGACAAACTTTCCCTTACGTTAAAGTTTTAATGAGTTACATCAGCTCTTGTAGAGTAACCTGACCGCTAGTAATACCCCGGTAGAATGTTATTTGGAGATAGTTAAGGTGAAACTAAAAACAGAAGTACTGTTCTGTATTTAAAGTCTGCAACATGACCTATGTCCACTGGGGATACACTGACTGCAGTTTACATACAGTGTCTCCACGCTGAAAGAGGAGGATTGCAAACTCTGTATATAAGATGGTTTCCCATAATCCACAATAGCATATTTTCAGCAAATGTAGCACTGTTGATGAACCTGATTCATAACTAGAAGTATTCAATTAACTGTCTGTTATATAGATTTATATTCATTACTAACAGACATTTTTAAAAATTTACTGATGTTCTTTCCTATCAGCCCTTTATAGGCATGCTATAACCAACTAGATTATGGGCTAGTAAGTAATGCTATACTGGGTAATCAAAAAAAAAAAAACAAGGGGGGTTTAATATAGCCTACATGGTCTTGTTTACATGTTGGTATTGTGCCATGGTGCTTACACAATAGTAAGCATATTTGCAATCCAGTAAGTAGAGCTGGCTAGCGTGCATGCACAAATGAATACAGGAAGTTCAGTGGCATGCTAATCACCTCATAAGCAGGTGAATCTCATGCAAATGAGGCAGGTAGAGCAATCCAGCAAGCAGATAACAACCCTGCAGACCCTGTGTCAGTGTCCATAGTGTACATGGACAAATTCTGTGTACAGGAGTGTGAAATAACAAAAGAGGCTGTAAAAATGCAGATAGATGCATTGAAATGGCATAGTACGCACAGATATGTGTGAAACCATCCTCTGTGTATCTCAATAGTTACATTAAATATATCAACATAAATATTTTTTTAATAATGTGGGCATGTTTGCATGATGCACCACTTTGCGTAAACATGCCTTATATGTAAAAAAAAAATGTGGAAAAACTCAAAATTAATATAATGAGACAGAAATGTATTACAGGAACCTGTATTTACAATGGTGCATTGGTGCTGTTACTCATGTGGCAGGACTTGGAAGCCTGTAGTATCCAGAATGTGAGGATGGAACCCTATACAAATGAGATGGAGTTACTGAATAGCATAATGGGATAATAATGTCTGCAGATCCCTTCCATGTAGGCAGAGAACCATGTTGGTGTCCACAGAAGAGGCAGCTGACATCAGGACAGGGTATGCCACTAATTTCTGAGCTGATTGGAGCACAGCTGCTCCTGCTTGCGTGGCATACCTCTGTGCTGAGTGTGCAAGTCTGGGGGTGGCTGAATTCTAAGCTTTGTTTACCTAAGAGGCACATGTTTCTGCATGTTTATGTAGCACACCACTGTGCTGAGTGCGGAAGTCTGATTTCTAAGCTTAGTTTAGGTATGGGGCACATGTTTCTGCTTGTTTGCGTGGTGTTTGCCTGTGCTGAGAGAATCTAAAAAGCCAATGATATATTAATCAATGTTGATCCTTGTTTAACTTAAACTAGAGCCATTAGATGATGTTAATGATATACTAGGCAGGTGCAATGCATCATAGGTAGCCAATCATGCAGGCAGCAACTACAGTAGAGCACTATAAAGTATGCATACACCCTGCAATCTGATTTTCCCCCATACTCTGCACCATTGGAGTACAGACTTGGGAATTTTAACTAAAAGAATGCTAGGGGCTGCTCCAGGTCTGCTGCATCTGTATTTGCTTGATGCTGAAGGCAATGCTGCTGCTATGCTGACAGTAGGCCTAGGCAGAGAAGGAGAAGAGTGTTCAGGCCCAGGGTATCTTTTCAGGAGATACATGAGATAGAGATTGTAGAGAACTACAGGGTGGACAGGGACATACTACAAGAACTCTCTGCGCTCTGCTTCCCTCAACTTAGACCCAGAGCCAACAGAGGGGAACCCATCCCAGTGGAAACAAAGGTATGTGTAGCCCTTAGGATAATAGACCCAGATACCCTCCAACGATTAACTGGGGACATGATAGGGGTCTCACAGGCATCAGGATCCAGGGTCCTCCACCATTTCCTGTATGCCATGCTACCACATGTCAGTGAGCACATTTATTTTCCCCTCACCTGTGAGGTGAGGGCCAGCAATATGCAGTTCTTCTACCATGTAACACACTACTCTGAGGTACTGGGTGCCATATATTGCACTCATGTACACATCAAGCCACCACTCGATGAGGAGGGTAGAATCTACATCAACCACAAGGAGAACCAGTCCATCAACTGCCAAGTTGTGTGCAGTGCCCAGGGCATTATTATGAATGTGTGTGCTGGCAGCCCTGTCAGCTATCATGACTCCCATATCTGGCATACCAGATGTTTGCTATCGGGGACATCTCACATGGCCATTTAGTGGAGGATGCTGGCTACGCACTGGAACCATGGATGATGACACCCATCAGAAATTCACACACACCCACAGAGGAATGCCATAATGAGGCACACACACACAAACTAGGAACATTATACAGCATTTATTTGACTTGCTGAAGCCACATTCGGATGCCTCAATATATCTGGTGGAGCCCTGCAGTACTCTCCAACCACATGTGCACATATGTTTACAGTATATGCCATGCTACACAATATGATGCTGCAGAAGCAGCTGAGGCAGTATCAGCAAGGGAAGGGATACAACCCCCCCCACCTCTGCCTAGGTCACCACAGCCACACTCACAGGAGGACTTGGAGGAGGAGCCTCCTGATGATGTCCCTGTAATTAGACATAGGTGTGCCAAGTACACTCTGGCATTGGCTAAGAGACAATGCATAAGCACGTTCACTGACAACCTATGGCCCTAAGGACCAAAACCTCACTCCTATGTACATACATATATTAAAATAGCTGATGCCTGGCAACCCACACAACCTGTACCTAACCATGTATTGGCTTTGTATTGCTTGCATTACAAAGTCTGCCCTGAACTACAGTTCTGTCAACTGCTGTGTTCACAAGATAAGTCCCTAACCTACACACAAATTGTAAGGATTACTATAATAAGGTACCGTATGTATAGATCTGCTGCTGTTATACAAGGAAATATAGTGAGTGATGTGGTCAAATTTAACATCTGGATGGGACTACAGATACCCAGTCCAATAGTATGCATTCTTCAATATTCACCAGGTCTCATGGTTGGAATATTTACAACAGCAGGCAAGGGAGATGTTAAACAGTGGTTGCACATTATATTTGGACTACTGTCTACCCAAGCTGATCAAGTGCTGTTTTCCTCCATCCCCAACACAGCAGTGTACCCTTATAATTGCATTAACAGAAATTCAGCTATGGTATAACAGTGGATCAGGCAATCTCAGGGCTTTAACATACATATCACTCACATAGTTTATTTCTCTCTTCAAGCAGAATAACATTGTACATATGTATGCTGTAGATTCTGTGATGAATGGCACCTCTCTGTCTAGTGACCCGTGTGGCTTAGTGGACTAGGGAAGTTCACATGCTTGATAGTGTTGATGGTTTCTAATCTGGAATTACTCACATCTTTTGCATGTGAAATGTTACTATGTTGGTGATTTCACAGAATGTCATATCACTCAATCCCTTAGTGAAAGAAATCTGGGCAAAGCCAGAAAGATTGGAGTGACAAAGGCCCAAACATAGGGACATATTTTACATATTGGTCACATAAACCTAGACAGTTGGTGGAATAAATGTTTTTGCATTATCACATATTTTCTGAAGGATATAAAGTTTGAAATGCAACAGTTTGTCTGTAGTTAGTAGAATGTAATGACGTCAACATTCAATAAAGCACCGGAAGACCACAAATGTATGAGGAAGAGAACAAACATATGAGCCACAACTCTGGACATTCTGTGAAAATCAGGTGAGTTGAGAGGTATGCAGACTGTCAATCTGTTTGTGGTGTAACATTACCAACCTCAGTCATATATCAACTTCAGCAGACAGCTGTGGAATGCCGTGGACATGTTGAGTAAAGTGCAGTACTGCAGAAACAGGGGCGGATGTTAATCTCTGTAACACACAAAATCTGGGACTGGAGTACAGGTAGATGCACTTCTCCTTACTCCAAAACAACCACAAAACCAATCCTCAAAAATTCTGGAAAGGCATCACTACCCTCCTAAAACCTGGCACAGCAGAAAACCCAACCCCAGACCCAAATGCACTAGATATAGATCTGGCTACCCAATTCAACTCTTTTTTCATAGACTCTATTACCAAACTAACCTCATCCTTCTCTAATAACACCTCACCCCCTGCTTCTGCATCCCCCCTCTTGTCATCCCCTTCATCTCCAATCACTCAACTCCCACCATTCTCCCTAAAACCCATTCCTACTTCTACCATAAGAAAACTCCTGCAAAAACTAAAACCATGCACCAATGCCCCCGATAACATTCCCTCATCCTTCCTCAGGATAGCTGCTGAAGCCATTGCCTTCCCCATCAGCATCCTAATCAATCACTCTATCCAAGAAGGGCTTGTACCCAAACTCTGGAAAAGGGCATTCATCATTCCCCTGCACAAAGGAGGCAATAATAACAATATTACTAACTTTCGTCCCATTGCCATCCTCTCTCCTATATCAAAACTTCTAGAGAAATGTATTCATCTTCAACTCATTCCCTATCTCTTAGATAATAACTTACTAACTCCCACACAACACAGATTCAGACCCAGCCACAGCACCATGACTGCCCTTCTTTCCTTCCTGGAAATTTTAAATAAAGCCAGAGATTCTGGCTCTACTGTATCTACGCTCTTTCTTGACCTCTCTAAGGCCTTTGATACTATCTCTCATAACCTTCTCCTAACTAAACTATCTAACCTAAACCTATCCCATTCCTCTCTCAATTGGTTCACCAGCTATCTCTCCAACAGGCAACAAGCTGTCAAGTGGAAAAAAGCCATCTCCTCTTTCCTTAACACACCCACTGGTGTCCCCCAAGGTTCCATTTTGGGTCCTCTCCTTTTCAATATATTTATAAATGATTTTTTCCACTCAATACCTCATGCTAAACTTATTCAATATGCAGATGATTCCACAATTATCTGTTCAGCCACATCCATCCCTGCTCTCTTAAAACTGACTCAAGACGCCTTCTCTACCACAGAACAGTGGATGATGGACAATCATCTAGCACTCAATGCATCAAAACCAAACTTATGGTATTTACCCCTCAAAACCAACACCATTGATAGAAAACTATTTTCCATCGCTAGCCAGAATAACACACCTCTTGAACTGGTATCTGAAACCAAACTACTAGGAGTCCAGATTGACGACCAGCTTAAATTCAATAACCACCTACAACTAAACATAAAAAAAAACACCAAAAACTTGGCATGCTCTATCGACACAATCGATTCCTCACTACATCTACTAAGCTCACTCTTGCTACTACATTTCTCATCCCTTCCCTCCTTTATGGTGCCCCTCTGCTAACAAACATACAATCCTCTCTCAAAACAAAACTGTCCTCTTGTTATAATAAAATTGCCAAATTTGCAACTAGCCACAAATTATTTACCCATCACTGTGTATCTCTCCACAAACTTAACTGGCTAGAGCTTCCCAACCATCTCTCCTATACTCAGCTTACTTTTGCTCATAAAGTAATTTTTCAGCCCTCCCTCTGTCCCTCTCTCTGCTCTACCTTTAAAATGCACCTGCCACAAAGACTCCTAAGATCTAATAACCAAAACCTAATAGAACTGTACAAACCTCGTCACTCTCCAGGACAAAACCTCCTGTCCTTTGCCCTGGCACACCTATGGAACTCCTTTCCTCCCTCCATCCGTATCACCACCAACCTCCCTGCTTTTAAAAAATCACTGCACTCACATCTAACATCCTCATGGGAATGCTCCTGCTCCCACCCCTCCTAGCCTATTCTTCACTTCCTATGGGCAGCTTTACCATATATTACCAGACACCGAATAATAAGCCAACTGTAATGACATCTTATAATTCTTTTATTCTACTATTTCACTCAAGAAACTATATATTTACTGCAGCAATGCTTTGTTTTTCTACAAAATGTAACCTTAACATTTTTATTATACCTGCTTAAATCTTAGTGTTTCTACAAAATGAAAAAAAAAAAAAAAAAAATTCCTTTGTAAATGCTTAATCTTTGTTCTGTCTTGAACCCACAAATTACCACAATTGTAAACTGCTGTAATCTTTTTTGTTTACCAATGTTTTAAAGCTTTGTCTTTAATTTACAAATGATTGAAATTGTAAACTGCTGTAATCTCTTTGTAACCTTTGTTTTGGAGCTTTTCTCCCCAGGACTCCATTGAAAACGGGTTCTTATTGGCCCAATGGACTATCCTGATAAACCAACTGCAAATAAATAAATAAATAATAAATAAATGTGGCCTGGAGTCACATTATAAGCACTGACAGTTCTACTGGGCATGCTCGTACACTTAGGAAAAATGAGCACACTTCCATTGTCCCATCAGTGAAATGACCTGTTATGTATAATTGTCTATGCATACAGACATATATGTATACATATCTGTCTGTCAGTTTCTCCCTCTCACATGCATAGTATCTCTATCACACTATGTAGTGTCAGATTGATATATATATATATATATATATATATATATATATATATATATATATATATATGGGTCTACTTCTATTCGCTGACAGCCCATTTCACTGAAACCCATTTCGTTGACAGCTCATTTCATTGACAAACATTCTAGGTGGGGGGCTGCCCACACCCTCAATGTGGGGGCTGTGCCCCACACCCTAACTATATATAACAACTCCACAGTCGCACAACAGTGGGGAGGGGGTCAAAACCCAGGTTTTTGCCTTGAATACTTCTGTCAATGAAATGAGCTGTCAACGAAATGGGTTTCAGTGAAATGGGCTGTCAGCGAATAGAAGTAGACCCATATATATATATATATATATATATATATATATATATATATATATATATTCACATGATACATTGACTCCCCCATATATCTACATAACACATATACATATTATACACACACAGCTAAATTTATATATACATCCTTGTTATATGCAGGAATATGTGTCCCTGTCCACAGTTTCACCTAACTAACTGCAAGCAGCCACATATGACCATACTGGAAACTGTATACACTTAGCTAGGATAACAACAGTTTTCTCACAGTTAGAATACTAGATGCAGATAACAGTACAAAGCAATATCACTCTGCAGGCCACAGATGCTGTTCAATACAAGCCTAGTTTGTGTAATGCACAAGTACTGGGCCTGCAATCATACATGCAACAGACGTAACCTGTGGCACATGCGATAAGTAGTGTGCTCTATAGTGTAAAAGCATAGATAGGTAGGGGTTTTAATCTCACTCCAGCACCCTTTGTGTGTGTCTATACACCTGCAAAACAATGGATGTGCCCTCATTGGCTATCCCCCTGCAATGGTTATGCACCTTTCAGGCCTGTAACTTGTTGCTGGCCTCCAAACTGCCCTCTTCTACAAGGCCTGATGACGGCAGCCACCTTAAGACTACCAGCTGACAGTGTAGTAGCACATGTAAGTCGTGGTGCATGCAATAAGTACTGAGGGCTGTAATGTATAACACTAGATAGGTAAGGGTTCTAATCTTACTCCAGGCCATAAGGTGCATGTGTATATCCATATAGCATATATATTGTAACATAGTTAGGATTTTGAATTATTTTTGTGGCCCACCCAAATGACTAACCACAACAAGGCTTGCTGATATCCACAAGCATTATATGTTCTAAATGGATTGCATCAGCAGACATGAGGTGTGCTGCATGAATCGGGTACTGTGATCTGTAGTGTGTACCACTACATAGGTAACTGTTCTAATAAACATACAGGCAAGTGGCACGTGTGTCCCTTGGCATGTCATGTGTACAGTGAGTGGTAGAGGTGCTAGCCTGAATGTGGCCATGTTTGTGTGTGAGGTTGATACGACATTATACATAATTCTATGGAGCCATAAGACATGTGAACCTAACTAGCATAATAGTCATTCAGCCCTCACAATAGGAGACATCTGTATTCCCCTTGGTACAGGATCAGCACATGTTGTCCCATTCCAAGAGGGACAGAGGCAGATGCCGTGTGTTGAGATGAAGGTCGCACAGCCAAGTAAACAGATGGCATGTGCTGAGGTGCACTGAGGTGTTCTGTGCACTATTAGGCAGGGTCTCTTTCAAGAGTCTGTTTATGTCTGCTAGACAAATGTCTCCCACAAGCATGTAGTACTTATGTCACATAGTAGTTTAATGCATGTAGAGTGAGTTATCTATCTACTATGGTCCCTACAGATAGGCAGCATATGCACTCCAGCAGGGTCACACCTTGCCCTGTATGCAAGGCACAGATCACCGCTGAGTAGGCTATAAGACACAAGTGGCAGTGACACCCATTGCAGATGAACAGCAGTGAGCACATACTAAAGATGTATAGTGGCCTTTTGTGGGACCATGCTGTTTCGTGCAATTGCCAGTACAGCTTGGTAAGGTACAGCAACAAATGACTGTTGGAGTCAGATATTGGCATGCTGAGGAAAGAGTATGTAGGCGCTATGAGTATGTCACCTACTGAGGACTGTGGCCTCAGCTATGCCAAATGACTCATGCCATACCCTTTTAGAGACATAGTGATTTGAGGCACATTAGGTGTACACCTGTATTGCCAGGTTTGTGTGTCCACTTTTCAAACCTGGGTATGTACATCACATGGTTGCACTGATGTTCCATTAACTGGGGACATAGGTCCACCTGATGGTAAGGACACTACATATATATTTGCTCAGTGATTATGGTCATTAGTGTGTCACCAGGCATGTGTTTGCAATACCCTCCTGCAGGATACTGAAATAACACAGGTACTCTATGTGTGTTCAAAGTTGGCAGGCAGCAGTCAATAGTGTTAGCCACAGTCATTCAGTACTCGCATGTATTGTGGTGACATGCAGTCCAAGCAGTAGAGGACCCAGGACTGCACCCTATTGAGCACTGCTGCTTAGAGATCAGCTATTGGAGTTGGATATCCCCATGTTGTGCATGTTTACCATCAATGGGTCACATAGTGAGCCCTACAATGACAGTATCATGGATGCCTACATGGGTGCTTTGTACATGTTGCCTGAATGGGTGGTATAGTCAAAAGGCTTGGCTCAGTCTGGGAGCTGTATGGCCTGATGTACCCTCACCCATGTCCCTGCTGACTGCCTCAGAAATGTCCACCATGTGTTACAGTCATGCACCCCCTGTCACACATCCAAAGTGTGTACACTGCATATATGTGTGCTCAGCAGCTCCATGATGAAAATCCCTATGGGCATGCAGTTATGGATAGTTACAGAAACAGTTGTATAGTTATATTGGTCAGTGGATGCACCACCTTTGTGCAAGGGTAGAACAGGTGCCGTAGTCCACTCAGCTGATTTTCAGATAGTGGTATCTGTATGAATGCAAGGGCTACCAATGGTTTTACTAACCCATGTCAGATCACAGGTGAGTGTCAGCCTGGAATATTAACATGCACAATAGATGCTGTGTGCCTTCCATTGTGAGGCCTGTTATGAACTGCTCTGTCAATATAGCAGATATGGGACAGGTTGTAGGACTATCATGTGTCACATGTTGTGGGGAATAGGAAGTGTACATGATGCAGACAGTGTGGGAGTGCAGGTTAGTTATGGGTACAGACACATCATATGTGGCATCATAACGTCTGTGGTCATTGACTATCTGGACTTGTCCTTTGGGGTTACACATGTCACTACACTGTGTGTACTGGTCCTGATTTGTGAGTGATGACCAGTGTCACTTATTGTGTCTACACAACTTCACAACAACATGGCAATCATAACTGATGTTGGCCAACTGTCTGAACCAGACACAGGATATTTGTAAATGGGTATACTTCATCACCAAAGCTTGTAGATACATAAGTTCTAAAAACACATGTAACACATATCAAGGGTAGTGGACCATATCACAAATTATGAATGCTGGGGTGCACTGACTGCTGCAAATGACCTTGTTAGACTATCATAGACATATAAACCTATGGAGACATGCACGTATCCTGCTTGCTGATGTCATATTTCCACTGTGCTGCTTTGCCATCCTATGCTGCCTTACTGCCACAGTGTGTCCATAGGTTATCCCCTCAGATTCCTGGAACAAAGACATACACAGGTCTATGACATACCTGTCATTGTGTAACAATACCGCCTGTACAAAATCATACAATATAAGGTACACAATAGTATGTTGCGTACTCATGACACATGTCAGCATATAGTATATGTTGTTGACTACTACAAGAGGCATGGCAACACAAGTCTGCAGTACACAAGTACATGTCACGTAATATAGTCACCATGTGCATCAGAAACATAGCTTCATGTATCCACAGAAGGAATGAAAAACTGCCACAATAACCAAATCCAGAGGTAGGAAACCAAACGTAGACCAGGACCGTGCTAAATACCCAAATTGACCCAGTACCAGTCCAACGTTGCAAAAAAACATTTATTCCAAAACACACAACCACAGAGTTAACCTAGGTTTCATCTTGTAAAGAAAGACTTCTTCAGAACCACTCCATAACATTGACACTCTGATTATATAACTTCCAACATCATGTTGATTGAATTCAATGAATCCAATAAATACAATCAAGAAATTTAAAAAAAACATTCAACCATTGCTTCAAAATAATGACAAACTATATAAAAAATACACATGCACTAGTACCCTTAATAACTTTGTCATATCCATAAAAATTGTTATAAAAATATGTATATTATTTGATTAAAAACTGTGTGAAACAACTGAACAATGAAAATGAACAATGAACAACACATCATACTGTAAATTCTATGCTATGCTGATTAAAAAGTATATATAATAAATGTAAAACAACCAATAATGTGGTAATTTAATATAAGCCTTATAACTTATTCTATTCATGACCAAATGCCCTAACCCTTAACGTGTCTGAGCTTTAATAAAGGGGCAATACTGATATTATCATTAATACCTGGATATCTAGTAGCATCCAGTCTAAATTGCCATTTCATCTCACACAGGTCAAGGTGAATGTCCAAGATCTGTCCCTGTGTATCTTTGATTACCTGTTGAATAACACAAAATTTGAAGCCATGCCAGGGATGTACTTTAATATGTCTGAATAAGGCATTGGTGTTCCTTTGATGTTTAATATCCAATATATGTTCACCTATTCTATCCCTTAAAGCCCTGCAAGTTTTCCCTATGTACAAAACTGGACATTCAGAACATCTGGCTAAATAAACAACATTCTTTGTAAAACAATTAAAGTGGCCCTTGATAAATATCCTTTCCTCCCCCACTAAAACGTTATTATTCGTGGTTAAGATGTAACCACAAGTGTTGCATCTACCACACTTAAAATTGCCCACTTTTCTGTGAGATACAGTGGTATTATCAAAATACGCTCCCTTCTCTAATAAGTTTTTGAATGATTTTCCTTTTTTGTAAACATTCGTAGGCAAGTTCCTCATTTTTGGTATACATTACCATCTAATTTTAAAAATTGCCAATTTCTCTCTATTATTTTAACTATATATTCTGTATCATAAGTGAAGGTGGTAATACAATACAATTTTCCTAGATGTTTATTAGTCTCTTCATCTTGGACTTTTAACTGTAAAGATCTATGTGTATTCATGTTTCCTGAAACAAATTCCAAGTTTAAAATCGGTTGGTATATTCCATTAATTCTTTTGGACACAATTTCATTTTGTCTAGAATTGACTAAACTAAAAGGGTAACCTCTATTAATAAACATTCCCATAATGGTTCCCAATTCATTCTTAAAAGCATCAAAATTATTAACCATTCTAACTGCCCTGACCATCTGTCCCTTTACAATGGCTCTTTTCTGATGGTCAGGGTGCCAACTAGAGTAATTTAAATAAGCATTACAAAAAGTAGCTTTCCTATTGATCCCTGAAAATAACATTCTTTTATTTTGGTCCCATCGCAAATACATGTCTAAATAATTAATTTCTTTGTCATTATAACTATAAGAAAACTTCAAAAATTCTACAGTGTTATTAATATACTCAATAAAAGTTATTAATTTCTCGAAACCACCGTTCCAAATGATAAAAATATTGTCTAAGAACCGGGTGTATAATTGAATATATTAATTAAATTCATTTGTAAAAACATAATTTTGTTCCCAATATGACATCCCATAATTGGCGTAGCTGGGAGCACAAGCAGCTCCCATTGCTACGCCTGTAACTTGTTTAAAATAACTCCCTTCAAAGAATAAAAAATTGTTGGTTAACACAATTTCCATAAGTGTAACTATTTATTTATTTTATTTATTTTATTTTACATTTGTTAACTGGGATGGTCCGACTGGATACATGTCCTTTTTCAGCGGAGGCCCGGGGAGAAAAGCTCCAACAGAGTTACATTGATAATTAGGTACAGTAAATGAGCTGAAAGAACTTAACAAAAACATAGGCTATTTACATACAAGTACAAGACTGCCATTACTATTTCTGAGATTACTACAAATGTAACATTAATAACATATTAGCAAGGACGGTAGGCAGTATAATGACATAGAGTTAGACAGGATACATATTTCTTGGATGGATCCCTGAAAATAACATTCTTTTATTTTGGTCCCATCGCAAATACATGTCTAAATAATTAATTTCTTTGTCATTATAACTATAAGAAAACTTCAAAAATTCTACAGTGTTATTAATATACTCAATAAAAGTTATTAATTTCTCGAAATTAATTAATAATTAATTTATTAATTAATAAAATTAATAAATTAAAGGATCCATTAATGTAACTAATACATTAACTTGATCTTGTTCGTATAATCCTGTTTTCAGTAGTTGACATTCCAACCAATCCAATGTCATTGGGAATAACTGAATATAAATTGTTAACATCAATAGTAAGAAATAAGGTGGAATTATCTAACTTAACACTGTTTAATTGGTGTAAAAAATGCCATGAATCCTTAGTAATGTACTCAAATTTACTTAGCCCCTTTTGTAAAAAATAATCTAAATACTTGCTCAAAAAGAAGGTTTTACTTCTTTTGGCATCCACAATAGGTCTAAAAGTCACATTACTTAATCCTTTATGTATTTTAGGAATTCCGAATAGGCTACTAATGGTGGGACACTCATTTTTCAAGTAATTAAAGTCCATTTCATTAATCTGCCCCTGATATAACAAATCATCTATCATTAAATCTATTTTTGCAAAAGCTATATAAATCTCATTCAATGTAACTTCTTCATATGTATCATCAGTTAACATTTTAAAAATATAATTTGAATAGTCATTTTTGTCCATAATTACCATGCCGTTGCCTTTATCTGGTTTCATATATCGCACCGTTTTGTCTTTAATAAGTTGAGTTAATAACGTATTTTCCTCCCTAGTTAAATTACCTTCAGTTTCTTTTCTAGTCTTGAAATTACGTTTAAAATGATCCCTTATTTGTAATTCACATACTTTTTCAAACAATGACACTGTATTGTTAGCAGGTGGATTAAATTTGCTAGGCTTCTTTAAATTTTCCCCATTAACGTTTGTTTCATCAGAAAACCACATTTTTATATTCATTTTACGCGTTAACAATTTTAAATCAATTAACAAGTCCACTAAATCACCATTTACTCCAGGTACAAATGTAAAACCTTTTGATAATTGCTCTGTATGTCTCCTATCTAATTGTTTACTAGAATAGTTGTATAATTTAAAATCACCACATTTATTAGTTATAATAATAGGCACAGCATCATTTGACTTATCCAAGTCTTCATTAATCACTGCTAAAAAAATCAGATAAATTCGCAGCTTCACTAGTATCAAGTACCGCTGTGTTACCAGTTGCGCTTCCCCCATTTTCTTTGGGAGTACATTCATTTGCTAAATTATCATGTACACCCCCCATAAAATCAATCTAAATGTAGACTCAAATCATTGAGAGAACCACCACTGTTATTAACCTGATTCATTTCATCACACAAATCAACCATTAAACCATCTTTGTCCATAACAAACGCTTCATTCTGTCCAATATCATTTAAAAATTCAGTAGACAATAAAGTACTGGTTATTGCCAATGGACTTTGGCATTCATAACTACAATCTAATCTAGCGTCCATGTCAGTTAACCCGGACAAATGATAATTTTGGTTAACGACTAATTCATTGTACTCACATTTCTTCAAAGTATCACATTCCGTTTCTTTAATTACCTCCAACCTGTGGAATGGTTGGCATTGTGTTTGGATTGCGGGTTCCATCTCTTTGGACGAGCTCCTTGCTCTAAAAATGCCTCGTTCTCGTCCCTTCTCTGCCGGTGGGTGGCTTCCCCTCAATTCCGAAATCTTTCGGAGGGCCTCGGGCCTTCGTCTAAAGGGATTTCCTCCTGCTGAAAATTCGATTTATATGTTGGTGAGGTCAGTTCCTGTGTAGTCAGATGAACTGAATTGACTTGCGCGTTTGCATTACCATAGTGACCTTTGGATAAGGGATATACCCTATGCTTTCGATATTCCTCAGTGTCCCTCTTTATTTTATGGGTTTTCTTTAAAAAATACTTTGACAACTGTTGTTAATATTGTTTAAGATATTTTGATAGTTAGTATAATAATTGACAACGTTTAGGTTATTAGTTATAATCTCATTTTCTTGTTCTAATTCAGTCATATACCAGACAATCACTGCATCATTGTATTTAATCATGATTCTTATAAGGTCCTTTCCTGTATTATCAAAAAGCTGATGGACCTCCTGAATCATTTCCTCATTTCCCATTATACCATTAGGGTAGCTCCATAGGCGTAAACCCCGTGGAACTAACCCTAATTCAATGTTCCTCATTAGATAACTATTTTCCAATTGCAATTTTTTCATACTAAATAACTTTTTAACAAAATTTTTCAGTCTTTCAGTTAAGGATATATCCACTCTACGAGGTGTACTTACATCGGCTAAATCTTGCTGAAAGCTGAACAAATTGTTTTTCCATTGCATTTTATCTAAATTAATTGTGTTGGTAATATTAATTAAGGTCCGTTTCGGACCAGACTCCACTGTTTCACCAGCATTCGCCTCATTTAACGTAACAGCTTTCTGAGTATCTAACGGAGTGGGTTGAGTTAACGGCAGACCCAAACTCCCTAATAAAGGGTGAGAGGCAACCGCCATAACCTGTTGCTTCTCCACCAAGGTCTTAATCTGCTCAGTATGCTCAAGGAGCTGTTGATTAATTTTATTAAGCAGGTCCAAAATGTCCGGATTAGACTCCATAGCCTCTAGATAGAAACAACCAATAATCCACAGAAGGAACGAAAAACTGCCACAATAACCAAATCCAGAGGTAGGAAACCAAATGTAGACAAGGACCATGCTAAATACCCAAATTGACCCAGTATCAGTCCAACGTTGCAAAAAAAGTTTATTCCAAAACACACAACCACAGAATTAACCTAGGTTTCATCTTGTAAAGAAAGACTTCTTCAGAACCACTCCATAACATTGACACTCTGATTATATAACTTCTAACATCATGTTGATTGAATTCAATTAATCCAATAAATACAATCAAGAAATTAAAAAAAAAACATTCAACCATTACTTCAAAATAATGACACACTATATAAAAAAAATACACATGCACTAGTACCCTTGGGAAGGATGACAGGGATGTGGCACATGTATCATCACATGCACAGGGTGTGGTGTGAGATTGCAGGAGGCCTAGGCTGGCCCAAATGGTTGACAGCATATGTGTGAGTCAGGAAGGGGACCGGTTAGATGAACCATGGAGAGGTGCCATGTGTGGCTGTAGGTGACCTACATGTGACAGTGCTGTGTGAGTATGCGCATGTACACAGTCAAGCTCAGTGCTAGCCCTACATGTGTGTATGTTGGACAGCTTTGGACCATACATGATAGAGTTGATAGTTCACCTTCTCTGGCCCTGAATATGGGAACTAGCTCTGCCAGGAGTTGCACTGGCACCACCTTTCCCAAGCTCAGATGTGGTGCTAGTACATGATGCTGACAGCTGTCTGGTGGGACTGTGTCCCTCATGGGACTGCCCAGGTCCAAAAGTCCATGGCCTACCACATTGCAGCATGGACAGCACACTCCCCTCTGTAGAACTGGATGTACTGCCACTACGGTAGTGTAACTGCACAGCTGTGTGGACTCTCAGCAGATAGTGTTGCTGACCTACATCCACAGGTCCAATTCCCTGCTCCAACCACATGTTCCAGCACAGACAATGTGCGGCCCAAGACAGACACTCTCTCAGCCCACTGTCTGTCAACTGCATCAGTGAACCGATCCAGGGTGTCCCCAATGTGGTGATGGCAGTCATGGATGTCAGACTGTGCTGCATCCATAACCCTAAGCATACATCTGGTGTTCCATTCAGAATGTGACTGCACCTCCATGATGGCCCGAAACATGCTCCGAGTGACCCATGATGTGACACCTGCAACAGGTGGTAGGTGAACTGCAGTCTTTGTATGAGCAGCCCTGTCAATCCACTTGTGTGGGACCTTGGCAGGTCTCTGGCTATGGCCAGTGTCTACAATCACTGAAGCCATAGTTGCCACACTGCCCTGTTCAATGTTTCCACCCTCTGACTATCTAATATTTGTGGCATCTGGGGACTGGGTATGTGTGGGCATACTCACTGTGTGTGGTGATAATGGGGGCAGAAGAGGGATGTCAACCTCTGGGACAGATTCAGCCCCTGACAACCCCATCTGTGCCTCACTGTGGCCACCATCATCATCAGAGTCTGAAGAGACACTGACATCAGGTTGTGTGTATAAGAGTTCCCCAGCCCCTCGGTCACTTGTGGGAACCAAGACAAAAGCAGTACATTACTGCATGCACTATTATGTATCAGAAACTCCACAAATACTCATAATAATGGGGATCCACAACTGCATTACTGATTTCACTTCTTCTCATCTCCACTGTCATGCACAACAGACTTCCTCACAACAAAATACACATTCCACTCAAGCCCCTTATTCAAGTAAATCATGTGAAACCTGGCCTGTATAATTAACCTTTTACTTATGCAATATAACACTATACTTGATAAAACAACACAACACCCAGTACACCTATCTTATCAAATATATAGACATACATGTCTCAATGCCTAAGGTATATACCATCAACCTTTCTGTTTTTAAAAGGCATGTTGGATAAATTGCCTCATATAACCCAGGAGGCATTTTGCTCTTAGCTAAAACTGCACAAGTGTTTCTGTCCATTCAACTGCAGTGCTGTGAGTAACCACTCTAGGAACCTTAGGTACATGTTCCAGACAGGAACACACCAACATTCTACTCTGGTTGCACTCAACATTAATTGTACATAGGCTATTATTCTGACCCTTAACTTTAATAGCATAGATATGTTCCATAACAATACAGTATCAAGCTTACCAGGAGCAGGACTGTGGTCTGGGACAACACCTGACAGACTTGTAAAAGGATTAGGGAATCTCAGTACCACCACATATTGAAGCACAACAAGGTAATACCTGCACATATCTCACATTTACTGTAGCTACTGTGTTACTTGATGTATTGGTGACATTCTGAGTATGAGTGTACAACAGATCTTAAACCCACCCAAAGCACTTAGACCTGACACCCAAGTAAAGGTATTTACAACCTGACAGAATGACTGGTACAGTATTACAATGGTGATCGCAGTAAGTTTACTTGCACTGTCATCTGCTGTGGACATTGTTGCTCCCATCTCTATGATGTATGGTGGTATGGGTGCCTGAGATCTGTTCAATGTCCCTAGGTTTGCCAAGAATTCCTCAGTGGCCATAATCGGTTGTTCCATTGCAGGCACCCCACTGGTGATGGCATGATCCCTGGCTATGTCAGCTGCCCTTCGTCTTATAGCATTTACGATGTTGGTAGCACTGTGTTGAACCTGCTCATATGTCCTGTCTTGGTGGCCATGGGCATTCACCTCCCATACAAGCTCTGCCCACAATGCAGCCTGCTGTTCTTTGTTATGCCTCCCCCTGGATAGGTGTATGTGGTGATACCACCTTAATCCTTCAAGTATCAGTTCCTTCTCAGCATCTGAGAAAGGGGCATATCTTCTACAGTACCTTAGCCCTAAAAGACAACAAAGGGGGAAGCATATTACAGGATCATATAGATGGATGTCCACTATGTACAGATACTGCAAGTACAAAATGGCCAGCACTAACCACTGTTTGATCACACATATCATAACCACAGTGTGACAACATACTATGTGTGGGGATACAACTGAGATACTACCATTACTGTGGTGTTTCCTGATATGCCATGATAGCTTCTGCCATATGATCATACACCCAACACTCCAGTGCACTGTGGTGTGTCCCCTAAGGCCAACTACACAATAATATGTCATAGAAGCAGTGCCAGACAAACAGCAGTGTGCTATAACAACCACTATATAGGGACAGTCTGACAACAACAGAGTGCCACACTGACAAAAGTCAATGCCACGCTGATGTAATGTATGTCCCCTGTAGGTGTAATCAGCAGGGTATCACTAACATGTCATTACCACAGGTCTAAGACCAGCTTACTGCTGTAATCCCCATTCTCCCATACCTCTATCCTCCCATCTGTATCCTGTTATACACAAAAACAGTTACATACCTGCTAGAGTGCAGTAATATTCTGTTGAACTGTGTGCTTGGTAAAGTTTCACAAAGACATGCTCTGTGTGAGAAAGCCTCATACAGACTGTTTCCCCATAGGAACGTCTTGCAGTTTTAATATGCTTCTCATTAGCAGATAATTGCCTGTAAATGAGTCTGTGGCTCTGATATGCTAGTTGCAGCCTAAATAGCTAAATTACACTACCATTAGTCAATGACATGCAACCACTGTGCAATATATAATGTCTTCATTTAGACCAAGGCCCCTTTTTTAGCTGTTGAGATGAACAGTACTGGGGTGAGGAGACTACATCATTGCAAAGGCTAGATCTGTCTGCAGCAGAAACCTTTACAAAGAGCTGTGTGTACCCTAGGCTGCAGCTGCCACTGCAAATAATAGACATAGGCAGATTCTGTGAATAATTTTCAGGACATCAAGCTTAGCTGTACCTGTGTCAGCTGTGTCAGCCTTGTTGTAGAGACAGATCCATGGTGGGGGTACCCTTTACACTCCAAGTATGGCATGTGTTTATGGAACTTACATTAGACAACTGGGTCAGTAACAGAGTACTAGGCAACATATACTTATGCAATATGGATATGTGAAGTGTGTCCCTACCTGCAGGCCTGTGCCTTCCAGCACTGAAAAACAGTTATCACACTTGCAATGATTTGTGTGGATAAAAAGTGCATGAGTAATTCATTAATTGCTGTCTTCACAATAATGCACTTGAAATGCAACACAACATTGGCTTTGAACCAAGGACTGTGTGTGATAAAATGTGCTATATGCAAGGCATTCAAGGCATTCAACAGACTGAGCTACTCAGTTGCTGCTAAATCAGGTGTATTTGTAATATATATGTGCACACATACAGGTAAACATTTTCCACATCCATCAATATGTGCATAGTTTTATATGGCTGTATTTCTGCATAAGGGTCCCACTTATATGTGTACTTTGCCTTTGATGCCTTGGCAGGTGTCCTTCTGCATGTTGCTGATAAAAGGGCACATTTACCTGCTATCACAGGCCTTACTTACATGAATAATCATGTCTTTGGCTGTCTAGTGGTGTACTACTGCACGAGAGTCCAAAGTACACTCCCATTTATTGCATTACTTTTAATTCCAGTTCACTCGGCACAGCACACAACTCTGCTGAAACATATCTAATGAGTGTAACTGGCAATAACTTATGTTTTGTTTAAAGCACCTGTATTAGTGAATGCAGTGTGCCAGGTGTGATGGGCTTAGGTTTGAAACATGGTATTTATTTTGTAATAGTGTTGTACAATGTTATAAGTGGTAAAATGGGGACAAGCAGGGGGAAAAACTTAGTGAAAGGCAGAGAGGGATGTGCAGGAATGTTGTAGGAAAGAACCATAGCTATCCATTTCTTCTACAGCAGCAACTGTGCACTTTGACAGAAGTTGTAAATGAATTTAGACTATCAAACTCCAGACAGTGGGTTAAGGATAACATAACTGCATTGTCAACCCAATTGGATTAATTATGTGTCTAGTGCGCACGTGTGAAATGGGGAGCTATGTATGAGATTAAATTCTTTTTTTTGGGACACGTCCATTTTTTTAAAGGTGAGAGTAGAATGTTGGGGAAGGGACATAGATACATGTGGGGGATATAAGTTGGGTAGGTGAGGATGCATTTTCAAACAGATGAAGCAGACAAGACAGCAGACAAGGGCAGTCTGTGACACATAAGGGATGTTGAACTCCTTGAATAGGGAGGGTGTTGTGGAATCTGAGTCCCATGTATCTCCAGATGGCAGCAGCATGACTCATGTTCCCACCTATGGGACTGTCATCACTGCCCCTTCAATGCCCCAAGGGTGGCTGTGCTGGAGTCTGAGCACCAGGGCAAGGCTGCCCCATCAGGTCTTCCAGTATGCTCTCAATCCAGTTCAGGTGAGGTTCATTGCCAAGGTGGACTATTCTGCACACCAGGACTGGTAGCTCATCCTGGGTGCCTAGTCTCCCTCTGCCACTGCTCTCGGAGGGGGACTGAGCCCTGTCCCCTCGGGTGGTATGACCAGACACAGCAGGTAGTGCAGAGGCAGGAGAGGGAGCACCACTGGTCTGGGTCCCAGACATGTTGGGCCCTGGTGCCCTGGCCAATTGAGGCAAGGTAGGGGGGATCAGCTGGAACTGGCCTACCTTTATGTGCTGTGGTAAATGAGGTAAACCAATAAGTTATGTTTAGTAACAACCAAACCATTGTTAGTATTAACAGAATGGAACATCATATTTATTAATCTAAATTCAAATTAATGTATATTATGTGCAGCACATTATGTAAGATAACAGTCAGTATGGTAATGGGATGCCAGTGTAAAGTAAACCATAAGACCAGCAAAACAGTTTAACAAAATAGCAGCCTAGAAGTTAACTGCATGAATTAGCATAACTGTTAAAAATGACTGTTTCTGTTATTGCATTGTGCTAATATGTTAAACTGTTAAAAACTTTGACTGTAAATATTACTCTTGTTGCATTGTACTAATATGTGCACTCTACTAATATGTGTTTTTCTGTTTGTTTAAGTTTGCTTCATTTGTGCACATTAGATTTCTCTAATAACTTACTCATGTTAAAATCTGTAATTTATAATTTTCTGGAGCTTTTGTCCCCAGGACTCCATTGAAAACAGGCACCTTATGGCCCAATGGACTATCCCGGCAAACAAACTATAACTAACTAACTAACTAAATAAATAAATAATACATTACAATAATGAATAGATTAAGATAAGGGGTTGGGAGAGAGAGAGAATAATGTTCCATCAGTGACAGATGATATCCCTATCAACAATGGTCATACATACTTCTACAGGTGTGTACTGACAGTTGTGATTACAGTGACTACAATTCTTCTACAGCTGTTGTAGCACATACATACCTTTCAAGCTGATAGCGTGGGACAATAAGGGCCAAGCACTAACAAATGCAGGTACAGAACTACTCAGAACGGTTTCACATAATGTGGATTTCTATAACTGTCAGGGTGTTCTGTAAACAGATTTGGTAATAAATTGCATTCCAGGTAATAATTTATCTAATAAACATATGACAGACCGATTAGTCAGTTTTAATAACATTACGAGAAATCATGACACTTGAGAGGCATGTTTGTGTGCAGTAATTAAACTAGACAGCCGACATGGCTTAGTTGGCAGGCTTGGGAATAGAACCCACTAGCTGTGACTGCAGGGGACATCTGTATATAATTTAATAATTGACTGCAGTAGCATAGTACAGGCATGCAAGATATACAGCCATACTGGGATTACACAATTTTATTTCTGAATCAACAATGCTAATGAACACATTCTTGTTATTGAGTGTAACATTCTGTGAGATCTAAACACAATATCTGCACATAATATGGGCTAACTCACCCATAACATTCTTGTGTTCTTGACAAAAGAGAAATTGTGAGTATTATATGACTGACACTGAAAATGTAGTGCTACATAGCACTAGATTCGATCCCAGGACTGGTGTGGCAAAATGTACTTTGTACAAGAAATTTAACAGACTGAGCTACTGATTCACTGCTGACTACAGTGTGACTGATACTTGCCTGAAGATCACCTAGAAACATACTATGAATTGTGCAATACAAGTTACAGGACTTTCCTCTAGCATTCTAATACTGTTACAGTGTTATACTGGATTGCAGTGACAATAAACCACACATGCATGGTATACAACCATACTGCATATATTACTACAGCTTTATTTCACTTTCAACAATACTGGTGAACACATATTATTGTTACTGGTTTGAAATATCTGTGAAGTACACACACAATATCTGGCCACGGGGTGGGCTACCTCACCCATACACCTTTATTACCTGAAGTCTGTGAGAGACAGAGCATTATGTGACTGGTATTGGTCTACAGACAGCTTTGAACAGTACTATGACTTAAGCCGTACAGTTTGCAGCCATAAGATTTTCATTCTATAGCTATTACAGTGTTATACTTGACTGCAGCACCCTTACCTTACAGACTCAATGCATACAGCTCTACTGCAATGGTTATGACAAGACAATTCTGATGTACACCATTTTCCTTACTGTTATTGGTATTCTTTCTTGTCTTTTATTGAACTATGAATGCCCCCACTGCTGCACCCGAAAGCACACACCTTCTCCAACACCAGCTGCCATACTGACAGTTGATTGAACTCCACTGGATTCTGCAGACTTCCTGCCTATTGCACTTAATATAGGCTGCTTTCCCACCCTTACACATCATTGAGCAACATTCATAAAAGTACCACATCCCTTAACAGTGTGCAAACCAGCTAAGTGGAGCTGAGCAACAACTGTGGTTTAAATGAAGAGTAGTACCATGCAAACATTAGCAGACATTAACAAGTTTATGCAGTGCTTAGCATGCTTGAGCAGAGCTCAGCAAAGTGCAGCAGTGCTATATTTTATAATTTTATTATTAAATTCTAAAAAATTATTTCAGCAAATTACAGACATGCTCTGTGTGCTATGAATTCATACCCAGGATCTACTACACATATAGCTGTTACTCTATCCATGTAGCTACTTGGATATGTGAAAACTAATATACCTTCACATATACTACTGAGCTACGTGAAACACACCCGTAAACATGCGTAAACAAAACTTTAAATAAATAAATAATTATATCCAGTTTCTATTTTTAGATGTCTGGCAGGTGTCTGCCATGTATGTTTGAGCTGCGCTTGGCTCTGCTGCACTCCGCACCATGCAGCACAAATGAAAATAAAAAAAATAAATAAATATATTTAGTTATGATAATTAGTTACATCCAGTTTCTGTTTTTAGATGTCTGCCAGGCATAAGCTGTCTATATGTGACCACAGCTTGGTATTGCTGCACTATATGTCGCACCATGCAAACATGCAGTAAAAATAATTATTAAAAAAAACAGGTGACACATAACACATCATTGAAATGACATATTACACATTTGACACACTTCACAACATTACTACAGTATCAGAGACCACTGCAGGGAACCTCATACTTATCTGCGCCCACAGTCAGCCGCTACACCTCTCTGTACACTGATTCAATATCTGTGTTCCTCAGCTCTCCCTCAGCAGTGCGTGATCATTAATATGCATGCCGTGCTGCAGAGGGGGAACCATGGCCGTATACATGGATATATTCTGTGTAAGCTGTACACTATGCCTACACAGATTTTATTAAATCCTGTAGAAGGTCAAGTTTTTTATTATTACATGATGCACAGAAAGGGTGATTTCTCAAATGTATGTGTTGGCTAACAAAAACTGAGAAATCTGAGAAGCAGTAATAAGCTAATGTTATATAAAAAAATGAGAACTAGATGCTGTGATCATTCATCAGATGAAACAATGTGAAATTTATATGGTAAAGAAATGCTATTTAGTGCAAACATATTTTAACTGTTTATATTTAGTAAGGCTTTCACATGCATCAACAGTAAAGTAAAAAATTCCTGAGTGACACAAGGGTAAGACACAGCATAAATGATGGCAAGGCTAGCAAAGTCCTGTGGAACTGAAGTTCTTTCTGCAAATAAACATTTTACTACAAGCTAGAATTAGAGGTAATCTGATCTCTAATAGGGATCCAGTGCTGATAATACAGCACATGATTAAATAATGCATCACATAAAATCCAGGAAGCAGCCCAGCACTGTTATTTCAGAAATATCTAGATTTATTTTCAAACTTTTGATCCCTGCCCAATATGAGATTTAACACTTGTCAAAAACAAAACATGCATTGAATGTACAAGACACATAAATATAATTTGTGCAACTATGAAATCTTATTGCTTACCACAAAGTACAGTAGTGTGTCCTGTAGAATGACATAGTCAGAGGCAGTGGTATCAAATTAAAACTCCTCGACACAGTCATTGTGAACTACTAGTAGTACATGAACCAAGCCTACTTGTCCTCTAAACTGAGTCAATGAAGACACCAAATATGATGTAGCAGCCATTTATTGCAGAGACATAGACAATATTACCAATGCCACAACAAATTATCATATTAACCACATCATAACATAGTCAGTAATTTTTTTTCCTTATGCCAGTTGACATGATCAAGTCAATTCCAGTTAAAGTTTAATGTCCAGGTGCATAACCCAAACTACCTCAGACCTTCTTATAACGACTCTTAGGGCTTGCCTCCCAGCCCAAGCACAGCTTGCCATGGCCAAGACTTAATACTGAAACCAACCTGCCCAGAATGAAAATGTTTCTGAAACTGTTGAGGAAATGGGGGAGCTGCAAGGCCAACAAATTGGAATGGATCCATGCCACCACTCCAAAGCCCTCTCACCTGGGATAGACTGATATTCCTTGCTCAGCAGGATGCAAAGATAATCCATTACAAATTTTTCAACAGTCAAAGTAATATCCAGATTAAATAAATCAAAGACTAAGTTGTTCAAGTAGACTGCATCATAGCTATAAAAGTCTGTTTTGTCTTTCAGCTTTTCCCAGTTAGGAGTCTCCACAGCGGAACTCCGGTCTGCTAATGATTGGCAGTAGATTTTTACGTGCCAAGTTGCCAGCCCTGATGCACAACCTTCAACAAAGGTAAGCCCATTCATGCATGTCTCCACACAGAAGACGCTCTAGCTGAGAATCGAACAGGACAACGTCTTACTGTGAGGTGACAACGCTACCGCAGCACCACTACCGCAGTAATATCATAGCTATAAAACTCTATCTCCCGGATTCACGAATGGATATTTTCCATGCAGGAACAGTGTAGGAGATCCTGTAAGGAAAATGGCCACCAAGCAATCCAGGAAAGTGCCATTTTCATGTGCACAAGCGGCCCTACACTGTTCTTGCATGAAAAGCCGTGCGGGATGCAAATCACCTCATTTGCTGGCAAAAAACATGCAGATGAGGAGACTATGTCATCCACGAAGCTGGCCAGACTCCGTGCAAGAACAGTGTCAGAGCAGAAATGTATTCAGTTAGTAACTGAATACATTTCTGCATCTGAGCAAATGGAGACAGGACAGCTTTATTTATTTTTATTTTATTTTATTTATTTTACATTTGTTGACCGGGCTAGTCTAGCTGGATACATGTCCTTTTTCAGTAGAGGCCCGGGGAGAAAAGCTCCCATAATTAACATAAGTATAAGTTTTTAAATATATACAAGAAATTGCATTAAAATAAAATCCAACAGTAATAACATCTAAGTATACAAGCTGTTAGTCTGGTAAACATTTGTTGAGATGGCCAGATGACATAGATACCTGAGGAGATAGTAAGATGCTGGATAAAGAATTGTGAGGTAGAAAGGAATTAGATACTAATGGTCCTGTGGGAAATTAGTCAGGGTTGGAACATGGGCATAACCATTGAGACTTAAGAAATTCTCTGAGATTAGTTTTGAATTGATTGAGTGAGGTCATGAGCCTGAGGTTGTTGGGAAGGGAATTCCATTGCTTTCCAATGGAGTTAGCATAAAGAGCATCGCCCATGTTATTAGATTTGATGGTTAATATCTGAATACTGTTTGAGGATCGAGGCTACTTAAGTTGGTGTAGGGCCAGAATTTTGGTCAGCGAGGGTTTTCTCTGGATGATTGATTATTTTGAATGCTTCGAGAGTTGGTTTAGTTTAAGCAGATTGGGCAGTTCCAACCAGCCAAGTTTTTTGAGGTTGAGGCAGTGGTGGGTACGATAGGGTGTAGATGTTACAAATCTGGCAATATGATGGTATGTGGTAGAGAGGTTATTAAGATCACGTTTGTTGAGGAAAGCTAGTATTGGTGAGGCATATAGTAGGGTGGAGATGAGATGGAGAGCAATGGTTAATTTTGCATGTAAGAAAGTTCTTGATTCTGTACATTGACCCAAGTTTCTTGTTAACTGTCTTAATAGTTTGGGCGATGTGCATGTCGAATTTAAGCTTATGGTCAATAGTGACACCAAGTAGCTTGGTATGGGGGACGGGCTCAATGATGGTGCCATTAGAGGATTCCACAAAAAAGGACCTGGAGTTATCAGGTGGTAGTTCTTGGGGTAGGAAGTGGTGGACGGGGAAAAATAGAAGTAACTTGGTTTTAGTCGGGTTGAGTAAAAGTTTCCGATCAGAGAACCATTGTTCAACTTTGGCAAAACATTGCTGGGTAGCTGCTTGGAGATTTTGAAGAGAGATATCGGAGCATATCAGGGTTGTGTCATCTGCATATTGAATACAGGTGGCTGCAGGGTTGACTGTGTGCAGATCATTTATGAAAATAGAAAAAGAAGAGGACCAAGTATGGAGCCCTGTGGAACACCAATATTGTTTGAGAGCAGATGAGATATATTATTTTGCCATTGGACTGCTTGTTGCCTACCTGCAAGGTAATCCTTAAACCAGTTTAGGGCCAAGTTGTCCAGATGAAGGGTTTGCAAGGTATATAGTAGTAGTTGGTGGTTAACCATATCGAAAGCTTCGATAGGTCAAGAAAGATGGCAGAGGATGTTAGTTTTTGTTACGGTTACTATTGACTGAGTCTACAAAGGAGAAGAGGGCAGTGGTAGTACTGTGGTGGGGGCGGAAGCCATGCTGAGTTGTAGACAATAGATTATGGAGGGTAAGGTAGTGTAGGAGTTGTTTGTGAACACACCGTTCCATGATTTTAGCTAATGGAGACAATATTGCGATGGGTCTATAGTTAGCTATTTCTGTGGAGGAGCCTCCCTTGTGAAGTGGAATGATGTATGAAATTTTCCAAATGGGGGGAACAGTGGCTTCAGTAATGGATCTATTAATCAGTATTGATACAGGATAGGCAATGACATCGGACGATATTTGAAGGTATTCCGCTGGGAGGTTATCGGCCACTAGAGTGGTCGGTTTCAGTTTTTTTAATAGGGTACGAATGTAAGAGGTAGAAACTGGTTGTAATTTGAAGGAGAGAGTAGCTGTGTCATCAGGAAGAGTTAAGGAGGGGTAAGAGGTGGGTAGTTGATTGGCTAAGGATTGGATGGTCTCAGTAAAAAAAGTGTTGAAGGTATTGGCTACTATTTCTGGTTCTTGATCAGTAAGATTCTCAGGGGTTGGGGTAGTTGTTTTTCCAGGATGGAGGAGGTTATTAAAACCAGCCCAGAACTTTTTAGGGTTAGTCTGATGTTTGTCCTGGAGGTGACAGAAGTACTGTTTTTTATCTCGAGTTATGTCAGTTTTCGTGGAGTTTCTAAGCTGCTGAAATATTATACGGTCTAGGGAGTTTTGGTAGCTCTCCATTTGTGCCAAGCCTGGTCACGGAGTTTAATTTTGCTTTGGTTTCTTTTGTTAACCAGGGAGCAATGCGGTCTTTGGCTCTAATTAGTCTATTTGGGGCATGAGAGTGGAGAATGTTTAAGAATGTGTCATTAAAGTATGACACGCTCGGCAAGGGAAGAGTATTTAGGATAGACCAATTGCAGGATTTTAGTTCAAGGAATAGTTCTGGGTTGAAGTTTTTCTTATTTCTAACAAGTTTGTATAAGGGTGGGTTGGTGCAAGAAAGTTTGTGCTTTAAAATGTAAGTGACAAGGTGGTGAGGGTACCAGTGGCATAGTTGATTGGATCTTTATTAGTGAGAATCCAGTCAATCGTGTTTGCTGAGTATTACCAATTCTAGTGGGAGATGTAATATTTTGGGAGAAGCCATGTAGGTTGATAAGATTGGGATTTGACTTAGCGGAGCAGTGGGACCAGTCTATGTTGAAGTCCCCTAGAACTATGGTTTCTTGAGGGCAGTTAGTTGCTAACCAACTTAAAGTTTGTTCAAGGTTTCTTGGTTCTTCCCTGGAATATAGATTACTACAAGATTGATACATTTTGGGTGTTAATACAAATCTTAAGTGAAATAAGTTCTAAGTTACAGACCTGGGAGGATGCAATGGGTTCATAATGATGTTAAACGTGTTCTTAAACATGACAGCTATTCCTCCACCTCTTTTGGTTTTCGATCCCTCCTTAAAATATTATAGCCAGGTGGAAGAATTTCTTCATCCTTTGTGGCAGGTTTGAGCCATGTTTCTGATAAGCACATGATGTCTGGGGAGTGTGTAGCTATTATAGCATGTAGGCTATGTATTTTGTTGTTAATACTTCTCAAGTTGAGGTGAAAGATGAGGAGGAGTTAGTGGGTCTTTGGGGTAATGTTGGGGTGACAACAACTCGATTGGTGTTAGGGCCTGGATTCGGGTGAATGTCACCATGCTGGGTTATACAGAGTTTTAGGTGCTCTAGGAATCTTTGGAGTTTGAACAGTAATTTGAGGTGGGATTTATTTTGGTTGGGCTAGGGTAGTGAAGGGTTAGATGAGTTTTAAAGAGACCTTGTGTTTTTGCAGGGTGGAGAGTGGATGCTATGGTGTTTGGGGAAAGGTGAATGTATGGGGTAGTGTGAGCCTTGGGAAAGGAGATTTCTAAGAGTGATTGTTGTTCATACCTTGTTAAAAGGTATGGGATAAGAAGAAGTAAAGTTAGTGAGAAGATGAAAGAATACATAGTTTTGACCATGACGGGGAAAGAGAGGTAGCTTGTGGACTGGGATGATAGGAGGGGTTTCTAAGTTTTCTGGGAGTTGTCTAATAGTGAAGGAGGAGGAGCTGTAAATTGGAGGACAGCCGTAATTGGGAGGAAGAGAGGGTGGGAAGGGCAAGATATCACTATAAATTTAGGGATAGTGGGGCGGTGGGATAAGGGGCAGGGTGGGTGCGAGCCCGAGCGATGGCTAAGCGGGAAATACCTGCCCAGAGTTAGCAGGGCCTTAGAGGCAGCCAGATGCAAGTCTGTGAGTTGGGTGCAGGATAGGACTTTCTTGGATGGCAGGACCTGAAGATTTGGCAGGCTAGTGTATGGCTGCCAGTAGATTTGAGGTCCTGTTTAATTTCCTGCCTCCTAAACGTTATTCTGTTTAGTTTCACTGTAATTTTAGGTGTTTCCTTAGCAGTAGAGTCCTTTACAAGATAGGAAGTTCAGGGTCTGTGCATTCGCACCATCAATGCCATGAACCGAAGAGCCACACAGTGTAAAATAGAGGGGGGGGTTCCTGGAATGAGAGAAAGGAGAGATACAGTTTTAAAGACACGTTGCATGCAGTCGCTAGCCTATGTTAAGCAGCAGGTTGTTATTTCTAGAGTTAGGTAAAGGTAGGCAGTAGGAGAGAGGTATAAAATCAGTTTGCAGTACCTTTTACAATAAACTTCACTTTACGCTAGAGAAACAGATGATGCTTAGGCACAGTACAATGGTGTTAGCTACTTTGATCTGTTAAAACAGTGGAAGCAAGCAAGTACAGCCAGTTTTGCTAGTTCCGAAAGTGATAAACACTAGTTTGACACACAGTAAACACTAAGCGGAGCGGGGAAATACCTGCCCAGAGTTTGCAGGGCCTTAGAGGCAGCCAGATGCAAGTCTGTGAGTTGGGTGCAGGATAGGACTTTCTTGGATGGCAGGACCTGAAGATCTGGCAGGCTAGTGTATGGCTGCCAGTAGATTTGAGGTCCTGTTTAATTTCCTGCCTCCTAAACGTTATTCTGTTTAGTTTCACTGTAATTTTAGGTGTTTCCTTAGCAGTAGAGTCCTTTACAAGATAGGAAGTTCAGGGTCTGTGCATTCGCACCATCAATGCCATGAACCGAAGAGCCACGCAGTGTAAAATAGAGGGGGGGGGGGTTCCTGGAATGAGAGAAAGGAGAGATACAGTTTTAAAGACACGTTGCATGCAGTCGCTAGCCTATGTTAAGCAGCAGGTTGTTATTTCTAGAGTTAGGTAAAGGTAGGCAGTAGGAGAGAGGTATAAAATCAGTTTGCAGTACCTTTTACAATAAACTTCACTTTACGCTAGAGAAACAGATGATGCTTAGGCACAGTACAATGGTGTTAGCTACTTTGATCTGTTAAAACAGTGGAAGCAAGCAAGTACAGCCAGTTTTGCTAGTTCCGAAAGTGATAAACACTACTTTCACACACAGTAAACACTAACACAATGTTCAAACACAATGCGGCCCCGAGTAAACACTGCTTTTAGCGCCAACACTACCAGAACAGAAACAGTCCAGTGCAGGTTAAAACACGCTACAATACAGCACAGGGTAGAAACACAGATTTCAGATTTTAAATGCAGTTGTAAACTTATAGCGCCTATAACAACGCCAACACTACCATAAGCATTACAGTGCAGGGTAAAACACAATTAACTGATCTCTAACAGTAGTTTGAACCTGTAGCGCCTATAGCAGGACCAACGCTACCATAAACAGTATATTGCAGAGTAAAACACAGCTTTCGTTAGGATAGTCAGCCCCTTTAGCGAGGCGACTCAAAAACAAACTTCAAAGGATGATAAAGAGGGTAATATAAGATTAAATAGTTCTGTTGAATGTACCTTGCGATGAGGCGTCCGAGCCGAGAGATAGAACAGTTCCAGCAAGTTTATGATTAAAAATGGCGGAGTCTGGCGGGGAATATGAAAACTCCCTGACGTCAAAGATACCTGCCCAGAGTTTGCAGGGCCTTAGAGGCAGCCAGATGCAAGTCTGTGAGTTGGGTGCAGGATAGGACTTTCTTGGATGGCAGGACCTGAAGATTTGGCAGGCTAGTGTATGGCTGCCAGTAGATTTGAGGTCCTGTTTAATTTCCTGCCTCCTAAATGTTATTCTGTTTAGTTTCACTGTAATTTTAGGTGTTTCCTTAGCAGTAGAGTCCTTTACAAGATAGGAAGTTCAGGGTCTGTGCATTCGCACCATCAATGCCATGAACCAAGAGCCACCAGTGTGAAATAGAGGGGGGGGGGGTTCCTGGAATGAGAGAAAGGAGAGATACAGTTTTAAAGACACGTTGCATGCAGTCGCTAGCCTATGTTAAGCAGCAGGTTGTTATTTCTAGAGTTAGGTAAAGGTAGGCAGTAGGAGAGAGGTATAAAATCAGTTTGCAGTACCTTTTACAATAAACTTCACTTTACGCTAGAGAAACTGATGATGCTTAGGCACAGTACAATGGTGTTAGCTACTTTGATCTGTTAAAACAGTGGAAGCAAGCAAGTACAGCCAGTTTTGCTAGTTCCGAAAGTGATAAACACTACTTTCACACACAGTAAACACTAACACAATGTTCAAACACAATGCGCCCGAGTAAACACTGCTTTTAGCGCCAACACTACCAGAACAGAAACAGTCCAGTGCAGGTTAAAACACGCTACAATACAGCACAGGGTAGAAACACAGATTTCAGATTTTAAATGCAGTTGTAAACTTATAGCGCCTATAACAACGCCAACACTACCATAAGCATTACAGTGCAGGGTAAAACACAATTAACTGATCTCTAACAGTAGTTTGAACCTGTAGCGCCTATAGCAGGACCAACGCTACCATAAACAGTATATTGCAGAGTAAAACACAGCTTTCGTTAGAGCGTAGGATATTCAGCCTTTTAGCGAGGCGACTCAAAAACAAACTTCAAAGGATGATAAAGAGGGTAATATAAGATTAAATAGTTCTGTTGAATGTACCTTGCGATGAGGCGTCCGGGCGTCCGAGCCGAGAGATAGAACAGTTCCAGCAAGTTTACGATTAAAAATGGCGGAGTCTGGCGGGGAATATGAAAACTCCCTGACGTCAATGATACCTGCCCAGAGTTTGCAGGGCCTTAGAGGCAGCCAGATGCAAGTCTGTGAGTTGGGTGCAGGATAGGACTTTCTTGGATGGCAGGACCTGAAGATTTGGCAGGCTAGTGTATGGCTGCCAGTAGATTTGAGGTCCTGTTTAATTTCCTGCCTCCTAAACGTTATTCTGTTTAGTTTCACTGTAATTTTAGGTGTTTCCTTAGCAGTAGAGTCCTTTACAAGATAGGAAGTTCAGGGTCTGTGCATTCGCACCATCAATGCCATGAACCGAAGAGCCACGCAGTGTAAAATAGAGGGAGGGGGGGTTCCTTGCGATGAAGCCGAGGCCCGCGAGAGATAGAACAGTTCCAGCAAGTTTACGATTCAGATGATACAGCTCATGGAAAGCATGTATTACAGTGAAACACACATGGCAATGGCCAAATATACGGCCATTGGCATTAATAAATGTTTATTTATTTTTGTTAATTAAGCTTTTTTTTGGCTTATCATGGCCATTTAAGCTTAGGGCAGTGGCACACAAGTGGGATCATGCCAAAAATTAAAAAAAAAATGAGAAAAGATAATTTAATTTTAAGATAATTCTGCATTTTGCCATTATAGTCAATGGCATGCAGAATGTAAACAATACCAGGGAGTACTGCTTGTCAAGGGGAAGGGGTCCATCTAAGTGCAGTAACTAAGTGCATACACACTGGGGTATGCAAATGTGGGGAGTTATACTAAATCAGATTTCTTCAAAGTATCAACTTGTACACAACTGTGTAGGTGCAGCAATACAACAGGGCAAGTATAAGAGCTGAATGACTTCATAAGGGGGTGTGCTATGCATGATGTAAGCTCATTAGAGCTCAGTGGCCCATGTTTCCCCTTAGCTAAGCATAGCTAAGGAAGGGGGTGTGTCTGAGGCTGTATAGTCTTATATCATGAAATGCAGTGTGTTCGTGCCCATGGAGGGACATTTCTGCTTAAAAGTGCTAACATTAGCAACAGGGGTATGCGCCATGTGCAATGGGCCTAAAAAAACCCACAGGAAATAGCAGAACTGTCTAAATTTGAGCACCGGGTATATGAGGCATGCCTTGGGGCTTAAATAGGAAAGAAGTGGGAAGGGGAAACAGCAGTAGGAAGGCAATCAAGGAGAACTAGCATAGCTGGCAGGTGGAATGTATCAGAATCAGCCAATTACACATGCAGCAGCCCAACACACTAATATAAACTATGCAAACACCCTATAGACTGTTTTTTCCCACATACTCTACACCAGCGGTGTACACAGATGTGGGATTTTTAACTGGCAAAAATAACTAAATATGTTAGAGGCTGCTACTGCTTTACTCTATCAGTATGTGCTAGAGACTGAGGGTGGTGAGGAGGAGAATGCTGATAAACACCCCACAGTGAGGAGGAGGAGAAGAGTGTACAGACCCAGGGTAACCTACCAGGGCCTACATGAGCAGGAGATAGTAGAGTTCTATAGGGTGGACAGGGACATTCTGCTACAAATCATTGACCTGTGCTGGCCACACCATAGTCACAGAACTAATAGAGGGGAACCCATCCCAGTGGATACCAAGGTATGTCTAGGCTTAGGAATAATAGCCACAGTTACATTCCAAAGACCAACTGGGGATATCTTGGGGGTCTCACAGGCATCAGCATCTAGGGTACTCCACCAGTTCCTGGATGCCATGACACAACATGCCAATGAGCACATATATTTCCCCACCACCTGTGAGGTGCTGATCACGCGTATGCGTCTCTTCCACCATATAGCAGAATACCCTGAGGTAGTTGCTGCTATAGACTGCACGCACATCCACATCAAAGCACCACCCAGTGAGCAGGATAGAGTCTACATAAACTGCAGGGGCTTCCCCTCCACCAACTACCAGGCCATGTGTGATGCCCAGGGCATTATCATGAATGTGTGTGCTGGCAGCCCTGGAAGCTATCACTACTCCCAGATATGGCATTGTTCACAGCTGTATCAGGCATTTGCCAGGGGGGGACATCCCATATGGCCATCTAGTGGGGGATGCTGGCTATGCACTGGAGCCGTGGCTGATGATACCCATCAGAAACGCACACACAACTGAACAAGAACACCATAATGAGGCACAAGCACAAACCAGGATCATTGTAGAACGTGTGTTTGGGATGCTCAAGTCACAGTTCCACTGCCTTGACATATCCGGTGGAATCTTGCAGTACTCTCTAACTACATGTACACAGATGTTCATAGTATGTGCCATCCTACACAATATGATCCTGCAGAAACAGCTGCAGCAGGAACAGCATGTAGCAGAGCCACACAGCCACCATAGCCAAGGCCAGCACAGGCTCAGAGGGACACAGAGGATTAACATCCGGAGCCTGCCTCTGTTGGCAGAAGGAAGAGTGCACAGTATGGCCAAACCTTGGCAAATAGACAATGCATAGCACACACACTGACACTGTTGGGACCTAGAGACTGAAACTTCTCTCCAACTCACACATACAGTAAAAGGAATGCCAAACATGACACTACCTAAGCTTTACCATGTACAGGGAGTGTACTATGTGCATCCAACATAGTCAGCCCTCCAGCACTGTCTTCAATACTGGCCCAGCAACAAGGTAAGTCACTCTAGTGATTAATTACTGAATTGAGTAATATGTTCTCATATTTGTATGTATGATATGGATGCAAGCATGCAAGGGAATTGGGTGGCTGAATGGCATAGAAGCAGACAGCTATATGGGACAGCAGGAAATTCATAACAAATACTGGTGTCAACATACTAGGCAGCACTACACAATATGACAACCCCAACTGCAGTACATGTGATGGGCCAAAGAACTGTGGGTGTCAATAGTTTACACAGATCGATGTCAACGAGGATCACATATCCACCACCAGCCTCACCCAGCAGGACAGGTGTAGATGAACATGAAGAAATCCTGGGCTAAGGTCCCTAAATGATAGCAATGATGAATAGCCCCCCACACACACACACACACCCCACCAGATCTACAGATACGTACTACAACAGGTCTGGCAGTTGCATTCCAGTTCTGAAGGGTAAGAAGTCTGAAACTGAAATATATGCCATTAAGACCTAACATGTGTACTCTACTGATATGCCTCCTGTCTGCATGATAGGTCACAATACAATATGAAATGGAAGCCAACAGAGTAACTGAAATACCAATACAGTCATATCAAATGTTAAAGTCTGCAGGTGTGCACCCCCCTACAATGCCATGTAGACATGCAGTAACAGATGGCCTGCAGCAATCTCAAATGGCCTACAGTTCTCTGGCAAAGGCCCATGCCTCACCCATACTGGCAATGTATGGAATGTCAGGGGGTTCCAACTAACAACCTAAAAGTAAACAGAAAACAAATTCAAGGCCATGTTGACAAATGCCAGTAGTATGCCTCTCACTGTCCTACTGCAAGGACTGTGAATCAGGCCATAAATACTACTGGGATAAAGGCCTAACTATAGGGATACCTCTGGGATATTGCTTACATAATGTTAGGTGGATGAAAGAATAGCAGAAAGGGGGTTGTAAAAGCATGGATGTCATGGAGTGTGTGAAGTCTGAAACTCCAATGTCTGCCCATACTACTCCAACTGCAAACCCATAAATGAATAGCCACAAAACTGCTTGTAAACCACAATGTGAAGGTAACCTGAAAAGATATATGAGTCCTGCATTTGGATAACTTGGGTATATATGTATAGCTGAGAGGTATGGCCCCATCAGGATATGGCCATTTCATGAAGTTTAGAAAAGCACAAGGAGGGGAAACCCTAGCCGGCATACTAACAAAGTGTTACACCATTTACACAGAACCAGCAGTCTATTGTCTGTAGCTACCCCTCCGCAATGGCAGGTGTGTGCCAGAATGTGTAGTCTATATGCCTCAGAATATTGGTCTCAACTTCATTCATCTTGTATTTCCTGGCAAATAATTGTGAGCAAAGAATGATAACTGTCAGTATAGCTGTCAGTAGTTGATGCCATGACACATCACAGTGTAAAACAGTAAATATGTCAGAATATCTATGCTACAACCAAACAAGTCACACAAGCAGCACAGACAGCAATAGTTACAGTATCCCCTGCATGATAAGCCCATTGCGTCTCCATATTGGCAACCTATCTACAGATATCCTGCAGAAAGAGTTTGCTAGGTGTAGCTGTAGCACACAAAACCCTGAAATGGAGTCCAACCCTCCCTGGAATGGATGCACACATTCAGTATAGAAGATCATACTGCGTATTGCTATGATGTAGCAAACTAGATAGGTAGGAGTTCTAATCCTGACCTTGGCACTTGTGTAAATGTGAGTGATTGTATGAGAGAGTGTATGTTTTCTTGTGGAGACCTGATTTTGTGGTCATTCACACTTACCAGAGTCCTCTTACCGCTCCTTTAGCACTGCTGCTGATGTGACTCACCTTCAAAGATACCCCTCCTTTAGCACTGCTGCTGATATGACTCACCTTCAAAGATACCTTTGCACAATTCTGCAACATATAAGCTCTGTGGTGCTTGTGATAACTGTCTAATACTGTAATGTAGCAAACTAGCTAGGTAGGAGTGCAACTGTGTAACTATGACTGTTCGTGTGAGAGAGAGAGAGTGTGTGTATCCTTGTAGAAACCTGATTTTGTGGTAATTCACACTTGCAACACTTTCCTTAGCCATCCTTTAGCACTGTTGCTGATGTCACTCACCTTCAAGATACCTTTGGACAGTGCTTCAGCATATAAGCTCTGTGCTGCTTGTGATAACTGTGTAATACTGTAATGTACTAAACTATTTAGATAGGTTTTCTCATCTTGATCCTGGCAACTGTGGAAATATGAGTGTTTATGTTAGAGAGTCTGTGTATCCTTGTAGAAACCTGATTTTGTGGTCATTCACATGTACAACACTTCCCTTATCCATCCTTAAGCACTGCTGCTAATGTCACTCACCTTCAAAGATACCTTTGCACAGATCTTGAGTATGTAAGCTTCATGGCACCTGTGATAAATGTGGAGTATTGTAGTAACAATAACTATGCAGATATGGGTTTGAATCTCATCCCTGGCAAGTGTTTGTGTGTGCATATATCTGCATATGTATGTGTGCCCCACAAATATTTTGGCCCCATTTACACCCAGTACACATCTCAGTGCCTAACTTTAGCAGTCCTGCAGATATTATCCACCTTAGAAGTACCTGTTGGCAATCCTGAACCTTGTAAGGTCAGTGGTGCATGTGGTAAATGTATAACATAATGGTCCAAAAAGATGGCTAGATAGAGGTTTGAATCTCACCCCGAGTAAATATAAATGTGTGTGTCACATAAAATATTTTTTGGAATTTCTCACCCACTACATCACTCAATGCCAGTATTTACAAGGCCTGGTGATGTTCCTCACCTTAGAAGTACCTTTGCACAACATCCATTCCATAAGCATTGTGGTGCGTGCGATAAATATGGTACACTGTAGTAGGAATAACTACATAGCTATGTGTTTGAATCTTATCCCTGGCAAGTGTTTGTGTGTCTACATATGTATGTCCATAACCCAAAGATTTTGGCCCCATTTACACCCAGTACACACCTCAGTACCTGACTTTAGCAGTCCTGCAGATATCATCCAACTTAGAAGCACCTGTTGGCAACCCTAAACCATGTAAGATCAGTGGTGCATGTGGTAAATGCATAACATAATGGTCCAAAAAGATAGTTTGATAGCCGTTTGACCCTCACCTCTGGAAAATGTAAATATGTGTGTAGGGTAAAGGTTTTTTTGGAATCTCTCATCCACTACATCACCCAATGCCATTACTTACAAGGACTGGTGATGTTCCTCATCTTAGAAGTACCTTGGGACAATGTTCATTCTATAAGCTCTGTGGCATGTGCGATAAATGCGGTACACTGTAGTAGCAATACATAGCTAGGCAGGGGTTTGAAACTCAAAACTGGGAAGTTTGTGTGTGTGCATGTCATCAGTATCCCGTGTGGGGAGATGGTATGAGAGTGTAATAGCAGGATCCATTTGGGGCGGGATTTGCTAAATTATTTTGTTGAGGACCTAGCAATATGTCACAATGTCAACATTATAAGGCCAACAGTTGTCAAGCACCATAGAGGTTGGTGTAGACAATCCACAGCCCTAAATGTGACAGTATGGATTAGTGAACACTATAGGTAACCCCTCTATTACTCAGAGACCATTCTCCACCCACGTATCATACACAAACGCACTTGGCTAGACAACAACCACTATATTAGTAGTTCCCCTGCATATTGCTTTACAGATAGTACCCATGTTGTGATTGCAGTGGACTACATGCCTGTTGACCACAACAGTGCCACTGACATCAGAAAGTACTTTGATGTGTTACATATCCTGAGTGAGTGTGTGTTATCCAGCAAATAAAAGGACATGGCACCCTGTCCCATTCCCTCAGTAGCCCAATCAATGTGTACAGTGGCCCTTTTGCCATGTTCCCCACTGGATGGCTGCAACAACTGTAGAGCCTGCAAACGTACCCCACAAAGGGAATACCATGCCTTATACACATGCCCTGTATGGACAGATGACAATAACTCCACTGAATACCCATATCATACTGTCATTGTTGGTGCAATCACTACCTCAGTTACATAGCCAGGTCTCACCAAATGAGGTCAGAAATGCTACAACAGAAGATACCACTCTGTCCACACAACATGACCCACAGACCTCAAACACACTTCCACACTTCAAAGAACATGCATGTTGGGCATGTGCACAACCCAGACACTGTCCATGTTATGGAATATAGATCACATACATGGGAAGCAATGTACATCACAGGCCACCCACAATAGAAACCTGGATGAGTGGATGGGGAATACAGTACCCACCCCTGGGGACCAGTCCAGTGACTATACACCTGAGCCACACTGGGGACTATTGTCATGTGGCCTGATACCAAAATATTCCCTTGGGTTAGGCTTGTAGAGTCTTCAGGCCCATTCCCCTACTACACACCTATGAAGCAATGAACCTATGGATCTCAGTACTGGCAAGTGTGTGTGTATATGTGTGTGTGTGTGTGTGTGTGTGTGTGTGTGTGTCTGTGTGTGAATAGTAATCTCACTGTGTTTGGTTGATGAATATCCCCTGTGGCTGTGATTATTAGCAATCAGAGGTGTGTCCAAACCAGAATATGTACCATTCTCCATTCTACAACAGATGTTGTACATCATCATGTATATATGTACAACCCTCAGCCCTATAATCTGTGAGGCATATGCAATCACTGTGTTACAGACTGGGAATTACCGTGCACATACTGTACCCTGCTTATGACATAATGGATGTGTCACCACACTGCCATACCCTATGGCCTTGCTGCAGTGTCACATCTTGCTGACACACAGATGCCTAGAATGGAAATTGGTTACAGCATGTGAGAACACATTCATTCAGCACTTCACTTGTAGGAGGAGAGAGGGGTAAAGCTGGCACTGAATGTGTTGCCAAGATTGCGGCAAATATCTGTTGTCTCAGGATAGGTATCAGCTTTGTGCAGTAACTCACAGCACTTGTGCTTAATGCTGTGGAGGTTTTTGATGTAACTATCAAGGCTGTTGTGACTGTCATCAATGTCTGCTGCATCTCTGCTGCCATAGATGCCTGTCGGGTACTCCATGAGGGATCCAAAGTTATGTTTGAGGCTAATAAGGGAGATCAACAGTCATGGGATACCACATTTCCCTGCAACAGTGTCCTTCATCTGATGTACACTTTAGTAATGGCAGGGGACCATCATATGACATGTTGAGTTACTGCCTATGAACATACATTTTATCTTGGTATTCACTACCCAAAAGGTCAAACAGCCTCCCATGACTTCTCACACAAGACTACACACTTAACCATCCACCAGACATTCAGTCTACCACACCCAACAAAATATCACCCTTGTAAAGCCACAAAATGCAATCCTAAAGACAAAGACTATATAAAGCTTATAAGCAAAATCCTAAAACTCAGAGTTTCCTGTCACTATAACCTTATAATATATGGGGACACTCATCCCAACCCTGGCCCACATACACCCAATAACCTTCACTCCCCTACCACAAATCCCACAGTCAAGCTACCCCTTTCTACTCCCACTTGTTCCCTCCTAACATTTCACCTAAATATTAGAAGTATTAACAATAAAATTCCCAACCTGCACGTCCTTTTAGCAACCCACTCCCCAGACATTATGTGCCTTATGAAAACCTGGCTTAAACCAAATATTACCCTCCAGGCTATAATATACACTGACTAGACTGCACCACAAAGAAAGGAGGTGGAATTGCAGTCCTTTACAAAAATATTCTGTTAATAGAGAAACCATACAGCCACCCCAATTCGGTAATGCAGAACTCCTCATAACCAAACTACAGATTAGCCATAACAAATGCTTGAACATTGTCTGTGCCTACATTCCACCAGGTAACATGATAAATACCCTAGAGGATATCCTCTATTGGTTATCAACTATTTATCCCCAAGAAACCATAGTTCTTGGTGGCTTCAATACCAATTGGTACTCCTGCTCCTCTAAACCCCCCATCACCCATATAAACGTATCTGGGTTTAAACAGACTATAACATCTCCCTCTAGGATCAACAAACTTACCAACAGGGATAGCATCCTAGACTGGATACAAGTCAATAACCAACCCCAACTGTGCACAGCTGGCACTCACCCTGATGACCTTAGCGATCATCTATTAATCTATCTCATAAAACACAAGCAGTCACCACCCCCCCTCACCAGACCAAATACAAAACACTTAGAAACAGGAAGAACGTCAACCCTGTTATTTTCCAAAATGGACTAAAGGCAGTTAACTGGTCAAAACTAAAACATCTATCATTAGACGAGGCCACAGCTTACTTTAACACCAAATTCCTAAGTATCCTTGGTTCCCATGCTCCAGCACGTACTATAAAAACTAAATGAAATACAACACCATGGCTCACAAAGGATACCAAGTCAAAATCAAAACAAGAAAAAGAGCCTGAGCCAGCTAGTGATTAACTAAAGCCCCACTTGACAATTTAAAATACCGCCAACTCAGAAATGAAACAAAAAAATCCATTCTACTAGATAAAAAAGGTACTACCAAACACTTCTACATGAACACCAAAACAACCCTCAAAAGTTCTGGGCAGATTTAAATCAACTTCTTCATCCAGGTCATTCAACCACCCCAACCCCTGCAAACCTCACCCATAATTCCCCATAGACCATTGCTGGTGCCTATAATAACTTTTTCACTGAAACAATCCAATCCCTAGCAAATCAACCAGCCTCCACAAAAGTCAACCCCACCTTCAATCTACCCACTAATCATCCCCAATTTAGCTTCCAACCCATCTCTACCACTTTTATCAAAACACTAGTAAAAAAATTAAAGCCTACTACCCTCTCTGCCAACATCTTCCCTACAGAGTAATTACAAATAGCTGCAGATGTCATTGCACACCCCATATCTATCCTGATCAATAGAATCTTATCCGAAGGTGCTATCCCCTCCCTCTGGAAAATATCCCACGTCATCCCACTTCATAAAGGTGGAAGTTCCACAGAATTATCCAACTATAGACCCATCGCCATTCTTTCCACACTAGCCAAAATAATGGAGAAGTGCGTACACAAGCAACTAATGCAATACCTTACACAGAACAACCTACTGTCTAACTGTCAGCATGGCTTTAGGCCACATCACAGTACCACCTCTGCCCTCCTTTCTTTTACTAACACCATCAACCAAAACAGGAATGACAATAGGCTATCCTCTGCCCTTTTTCTTGACCTATCAAAAGCTTTTGATATGGTCAACCATGAACTTCTCATTCTTTCTTTAAAATCAATCTCCCTGAATAAGCACGCAATCCAGTGGTTCCAGTCCTACCTGACTGGCAGACAACAGGCTGTATTATGGCAAGGCAAACTGTCCATCCAGCTACAACTCACACTTGGTGACCCTCGAGGCTCCATATTATGACCACTACTCTTCTCTATTTTCATCAATAACCTTCACATTGCTATCCCTAAAGCTACCTGCATTCAATATGCAGATGATTCCACTCTGATCTGTTCAGCCACCTCCCCATCTGACCTGCAAATTTTAACACAAAACACATTTAACACTATTGAAAACTGGCTCTCCAACCAGCGTCTACTACTGAACCCCAATACAACTAAACTTCGACTGTTCACCCTCACTAGTAGATCCACCCCATTTTCATTCTCTGTTATATCCAACAATGGTACTGCTACTTCCCCAGATACCCATACTAAGCTTCTAGGGGTTATTATAGACAATAATCTTAAATTTGACCTACAGGTCAACAAAATCATATAGGCCATCAATAAGAAGCTTGGATCTCTGTACAGAAACAAGTCATTTTTTAACTCCACTGGCTAGAACTGCAATCGCCCAGTCACACCTACTCACTACTCTTATTTATGCCTCTCATGTACTCTCAAACCTTAATAAATCTGAACTGAATAAACTCTCCCACAGCTACAACCATATTGCCAGATTCATCACTGACTCCACCTTTAGAACCCATCACTGCCAGAACCTGAAACAACTAGAGTGGCTAGAACTGCCCAGCTTAATTCAATTCAATCAATTCTTAATAGCACACAAAATTGTATACCAACCTAAGGTTTCCTCCTCACTTATAGATATTATGAAGCCAAACAACAACTTGAGGTCACTACGATCTTCCAACAGACTTCTGGTCCAAACCTACAAAGCTAATAACTCAGCTGGGGAATCCTGTTTGCCAACTTTGTTGGCAAAACCTGGAATTCAATGCCAAACCATATAAACCTTCAATCCCCCCTAAATTTCTTCAAAAAAAGCCTCAAACAGTATTTCAAAGTGAACTGGCTTTGTCCATGTATCAACCCTGATTAAGTTATAAAAGGAAATCCTATCTGAACATTTAATACTCAACTATGTTCTGCTCCAATCTGATGATTTTTTACTTTTAATGTGTCAGACCATGTAATTTGTGAGCCCCTATTGGGAACATTACTAAACCTTTGCACATAACTCCTTGTCTTATATTTTCTGAGTATCTAATTTGTTGTGTAATTTTTGTAATTTTTTCTTTTGGAGCTTTTCTCCCAGGGCCTTTGCTGAAAATAGACATACAGCCAGTCAGATTTTCCCAGTAAACAAATGTAAAATAAATAAAATATTGTCTCCCAATGTTTAGAGGACAGTGTCTGGGTTCTGTTGACTCTGGCTAGTACAGTGCATTCATGTACCTGTTTGTACAGTGCCTATGTGTATAATTCAACAGTTATGCAGCTACATCCCATTGCCATGGGTGCATTGAAGACATCCACCCCTGTTTTCATAACTGCAAAGTCAGCTTTAGAGAGTTTCTGCCAGGTGGTTATCTTTGTGGGCTTGTGGCTGACATGTTCAGTTCCATGTTGATTACAGCCTGTGTGAATCTCACCATGCAGGGATTGATATCTACGGATGAACAACGATCCCATATTTAAGTGGTCAACACAGGTCAAGGTTGTTGAATCCCCTACCAGAGGTCAGTATGAGCTGATCTAGGGCAATGAAAATGATGAATCCCATGAGTGTTGGACCACTGTACTGGCAATTGGCTACATTCCCCAGGTGATGGAGGGGTAGTTGAAGACTTGTACTATGTCAGTGTTGCAATGGACCATCAGATATGGCAGGGTGTTGAGGAATGTGCATCAACAGTCTAGGGAGATAGATGAGGACCCATAGCAGGCTATGGTCTGGATTGCACTATTACCCCAAGGCAGTTGTACTGGAAGCATCTCCAATGCATTATGACGGGTTACTAGTCTGGAGGTGTTCCTATCCATAATGAATATGGAGATAACACCACCTGTGGAGGTGTGGTGTGGTCCATGTTTGGGGGTTGACAGTTGTGGAATGTGTCATAGCCTGATACTGCAGATCTTCTCTCTGCTGCTGTGAACTACCTCTCCATTACAGCCACCATGTGTCCTCCACTCCAACAACTGCTATGAGTGACTGCATCCTGACAGTTAGATGTCCACTGTTGAGCAGCATGACCCTCAGATTGCATACATGTGTAGCTGTTATGGTGGCAGTAACATTAGGAACACTGCCTAATAAGGCACCATAGGGGTGGCAAGACACCTAGCCAGTACCTGGTAACATCCTTAGCAAGTCATTGGGTACTGTCAATCATGCCATCCCAAGCAGAGAGATCCTGGATCCCCTGAGAATGGCACATAACACGTAAGCCAATGTTCCATCAACCATCTGTTGATAGTACCGCAGCATAGGTTCATAGGTTCATAGGTTCATAGGTTCATACTAGGCTATCTGCCCGAGGGCATTTACAAGCCTAGCCCATAGTTTTGTGGCTTACGCCACCCCTTTAGTATGGGGAACTATACCCATTATTTTGCTGTGCCTCTGTCGAGCAGTGACACTGAGGTAATCCCTGGGGTATATCTGCGATCTCCCATCCATTGGTCAAGATTTCTCTTGAACAAGGCCAGCGAGGTGCTCTGCCTCACATATACTGGGATTTTGTTCCACAGCATAGGGAGTCTTTGGGTGATGAATCTATCCCTCCAGCACGTCCTATTAATAGCCGTGTCGAGGTTTAAGTCTCCCGCTCTTGTGGCTCTGACGGATCTAGATTTTTTGAGGTGAAGCATATTCATCAAATCTGGGTTTGACATGGCCTTGTATGTCAGGCATAGGTCACCTCTGAGCAGGTAGCGACTGAATAGAGCTGAAGTTCTTTCAGTCGGGCAGCATAGGACAGATTTTGAGACCCTTTATCCTTTTGGTGAGCTACTTTTGTGGCCTCTCCAGCTGCTGCATGTGTCGGGTCAGAGACATTCGAATGGGGCATTGTACTCAATCATTGGTCTGATGAGTGATGAGTATAGGAAACTATGACCTCCCTTGATCTAGATGTGAATCCTTCATGATAAGGTGGGCAATGTAGAAGGTCTTCCTAACTACTTTAGCTACATGGGTGTCGAATGACAGGCTACTGCCAACCTGGGTTCCCAGGACCCTGATAACTGCTTGTGTGCTCAGTGGATTGCCACCTATATGGTAGCTAGGGTAACCTTGTTTTTCCAAGGGTATGACTATGCATTTTTGGCATTTAACTTTAGGCCATGGCTCTGGCACCAGTTATCCGTTTCTGTGAGACCCTTCTGAAGGATATCTGTGTCAGATGTGTTTTCGACGGGCGCCTAGTTTGCAGTCATCTGCAAACTTTGTCAGCCATAACCCTCCTGTGTTTGCTTGTACTTCGAAAAGTAGATGCCAAACAAGAGTGGCCCAGGACTGAGCCCTGTTGGACACCACTTGTGACAGGCTTTGAGTCTGACATGGCGCCAGCAACTCTGACCCTGTGGGTTCTGTCACTCAGCCAGTTTGCAACCCATCTTGTGATGTATGGGTTAACATTTAAGCTGATGAGTTTTTCAATGATACCCGAGTGGGGTATTGTATCAAGGCTTTCGCCAGATCGAGGTAGGCTGTATGGACTGCCTTTCCCTCATCAATGGCTTTGGTGACTGTTTGAAAAGTCAACCAAGTTTAAAAGGCATGATCTGTCTTTGACAAAGCCAAACTGGGTTGGATCCAAAGTCTGCAAATTCCTATGTCTTTATTTAGGAGATCCATTATGATCCTCTCCATGGCTTGGCAGATAGGGCTGGTCAGGCTAAGGGGCGGTAATTTCCAGTCGGTGGAGGCACCGACTTTGTGAAGTGGGACCACCGAGTGCGCCACTCCTGGAGTGCGTATCCAGAGGTAAGACTATGATTAAATAGCTGTCCTAGCTGTGGGTTTAATTCCTCGTTGAGTTCGTGGAGCACACAGCCGGGGACATCATCAGGTCCCATGGATGCTGTGTTTTTTGCTTTGGAGAGAGCAGTTCTCACTTGGGCGTTAGAGATGTTTGGGGGCTGCAATCGTTTGGTATAGATATCTCCTTTGGGGGAGGGGAGAAGTTTGCACTGAACCTGTCAGCCAGTATGTTGGCAATGTCTGTAGGATCAGTAATCTTCACATCATTTTGAACTAGTTCTGAGCATATCTAGGAGTTTCCTCCAAGGTTTCTAACATAGCTAAAGAAGGCCTTATGATTGTCTTTGAGTCTTTAGCTATTTTTCTCTCAAAGTTTGCTTTGGATGATTTTATGAGAGCTCTTAGTTTTTTACTTGTAGTGATCAAAGGTGTCTTACCTTTTAAGGATTTTGCTCTATCTTGTAGTAGCTTCCTCCTTTTGTTGTAGAGTTTGTTTATGGCTGGTTGGTGATAGCAGTACACTGCCCAGGCCTACTGTCACACTTGCCTGAACCACATAATAACAGAGTTCAACCATGTATCCTGTCATGTAGTCCAGGGAAGTGTGTCCCAAGTCATTAACACCTTCATAGATACAGAGTGATGTTCATAGTTGTTGTGGAGTGACATGACTGGCTGTGTCATGTGTTAGATGCTGGCATGTGATTGATATTTGGCTGTTACCTGCTACATATTTAACCTAGTGAGTGGAAAGTGTGTGCCTCAGTATTGAGTTACCCATGATCACTGTATTGTGCAAGGTGGTTAGCCTTAGGAGCTTAGGTTGGGGGCACACTGTGTAGGTTAAATATGTGTGCCTTGGCATGTGCCATGTCATGGTGTCTGAGTGGGTGTCTGCCTTGCTGGTCTGTGCTGTTTTGATAGATGTCCATTGAGTGCCTTTGGGAAGGTGGGTGTGTGTCTTTTCACTATATGTCATGGCTGTCAAAGTGGGTGTCATGGTGAGCTACATGTTCCACATGGTGTGGTGCAGGTTTTGATCTTATCCTCTTGATCTGCTAGTCCAGTCCTTGCTGGAGAGTGCATATGTCCACACTGGGTGATATATGGGTAACCCTCACAGGTCTGAGTATTTGGAGTTTAGAGGGGAAGGTTGTCTGTATACATGCGGCAGTTGCAACAGTACCCCAGAATGGACATGTGCACCAGGTTAATGGGTGAAAGCTTAGACAACCGCCCTTCAAACATGCCAGGAGGGGGTGGACATAACTAGTAAGTACTTGGTCAACATCTATGATGAACGTGTACTGCTGACAGCTCACGGTGTGCCACACTTTATGACAAAATAATCTGGTGAAGTTCCAAGCCATAATGCTAGTTGAAGTGCAAGACAGAAAGAATCGGCATGCTGTACGTATGGAACAGAAGGCAGACTGTCTGCCACCTGTAATAGTTTACCACAGCTGTGCAGTTATCAGCAGCTTTGGCCATGTAAAAGTTCAGTAAGCTCTGTAGTGAGTGCGGTAATTGCGGAATACAATAGCAGACATACCTAGATAAGCAGGACTTCTAATCTCAATACTGGCACGTGTATGTGTGTGTATTTATGTGTGTGTGTGAATCATGTACTATCTGGCTCATACCATTTTTGACCTGTGTACTACCCTTTACACTTCCCTTCACTCCAATTTAGTAGACCTGTTGATGTCATCCACCTCAGAAGTATCTTTGGTAGAGTTGGATATGTATAAGCTCCATGGTGCATCTCATAACTGTGTAGCACTGTAGTAGAAGTAAATAGATAGGCAGGAGTTCTAATCCCCATACTGTCAAGTGTATGTGTGTGTGTGTGTGTGAATTATGTACTGTTGGGCTCATTTCATTTTTGTCCTGTGTACTACCCTTTACACTTCCCTTTACTCCAATTTAGTAGACCTGTTGATGTCATTCCCCTTAGAAGTACCTTTGGAAGAGATGAAAATGTGTAAGCTCTGTGGCACATCTGATAACTGCAGAACACTTTAGTAAGAATACCTAGATAGACATGAGTTTAATTCTAATGCTGGTAACAGTGTGTGTGAGGATCATATCATTTGTGGCTTATATCATTTTGATGTGTATACCATACACAGCTGGTGACCACCTCCCACTGCCATTGCATTGTATAGTGTGGTGACAGCATCTGCCTCATCATGCAGCAGGTTAAACCATTGTACAGTCCTCTGTACAGATGTGTCTGCAATATCCATATGTTTGAAACCTATATGTGGTTGGAAGTGGTCTGTGTGCTTTAACAATGCCCATGTATGTGATATTATAGTCAAATAGGCCACAGTGAGGGTACTGACACATATGGCAGCATGAGGTATCATACCTGACTGAAACATTATGCTGATAGGATGTCTGCCACCCTCACAGGTGGCCTGCCTTGTAGGTGCAATGCATGAGTACAGATGCTTGGTTTTACAAGTGAACTGTACCTGTTATGGGTCACAATAAAGGCTGGAAGAGGTGTGGACTGTCATACTGTGGTCCTAATTAGTATGTAACAGGAACACCTTGCATCTTAAGAGGGGTGTGTACACAATGTATATCCACTGTATACCAGTAATGTGTCACACATGACCTTACCTAAGGCCATTTGTCCAGCACAGTTTGCTGGCCTCTGTCCAGGTATCTTGGCACTGACAAGTTGTGAGGTATGCTACAGGAATGTTGAATTCATGTCAGATAGGCCCCAGTGGTGACCACTGTGATACAGTACAGTTACCCCAGCATAAGTGAACATGCACAACAAGCAATATAGCTATTACATATAGCAATATAGCTATTACTGGTGGTTGTGTGCATGATAAATTGCATGTGCTTCACATGCCTGGGGTATTGCCAGGGAACAACAGAACAATGTAGTACTCACCAGCTTCAGGCTGCTGTCCCATATGCAGACCAGAGGGTCCTAGGTAGATGTGAGAGGGAGTTATTGTCAGCAGATGTACATGTGACCTTGGTATAGGATGGATGCAGCATGTCTGCACATCTACAGTACTAACCGTAATAATATACAATATCCTATCCTCACCATAGATGTACACCTCTGTGAATTAGAAAACCCCATCCACAAATGTAATTGGACGTGACACATGCAAGTAGACACAATACAGATACATGCATGTCTGATACATTAGTGTACTAATCCCCACTGGGCCCTTACCTGCATGCTCCTCATCCAGTGTGTGTGTGCAACCCACTTCCACAATGCTTCTCTCAGCGTCATAGCTTGTGCGTTCAACATGTGGCCCAAGTGTAGTGAGGAGCACCTCTTTGGGTGTCAGTGGGGGCTGGATGGCTGGGCCCCCCACCTGTGGCTAGCCAGTCCCTCGCTACAAAAGCAGCTCATTTATGGGCATGGCATTTGAGGCCGGTGTCGGTAGCCCGATGCTGTACATGCACATAATTTCTGCTGTGCAGGCTGGCATCATTTACCCTGTGGACCACACTGTTCTACAGGGCAGTCCTCTCCTGCACATCTTCTGCTCTCCATCCACATGACAGGGCATAATGTCCAATCACATATTGGGTGATGATGTCTGTTTCCCCAGCAGAAAATGCTGGTAGGCAAGCACTCTGCATGTTACCTGGAAGATATAAACAGGAAAAGGTCACAGGACCTCATACAGTTGTCACAATGCACATCAGCAGTGGATATTACTTGCAAATAATCCAGACTACACCAGAACCCTCCATGCTATCAAGGCTATAACAGCTTGCTTTACGTCTGTCCCTGAGCTATCTTATTTCCCCCAATGTTGGACACTTGATTGCATAATCCTCTATCCTCCATTAATTTCTGTCTAGAGGGTTGACCGTGGTCATCTTCCATGTGGATGGTGTATGTACGGTGGCAGGTCTGTGTTTGACTGTGGTGTGTGATGGCGCTCTGAGTACATGCCTGAGTTCGTGTAGGAGGCAGATATTGATGTTATCATGCCCCATGGAGATATGCTGTTGTTGCCATCAGTTGGCAATATGTACATGCTCACCATTGCTGAGGGAGGAGTGTGGTTGATGTGCATATCTCATGTATGACTGGGGTGGACAGGGTGGCTCTGTTCCCACCTAAACTGTGTGATGCAGGTTGCTTATATCCATGGCATGTGTGTATGACGTGTTCTTTACTCCCAGTACAGGGTGAATTGTGTTGTTTCATCTGAGACTTACAACATGTGTGGAGACATGGTTGCAATTGTTCTTGGTGGTGGGGATATGTCCAATTCATAGTCATAGCCTTACAGGACTTCACCTGTGAACTTACCTGCTTTCTCAAATATAGGTGGACTTGCTTCAAAGTTGTTGTCTGCGCCTATGTGTCCCTGTCAGCCAATGTAGCAACCTATTATGTGGTTTGTGTATTGCTGCTGTCCACCAAAGGGGATTACTCTACCTTGGTGGAGGCTGGATATACAGGTCAGGTACTACTGTGTCCATATAGCTACAGTGAATATAAAGGCCACACACCCCTGATACACTGTGTGGTAATTGTGCAATTTGAACATGACACCACAATAACTCATTTCATAACAATTCCCACCTGTAGTGTGTCCTATATGAAAACATAACAATCTTGTCTGTAAAAACTTATGGAAGTAATACTCAGTACAATAAGCCAGTTGAATGAGTGAGCACACCCTTAAACTTGTGTATGGACATCTTGAGATGGTTACAGCATTCATTCGTCTTGGTCTGAACTCTAACATCATAGCACATCTTCACTCGGTAATAGTTGTTCACCTTCCTAAAAACACCTTTTAATTTATTTCAATGGAATTGTACAGGTATGGGGTCACTTTCAATATGTGAAACATGAAATGATCTTCTGTGGTCTGATTGTCATACAGCACACAAACCTGGCATTCCAACAGGGGTGTGTACACTTGTGATATCCACTGTATATCGGTGTTGATATAGCTGATAGTGGTAGGCATAAACAGAGGGTCATAACACAGGTGGACACTTCTCTGATTACTACCTGATAATCATGCCTACTCCAGTATCCACATCAGTGTCAGGGCAATGCAACCACCAGTAGCTGTGCACATATATGTCTGTTCTATGCAATGACACTGATATTAAACACATGTGCAACATGCACAACCTATTTATCTGATTGTTTTAATTCCATGTGATTAGTTTTGTGCCTTCCAGCTGAACATATGCATACATACATGTGCTCAGGGGATACCTGGTATACATTTGTGTTGAATACAAGTCTGGCACACTCTATTTACAGACTTTCTGCTCAATCATACATCTCAACCTGTTACAGCAGTACATCTGGACAATGGCGCACATAAATGGGTGTCAAAAGGGACATCAGTATTGATACTATATTAATATAGCTGCACCATACATTAGTACATTGATTGCACAGTAGCATTTCAGATCACTGTGATAACATGGAAGATGTCCAGCAGTCATAAGTAGGGTATTGTTACAATGCCATTGCTCACAGACCTGCCAATGGTTTGGCTGACATAACACAGGTATATGTGTATGTGACTACAGATCTCAAGTCACAAATGTGCTTATTGTCCGGCAGAACACTGTACAGTTGAATGTTATTAATTCAATATATCACATGCAGTTCAACACACATCTGCATACTATGCACATGCCCTCTATAGGTGTCTTAGCTTTAAAAGGAAAAGATGTGTCATACTCAAAACCACAGGTAACATGGATATGGATAACATCCCATTAACTGGCCTAGCAGTGGTATAGTCACAACTGTTTGACAGACACCCCTGCGGTTGTCATATATGAGCTGTCCTTTCCCAGGTGAGTCAGGCTCTTTTCTTCTCTTTTCCACTTTGTTTCATTTGTTATTTCTCTCGCTTTCTCTGTGCACTACAGGGATAGAGTTGGTTTGAATAGGTGGCAGCATGGCTTTGGTAGGCGATGCTCATGACCAGAAGATGGCCTGTGCCCCTCCTGGGGTTCCCCACTTGCTAATTGCATGCAGAGCAGCTGTTTACTTCTTCCAATAGCCAATTTCATGGCTACACACTCCTATAAATGGGTACTCCGTGTGGGCATTGGGCCTTTCCCTTACTTGTGAGGAAGACATCCTGGAGTTGTGTGAGCTACTACCTCTTACCACAAGACTTGTGAAGAAAAGACAACTAAATGGTGGGGAAGGTTCAAGACTTAGGAGCAGAATGTGAGTATTGTTTATGTTTTGCATACTGCTAGTTTAGCAAGGTTTGTCTGCACATGCTACTTCTGCATGGGTTTCAGTCTGACAAATTTCTGTCTCTGCATAGCTCTCAACTGTAGGGCCATCTACATAATGGCTACAGGTTAGCCTGTTATGTATGGGCTGTTCCCCAGACAGGTGTTGTCCTTGGCAAATCAGTAGCATACTCTGGTGATTGCATTATGTAGATTGTAACACCCATTTGTTTTTCTAACTTTATATCCCTCACAAAAGATATGTTACAACAAACCCTGTAACACCAGCAACTTTCTCAGTGTATAACAGCAATATTTCATGTATGGCCATGTATTTGGGCTTCTGTCCACCAATTATGTTAGGCTTTGTCCAGATGTCATGGCTTGGAACCAAGGTAGACCTCCCAGGCTTCGTCAAGATACACACCCATCTATTTTTAGATTTTTAAATGTGTATTCTACAACTGTAATAGCACAGTCAGTAATGAATTTTTAAGGCACTTTTTTATTTTCAAACTCACATAATACAAATGTAGGGTTGTAAGGATTAGTTTAGAAATTGTAAGATTTCTTTAACTGTGCATTCAACAATTATACAATTGTTCAATTATCTCCAATGAGTTTTTTAGTCACAAGTGCTATAAAAGTAAAGTAAAAAAGATGGGTGTATATCTTGACGAAGCCTGAGAGGTCCTAGGTGAAAGCGCTTGATGTAAATTTGATTTATTTTGGTGCCGACGAATCTTTGGATTTTATTGTCGAAATAAAGCTGGTTTCTTCTACCTTGGTTCCAAGCTGTGACTTTTCTACTTTTTGTCCAGATGTCATACAGTAGTAGGTGGATAGGTATACTGGTCTATCATTAGTCCTGCAATTCCTGCTGAAGGGAATGGCTGGGAATCATGTTGAAGTCTGTACATTAAAGAGGAAGGTGTATAGAGAATGTTCTTAGATGGCATTGTAACATATTTTATGTGGGGGACAGTAACACATGTTTTAAAACTAGGCTGTTAGAACATGTCATACATATTTCTGATAAGAAATGTGTGAGTTTTATAGCTGTACATTTGAATAAATCACACCATGGGGACAGTAGTAGGTCTCAAGGTACTGTTTCTAAAAACGTCTGTTCCTCAGTGTGATTAAACATTCATAAAAGTACAATTGTGATGTACAGACTTCAGTGTATTAATATTAACTGTGATACTTTATCCTGTAGGGGGTTAAATGACAAGTGCAATTGGAGGCTGTGTATTCATTTATGTAATTCGATATTAAATGCTTCTTGAGATTAAAGCATGTATTTCTGGTGATGTTTAAACCTTGAAGGCTTAGACCAAGATTTCAGAGTATAATAAACATGTCTAAATTAATGGCTGGTTGTATTTTTCATTCCTATGTTTAGACATTTTATTTGTTTTGCTAAGAGATTCTTGTATGTCTCGCCATTGTGTATGGCCTATCATGATTTTGTAGCAGTGTACTGTTCACTCAGTTATTTGAACTGTGATGGGGGAAGCATATGTGAGTGTCATGGCTGCTTTTGTATTCAACTGTGCATGCTGCCCCGGTTGTGAGTGGTCTATCAGAAGCATATGTTTGGAGTTTCGAGGGGAAGGTTGTCTGTGTACATGCGGCAGTTGCAACAGTACCCCAGAATGGACATGTGCACCAGCTATATGGGTGAAAGCTTAGACAACCACCCTTCAAACATGCCAGGAGGGGGTGGACATAACTAGTAAGTACTTGGTCAAGATCTGTGATGAACATGTACTGCTGACAGCTCACAGTTGTGCCACACTTTATGATAAAATAATCTGGTGAAGTTCCAAGCCATAATGCTAGTTGAAGTGCAAGACAGAAAGAACCGTCATGATGTACATATGGAACAGAAGGCAGGCTGTCTGCCACCTGTAATAGTTTACCACAGCTGTGCAGTTATCAGCAGCTTCGGCCATGTAAAAGTTCAGTAAGCTCTGTAGTGAGTGTGGTAATGCATACAATAGACATACCTAGATAGGCAGGGTTCTAATCCCAATACTGGCTGTGTGTGTGTATTTATGTGTGTGAATCATATGCTATCTGGCTCATACCATTTTTGACCTGTGTACTACCCTTTACACTTCCCTTCACTCCAATTTAGTAGACCTGTTGATGTCATCCACCTCAGAAGTATCTTTGGTAGAGTTGGATATGTATAAGCTCCATGGTGCATCTCATAACTGTGTAGCACTGTAGTAGGAGTAAATAGGTAGGCAGGAGTTCTAATCCCCATATTGTCAAGTGTATGTGTGTGTGAATTATGTACTGTTGGGCTCATTTCATTTTTGTCCTGTGTACTACCCTTTACACTTCCCTTTATTCCAATTTAGTAGACCTGTTGATGTCATCCACATTAGAAGTACCTTTGGAAGAGGTGGAACTGTATAAGCTCTGTGTCACATATAACTGAGCACTTTAGTAGAATACCTAGATAGGCAGGAGTTCTAATTCTAATGCTGGTAACTGAGTGTGTGTGGATCATATCATTTGTGGCTTATATCATTTTGATGTATATATACACAGCTGGTACCACCTCCCACTGCCATTACTTTATATAGTGTGGTGACAGCATCTGCCTCACATGCACCAGGTTAAACCATTGTACAGTCCTCTATACAGATGTGTCTGGAATATCCATATGTTTGTAACCTATACATGGTCGGAAGTGGTCGGTGTGCCTTAACAATGCCCATGTATGTGACATTATAGTGAAATAGGCCACAGTGAGTGTACTAACACATATGGCAGCATGAGGTATCATACTTGACTGAAACAACATGCTGATAGGACATCTGCCACCCTCACAGGTGGCCTGCCTTGTAGGTGCAATACATGAGTACAGATGCTTGGTTTTACATGTGAACTGTACCTGTTATGGGTCACATTAAAATGGACTGGATGCACTGTAATGTGTGGATAACATTTTGCATCAAATTATGTCCTCACATTACATGTTATATCTCTGGAACCATAAGTGTCAAAGAATGTGGTCTTACTATTTTTATAATTTGTATTCTTAACACTAGGTTTGAAACTGTTTTATTAGTCACAGTAGGTAACTGTTACATTTGTAATATGTCAAATGTACACCACTGGTACATATGTAGCAGTGACATGCTAACAACTTTCATGTGACCTAAAGCTCTGTCTATGTTACTTGGTGCTGAGATATGATGTGTTATATCATATAAATTGTATCATAAACACAACAGTTAATATTCTACCTGTACAAGGCAAGCAAATATTAATGCAGTGTTTGCTGTTGTGTAGCGTTGTATGACATGCATGGGGTATGTGCAGTGAACAGATACCTAGATGTCATAATGCATGCACTGCACCAGAGGTCCTAGTAATGAGATAGGCTGGAAGATGTGGACTCATATGTGGTCCTAATTAGTATGTAACAGAACATTGCATCTTAAGTGTCTACAGTATATCCACTGTATACCAGTAATGTGTGCATGACCACCTAGATCATTTGTCCAATGGCCTCTGTCAGATGTCTTGGCACTGACAAGTTGCAGGTATGCTAATGTTGAATTCATACAGATAGGCCCCAGTGGTGACCACTGTGATACAGTACAGTTAACCATGAGTGAACATGCACAACAAGCAATATAGCTATTACATATGCAATATAGCTATTACTGGTGGTTGTGTGCATGTAAATTGCATGTGTTCACATGCCTGGGTATTGAGAACAACAGAACATTGTAGTACTCACCAGCTTCAGGCTGCTGTCCCATATGCAGACCAGAGGTCCTAGGTAGTGTGAGAGGAGTTATTGTCAGCAGATGCACATGTGGCGGTATGGATGGATGCAGCATGTCTGCACATCTACAGTACTAACCAATAATATACAATATCCTGTCCTCACCATAGATGTACCTCTGTATTAGAAAACCCCATCCACAAATGCTTTCAGTCTAGATACAATACAGATGCATGCATGTCTGATACATTAGTGTACTAATCCCCACTGGGCCCTTACCTGCATGCTCCTCATCCATGTGTGTGCAGCCCACTCCAATGCTTCTCTCAGCGTCATAGCTTGTGCTTGACATGTGGCCCAAGTGTGGTGAGGAGCACCTCTGGGTGTCAGTGGGGCTGGATGGCTGGGCCCCACCTGTGGCTAGCCCGTCCCTGCTACAAGCAGCCCATTGATGGGCATGGCATTTGAGGCTGTCAGTCGATGCTGCACATGCTAATTTCTGCTGTGCAGGCTGGCATCATTTACCCTGTTGGACCACACTGTTCCACAGGGCAGTCCTCTCCTGCACATCTTCTGCTCTCCGTCCACATAACAGGGCATAATGTCCAATCACATATTGGGTGATGATGTCTGTTTCCCCAACAGAAAATGCTGGTAGGCGAGCACTCTACATGTTACCTGGAAGACATAAACAGGAAAAGGTCACAGGACCTCATACAGTTGTCAAAATGCACATATGCAAATAAGCCAGTCTACACAGTAACCCTCCAAGCTATCATGGTTATAACAGCTTGCATTACACGCCTGTCCCTGAGCTATCTTATTTCCCCAATGTTGGACAGATTGCATAATCCTCTATCCTCCATCCATTTCTGTGTAGAGGGTTGACAGTGGTCATCTTCCATGTGGATGGTGTGTGCATGTTGGCAGGCTTGTGTTTGACTGTGGTGTGGTATGGAGCTCTGAGCACATGCCTGAGTTCATGTAGGAGGCAGACACTGATGTTATTATGCCCCATGAAAATATGCTGTTGTTGCCATCAGTAGGCAATATGTACATGCTCACCATTGCTGAGGAGAGGATTGTGGTTGATGTGCATATCTCCATGTATGACTGGGGTTGATAGGGTGGTGATGTTCCTAAGTAACCTGTGTGATGCAGGTTGCCTATATCCCATGGCATGTATGACATGTTCTTTACCCCAGTACAGGGTGAATTGTGTTGTTTCATCTGAGACTTACAACATATGTGGAACGGTTGCACTTGTCCTTGGTGGTGTGGATATGTCCGATTCATAGTAATAGTCAGCCTTACAGGACTTCACCTGTGAACTTACCTGCTTGCTCAGATATAGGTGTACTTGCTTCAAAGTTGTTGCCTGCACCTATGTGTCCTTTTACAGCCAATATAGCAATATATTATGTGGTTTGTGTATTGCTGCTGTCCTCAAAAGGGGATTACTCTATCTTGGTTGAGGCTGGATATACAGGTCGGGTACTGTTATGTCCCTGTAGCTACAGTGGTATATAAAGAGTACACACCCCTGATACACTGCCTGGTATTTGTGCAATTGAAACATGGCACCACAATAACTCATTTCATAACAATTCCTACCTCTTGTGTGACCTATAGCCTGTACAATTCAATTGAAAACCTAACAATCTGATCTGTGAAAACATATGGAAATAATACTCAGTACAATAAGCCAGTTGAATGAGTGTGCACACCCTTAAACTTGTGTATGCACCTCTTGAGATGGTTACAGCATTCATCCATCTTGGTCTGGACTCTAACATCATGGCACATCTTCACTTGGCAATAGTTGCTCACCTTCCTAGAAACACCTTTGATTGTATTTCAATGGAATTGTACAGGTTAGGGGTCACATTCAAGATGTGAAACATTATGAAATTATATTCTGTGGTCTGATTGTCATACAGCACACAACCCTGGCATTCCAACAGGGGTGTGTACACTTATGATATCCACTGTATATAGGTGTTGATATAGCTGGTAGTGGTAGGCATGGACAGAGGGTCATAACAGGTTGACACTTCTCTGATTAATACTTGATAACCATGCCTACTCCAGTACCCACATCAGTGTCAGGACAATGCAGCTACCAGTAGCTGTACACATATATGTCTGTTGTATGCACTGACACTGATATTACATACATGTGCAACATGCACAACCTATTTATCTGAAACCCATGTGATTAGTGTTGTGCCTTCTAGCAACATATGCATACATGTGCTCAGGGATACCTGGTATACATTTGTGTTGAATAGTATGGCACACTGTATTTACAGTCTTGCTGCTCAATCATACTTCTCAACCTGTTACAGCAGTACATCTGGACAATGGCCATAAATGGGTGTCAAAGGGACATCAGTATTGATACTGTATTAATATAGCTGCACCATACATTAGTATGATTGCTTGAGTAGCATTTATCACTGTGATAACCTGGAAGATGTCCAACAGTCATAAGTAGGCTATTGTTACAATGCCATTGCTCACAGACTGCCAATGGTTTGGCTGACATAACACAGGTATATGTATGTGACTACAAATCACAAATGTGCTTATTGTCAGCAGAACACTGTACAGTTGAATGTTATTAATTCAATATATCACATGCAGTTCAACACACATCTGCATACTATGCACATGCCCTCTATAGGTGTCTTAGCTTTAAAAGGCAACAGACATCATATTCATCATATATGGTACCTTTAACTTGGCTCTTTCTTCTCTTTTCCACTGTTTCATTTGTTATTTCTCTCCTTTCTCTGTGCACTACAGGGATAGAGCTGGTTTGAATAGGTGGCAGCATGGCTTTGTAGGTGATGCTCATGACCAGATGGCCTGTGCACCTATGGGGTTCACCACTTGCAAATTGCATGCAGAGCAGCTGTGTAGTTCTTCCAATAGCCAATGTCATGGTGACATACTCCTATAAATGCGTACTCCATGTGGGAATTGTCCATTTCCCTTACTTGTGAGGAAGACATCCTACAACAAGACTTGTGGAGGCAAGCCAACTAAATAGTGGAGAAGGTTCAAAACATAGTGGCAGAATGTGAGTATTTTTGGAATACTGCTAGTTTAACAGGGTTTGTCTGCACATGCTACTTCTGCATGGGTTTCAGTCTGACAAAGTTCTGTCTCTGCATAGCTCTCAGCTGTAGGGCCATCTACATAATGGCCACAGGTTAGCCTATGTTTGGGCTGTTCCCCAGACAGGTGTTGTCCATGGCAAATCAGTAGCATACTCTGGGAATTGCATTCTGTAAATAGTAACATCCATTTGTTTTTCTGACTTTATATCCCTCAGAAAAGATATGTTACAGCAAACCCTGTAACTCAGCAACTTTCTCAGTGTATAATAGCAATATTTCAAGTATGGCCATGTATTTGGGCCTCTGTCCACCAATTATGTCAGGCTTTGTCCAGATGTCATACAGTAGTAGGTTGATAGGTACCTATTATTGCTGCAATTCCTGCTGAGGAAAGGGAACATATGTCTGACATTAAAGAGGAAGGTGTATAGAGAATGCTCTTAGATGGCCTTGTAACATATTTTTATGTGGGGACAACATGTTTTAAAACTAGGCTGTTAGAAACATGTCAGACACTGATAAATGTGTAGTTCTATAGCTGTATATTTGAATAAATCACACCATGGGGACAGTAGTGGGTCTCAAGGTACTGTTTCTGAAAACGTCTCTTCCTCAGTGTGATGAAATTGCTATGTACAGCCTCAATGTATTAATATTAACTGTGATACTTTATCTGTATTAAATGACTTGCTGTGTATTCAATGTAATTGTATTAAATGCTTTTTTTTTTATTATTCATTATTTTAAAATGTTTTTTTTCTGTTCCTGCATATAACATACATTTAATATATTTAATATATGTTTAAATTTTGTATTACATATTTATTTCATGTATTACATTTTTTTTTTTTTGTATTATAATATATGTTTATATATGTGTTACATATTTCCTTTGTTACTTTTATTTTTCAGATCTAATATATAATAATTAATATGTTATATTTCATATATATATATATATAAGTATATTGTGTGTAACTGTATTGTATGATTAATATGTGGTTATATTTAATTATTTTTATGTGAATGTATATATGTGGTGATATGTTGATTTTTATGTTTTTCTTGTTTTATGTGTTTTATTTATGTCTAAGCATTTGACATGTGTTTATATGTTTTTGTGTGTTCTATAAATGTTTTTTGTGATGTGTTTGTTGTGTATATATATATTTTTATGTTCAGATGGTTGTGTGTGTTTTTTGTTTGTTTTTTGTGATATGTAGTTATATGATATATATATATATATATATATATATATATATATATATATATATATATATATATATATATATATATATATATATATATATATGTATATATATATATATATATATATATATATATATATATCATGCTAATGGATATGATATGTTTATAAATTTAATATATAATGTATATGTATTTGTGTATATATATATATATTTATATATGTATGTGTAATAACATACAATATGTATATGTATATTATTATTTCTTTAATCTCTCTACATAGTATAGGCATATAATGTTTATTTCTTGCCTTGTTTGTTGTAAAAATACATGTATTCTAATATAAATATCATTTTATGTTGTGCATTATTTAGTTGTTATGTCTGCATTTTATTGTAAATAACATACACCTCTGGTTTGTCTAGACTATGGGTGACTAATGTATTGTTTAGTTTGTATATGTATAAACTTTATAATTAGTTATTGATTTGTATAATATGTCTAAATTGTAATTGGTTATAAAAAGTTTTTTATTTACAATTTTGTTTATGTATTATTTTAATATTTGTATGTGTATCTTTATATTATATTAATATTTATAAACAAATATATTTTATCTATTATTTGATTCTTTCTATATTTATTTACAACATATGTTTCTTATGTATTCATTTTTTTTAGAACATATTATTTCTTTATGTTTTATTTTAGTACATGTTATTAACTGTTGGTACATTACTGATATTGTAGTGTATTGATTTGCAAATAGAAATATAAGTATGTAATATATTAAATTATATAAAATGATATTATGTACATTAGCATATTGTAATTTAATGTTCTTAGATGATTTTTATTTTCATAAAGTATCTCTAGGCATGTATATGTTCTTAAGAAAAAAATGGTTTTGACCTTATGTACTTTATAACATTTAAAAATTTACTGTAGTGCTTTTTAATAAAAGCTAGTAATATAATTCTTAATGGTTTCTTTTCTATAATGTTGTAATGATTTATATATGTATTCATGGGTTCTATAATTCTACTATCATATCAAAACAAATACACTGGTGTATTTTGACATGTAATTTATATTTGTTATGAATAGCCAGACATAATCTCATATTTCTATATAACCATTATAGTTTTTTCTATGCTGTTCTCTGTTGTTAGATTGTTCAGGCATTAAGTCTTAGAATCTATAGCATGCTGTATTGTTAGCTGAGGTTGGCAAATGTTTAATTATTTCTTTAAGTGGAATATGTTCATCAATTCTGGGTTTGACATAGATTTGTTTGTCAGACAGAGGTTTCCTTGAAGTAAGCAGTATGTGACCAAGTAGAGTTGGAATTTCTTGAGCTGGTCAGCATAGGGAAACTGTTTGAGGCCAGTAATCCTCTTGGTGAGGTACTTTCGGGGCCTCTCCAGTTGTTGTAGGTGTCTTGTGAGGTACATCCCAAATGGGACATTGTATTCATGGAATTGTCTGATAAGTGTTGAGTAGAGGGGGATGATGACTTCCTTATTTCTAGATGCGATCCCTTTTGTGATTAAGTGGGCCACACAGAAAGATTTTCTGACCACTGTGACAATGTGGTTATCAAAGGAGAGGTTACTATCTACTTGGGTCCCAAGGTCTCTTATCACACTTTCTGTGTTAAGTAAACTTCCCACTATTTGGTAATTCATGGGTACTGTGTTTTTACCAAAGGGGATAACAATGCACTTTTTGGCATTTAGCTTGAGGCCATGATTTTGACACCAGATGTCTGTCTTGGTGAGGCCCTTTTGCAGGATGTCTACATCAGCAGGGGAATCGATAATGGCACCCAGTTTGCAGTCATCTGCAAACTTGGTTATCTATAGACCCTCAGTGTTTGCTTACACTTCAGAGTAGTATATACCGAACAGGAGGGGTCCCAAGACTGAACCCTGGGGTACTGCACTTGTCACTGGTTTGGAGTCAGATCTGAAGTCTGCAACTCTTACCATGTGGGTTCTGTCCATGAGCCAGTTGGCCACCCATCTCGTAATGTAAGGGTATATGTTAAGGTTGATGAGTTTGTCTATGATTCCTGAATGGGGGATAGTGTCAAAGACTTTAGTGAGGTCCAGGTAGGCTGTGTGGACCACCTTGCTCTCATCTATGGCCTTAGTAACTGTTTCAAAGAAGTCTAAAAGGTTTAAGAGACATGATCTACCTTTCACAAATCTGAATTGGGTAGCATCCAAAGTTTGGAGGTTACCAATGTCTTTGTTTATGAGTTCCATGATGATACGCTTCATGGCCTTGCAGACCAGGTGTGTCAGGCTAATAGGTTGATAGTTCCCAGGGTCTGTGGTGGTTCCTCTTTTGTGGAGTAGGATAACCACTCTTGTGTGCCATTCCATGGGCACATAGCCTGTGGTGAAGTTGTGATTGAACAGGGATTTTAGGTGGGGGGCTAGTTCATTTTGGAGTTTGTGTAAGATGCAGCCTGGGATGTTGTCTGGTCCCATGGATTCTGTGTTTTTGGCATTAAAGAGTGTCATTTTTACCTGTGTGTTTCTGATTGATGGAGTTCTACAACCTTCTGGTATAATTATAGGCCCTTTGGGGGGGTGAGGGCGGAGTAACGTTTGCACTGAACCTATCTGCCAATATGTTTGGCAGTATCAGTTGGCTCTGTATATTTTGCGCCATTCTGTTGTAGCTCGGTGCAGATATGGGTGCTGCCATGGAGGTTCTTGACATAGGTAAAGAATGCCTTGTGGTTGTCTTTGGAATCCGCAGCAATTTTTTTTTCAAAGTTAGCTTTGGATGATTTTATGACAGATCTTAGTTTCTTACTGAGGTGCATCAGTTAGTTCCTCCATACCTGGGTTTTTATTCTCTTTTGAAACAGTTTCTTCCTTCTGTATTACAGTTTGTTAATGGCAGGGCACCACCAAATAACCTTCCTTTTTTTGAAGGATAGCGGCTTGGGTTTGTTGGGGGTAGCACGATCCATGCACTCATGTAGGTGCTTGTAGAGTGCATTTGTGTAGGATTCAGCAGTTGTGACTGTATTGACTGTGTTATCCATCTGTGAGGGCATCCCAAAGTTAGTCACCTCAGTTTTGAGTAGCGTGAAGTTCGCTTTGTAGAAATGTTTTAAGATGGTTTCCTTGTGTGGAGGTGGGGTCAAGATATGGATATCTAGGGTGATTAGTTTATGGTCTGATCTAACAAGCAAGGAGATGTTCTCGAGCATTGAGCACCGGTCACCCATGTTGGTAATGACAAGGTCCAGAATATTGTTGCCCCTGGTGGGGGTGTTGACAAGTTGATCTAGTGCATTATAGTTTATAAATTCCAGGAATCGTTGAGCAAGGGGATTAGTACAAGACTAGTTTTCCCAGTTTATGTTAGGGTAGTTGAAAACGCCCATTATTATGGCATTTGGTTGGACCCTCATTTTTTCAATCAATCCAAGGTACAACAAGACCAAGAATAAGTCGGAGTTCTTGTAAAATCCACTTTAATACAGGCACAAACACATGAATGCACACATTAAAAAAACAGCGTTTTCGTTTAAATAACTTCATCAGATGTAGGTCAAAGAACAAAATAATTACTTTTATAATCCTCTGTACAGAACGGTAACACTTGACAAACTTTATTGCAAAAAAAGACTAAGCACTTTCACCCTGTAGCTCCCAGGGCTTCATCCTTCATCATACATTAAAAAACTATAATACATGGGAACAACAGCTTTTTATCATAATGGCTAGGCTATGCATATTATCTTGAACATACATGGTCTTACAGGTGTAGAGAAAAAGTAAAACATATTGAATTATACTAAGAAATGAAGAGTGCAAATAGCAAGACTACAAGAAATGTCTGGAAAGAAATGAGAATATGAATTTGACAAAGAAAGGACTTCAGGATGGATAATTATCAGAATATCACAGAGAAAGGAAAGTGGGAGTAATTATACTAATTTCTAGAGGGTCTCCAATACTGATAGAAGAGGGAACAAAGACAATAACTATAGATTTGTGGTAGTAAGGGACTATTGGAAAGGAAGGATAATTATGCTGGCAGAAAAAGAAGGAGAATTATGCTGGCATGTATTTATATTCCAGCAAAAGCTGCTATTATAGAGTTTAAGAAAATTTTGGAAAGAAATAATCAGCTTTCAGCAGAGAAAGAATAGTTGTGTAAAATCTTATCATAACCATAGATGCCCTTCTCTTCCATGTTGCAGTATTTTTGGTGTGGGATTTCCTGTCTTCAGGTGACCTGTACATTGGCTCCTATGCAAAAGCTTCAGCTTGGCTGCTGCAGCTGTGTGGGACATCACACGTAGGGTCATAAACCAGGGACCCTATGTGTGACGTCTGCACGCACAATCTTCAGAACTTGAAGCTAAGCAGGTAAAGTAGATGGCCCAACAGGATAGGCTGCCAAAGTTGACATGTATAATGCCCTGGGTCTCTTCTGTAATGGAGAGAGGCATCAGGGAGTAGTTAGACTGGTAGAGTCTATGAGGGAGAATGGTGGATGGGAAGGAATACTGCAACATGGAAGAGAAGGACATCTATGGTTATGGTAAGATTTTACACAACTATTCTATGTCCTTCTATACCTATGTTGCAGTATTCTTGGTGTGGGACAGTACCACAGCTTAGTTTGATGAAAGGGTGGTGGATGCAGAAGATGATTCCAGAAAGCCTTGTAGGATTGCCCTGGCAAATCCTGCAAGTGCTTTGGAAATGTGGTCCAGTTTGTTATGTTTGGTGAAAGTGTGCATAGAGGGCCATGTAGCTGCTTCCATAATGGAAGCTGTGTCCATGCCTTTTTGGAAGGCCTTGGAAGTGGCCACTGCTCTTGTGGAGTGTGCCTTAACCCCAACTGGAGTTTTTTTTCCATGGTGTGAGCAGCAGAAAATGATTGCCTTTCTAATCCGGGATGCAATGGTCTGTTTGGTGACTGCCTTGCCCAGTGCCCTGGGGTGGAAAGATGCAAAGAGTTGTTTGGATTTCCTAATGTTTTTAGTCTTGTCCAGGTAAAATCTCAGTTGCCTGTGGACATCTAGGGAGTGGAGTATCCTCTCTCCTTGGTTAGTGGGAGAGGGGACAAAATTTGGTAGGTGAATGGATTGATTTAAAGATAAGTCATTGACTACCTTGGGCATGAAGGAAGAGTTAGTTCTCAGTGTGACCCTGTCCCTATGAAAAATGGTGTAAGGTGAGCATGTCATTAAAGTTTGTAGCTCAGAAACCCTTCTGGCAGAGGTAATATCCACTAATAGTACTGTTTTCCAAGTACAAAACTGTAGAGAGGCTGTATTAGCCAGTTTGAAAGGAGGCTGGGTGAGTTTTTCCGGGATGATGTTCAGGTCCTATGGAGGAGGGATAGGCTTCTTAGGTGGTCTGATGTGTAAGGCGCCTTTAAGGAAGATTTTCACATGTAGCCTGGCTAACAAGGGCGGATTTAGAGGTAAGCAGGCTGATAATGCTGAGAGGTGTACTTTCACTGATGAATAGGAAATTCCACCCTTTATAAGATGACACATATATGAGAGGACTAGGGGGTGTTAGCCTCATAAGGGTCCCTTTCCTGTCCCAGATATCACTGAGTAAATCTTTCCCATTTAGCAAGGTATGATTTTCTAGTAGTGGGTTTCCTTGCCTCCCTCATGACTGATGGCACATCCTCTGAATAGTGGTGTCTGAATGGGGTTAGTAATTTATCACCCACAGAGTCAGGGATAGCATTTGCAAATGTCCCCAGGAATGAGGAGTAAGGGTCCTGGGACATGGCGAGAGATCTATAACAAGCTACAATTTGGAATGCATTTTTACCCTGGGTTAGTTGCGCTTGGATGATTTCAGAGGGATCTTTTTTTGCAACTAGGAGATGTGGATGTCCTTGATGAATATGGACAAACCTTCACCCTTCGTGTTTCATTCAGGGTTTTGTGGCCGAAACGTGTGGTATGAATTTTAGCCTGGTAGTGCTGGGGTGCTCTTATGAGCCTTGAACCAGGTCTCAGTCATGGCACAGATATCGATGTTCTCTATTTTGAGGAGTGCCTCGAGTGAGTGCATTTTGGGGTTTAGACTCCTAGCCTTGAGCAGCATTGCCCTCAGTTTTTTGTTACCTCTGTATTTATTGGTAATATATCTATATATTGTTGTACACATATATTGATCTCCCTATATATCTCACTCTCTATGTATTTTTCTATTCATATATATACATATATATATATATATATATATATATATATATATATATATATTTATAGATACCAATCTTTCCTAATTGCACACTTGTCTCTTCCCTATTGTAAACTGGCTCTAAAGAAGGGTATGTTTGAGAAAACACCCTCATGCCATACAGCTGAGGTGTCTTACTGTTAAATTGCTTTGATTATGGTGTGACTGGTCCTGGGTTCAAGACCTGAAAAGGCTGTTTATCTTGTTGCTAGGCAGAACAAGGACTGTTGGATACAGAATGGTTAAGGCAGTTTTGAGCAGCTTTAAGCGTGGTTGTGTGGGTTTGTGTAACAGTATGCAGTGCTAATGTAAAAGAAATAGGTGGTTACACCATGTAGGCTTCACTTTCCAGTGCTCAAATCCACTTAACATTTACATTTAAGCAATGCTGAAACCTGCTAGGCATAGCTTAGCCCTACATTCCAGTCTGATAAAATAGTAGGGTAATGACATCTTTAATAAGTGTACTTAATTTCCTGTACATAACATGCGTCTATGTGCTGTCATTACAGTAGCAAGGGGTGTGAGTATACTGTATGGGACACCTGGTTATACATGAGTAGTACCACAATCTTTTCTTTGGATTTGTTTCATACATGGGTAGTATCCCAGGTTATATGCAGTCACACTTGCATGTTACACCAGCTACAGTGCACTGGTTGGCAGAAATAGTTTAACACATATTGTATCATTGTGTTAGTACTTTTAACAGTCCTTTTTCAAGTAAGAGTAGATTGAAGATTGTAGTACTGGACTCATACACCCCTGCTTGCAAAGCTGGACTCTAAGTACTGAGTATCTCGTTCTAGGTGTTTGAGCTGCATGTTTATATGTATCTCCCATTGGATATTGATCTGATATGTTGATGTTAATTGTAGACTACTATGTTCTTTGGACATGTCATTGAGGACTGCTGTCATGTAGTAATGGCATACCTTTCAGTTTCAGACTTCTATCTTTCAAAACATTCATCCTAATGCATAACCTGTTGGCTATCTACTTCATGTCTATCCTCTGTACAGGTGTGCAGATGTCAGGTATTGATATGGCCATACCACTATGTAGGTGCCCACATAGTATTGTGCTGTAGGCCTGGACACTGCTGCTAGTTCCAACATATGGGACATTCCTTAATGTGGGCCTTGCCCCATTTCCTTACCTGTGTGAGGGACATTACAGAGGTGGTGGCCTACAGATTCACATACAGTGGGTGGCAATGCATCACAGGACAGGACATGTGGAGACAGCCAACCAACATGGGGAATATATCCCCAGATTTGTGAAGAGATTTTATGTCATCACTGTTGTTATACACATGGTGGATTGATAAATTGACAGGGTTTGTGTGGACATGAATTTAGTGTGTGATGTCACGACTCACAGTGATATGTCTCTGGCATACCTCTCCACTGGCACACTGCCCACAAACTGGCCACATGTCTGCCTGTCATGTTTTGTGTGTTCAGCAGACAGTTGGTGTCCTTGGTAAATCAGATGTGGACTCTGGAGAATGCAGTCAGTAAATAGTCACATCTATTGGCATTATCGACATCATATTCCTCATATAGGATGTTACAACAAACCCAGTCACATCAGCAACTGTCTCAATGTATGACAGCAGTATGTCCAATCTACCCCTGTGTTTGTGCCTCTGTTCCCACCTAGTGATATAGGGGTTGATGCCAAGTTTAGTGAGTCGGGAATGTTATCAAAGACTTTGCCCAGATAAATGTAGGCTGTATGTGTCACCTTGCTTCATCCACAGCACAGGTGACTGACGGCAAGAGTTTGACCAGGTTAAATGAGCAGGTATGACCTACCCTTCACAAAGGTAAACTGTGTGGGATCCTGAGTCTGCAGATTCCCATATCCCTGTTTATTAGGTGCATGATGATGCATTCTATAACTTCACATAACGGACTTGTCAGGCAGTTGGGGGTGGTATTTTCCAGAGTCTGTAGTTGCACCTAGTTTGTGGGGAGGGGTGACTTTAGCAGTGCACAATTCAGTAGGAACAAAGCTTGAGTTGAGGCTGTGCTTGACCAGGGCACACAGATAAGGTGCCAGGTCACTCTGGAGTTCATTTAGATGGATATTCTCAGATCCCATAAAAGCTGTATTCCTGGCCTTGGACCAGTGGTATTATAACCTGTGCTGCAGTAATACTGGGGGCCTGGTGGTCTACTGGTATTGTGATGGGTCCTTTGGGGGGAAAGTGAGGGGTAATGTTTGCACTCAACATACCAGTCAGTATGTTGGTATTATTTTTTGGCTCAGTCTGGGAGGTACCATTCTCTAGTAGCTCAGAACAATTCTTGGTATTGCCATGGAGATTCTTTACATAACTGTATGAGGACTTGCAGTTGTCTTTACTATGTGCTCCAAGTCTGTTCTCACAGCTAACTTCATAGTATTTGATTTGGGATCTCAATTATTCATTGAGACTGATATGGGTTTTTTCCTCTCTTGGGACTTCGTCTTATTCCATATCTGTTCCCTCTTCTGTTGTACAGTTACTTTATGGCACAGAGCACCAGATCAGCTTCCTTTTTAGGAAGTGGGATTTTGGGGAAGGATACTAGGTATATTTGGGGAGGTAGGTTGGGTAGGAAGACAGACAGTATATGACACATGTGGGGGGTAAACACCTTGGACGGTGAGGGATGTTTGGAAATCAGATGCCCATGAGCCCCCAAATGGAAGCAGTGGGACTGAGGTCCCAACCCATGGGCAGTCACCACTGTACCTTCACGGCCCCAAAGGTGGCTTTGCTGAGGGATGAGCAGGAGGGGCAGGCTGACCGTCTAATTGTGCCATGTGGCCCTCAAGCTGGCGTAGTGCATCTCAAAGCTCCTTTCTGAGCTCACCATGCACCAATGCCCAGACTTGGTTTTGTATCCTGTCCATACTCGGTCTTGGGGGGATGAGCCCCATCCCCTGAGGTGGTTCCACCCAAAGGTGGTTCAAGACCAACAGATGAGGAGGACCCTGGGTGGGTCCCAGACATGCTGAGGCCCAGTGCCATGGCCAGATGAGGTGGGAGAGGTGGGTCTGCTGGGACCATCCTTCCCAAACATGCTACGGTGTTGCAGTTTTAGAAAAATATGTGGGTTAGTAATAGTCAACACAATCCAGGGTTAGTTATGACAGCATGAATAGATGCTCCCATTAACCCAAAACAACAGATTTGGAACAGTTGCATAGCAAACAGAACACATGCATATATGGAACCACAGTGGCCATTACAATGGCATGCAGGTTACAGTGATAGCAACAGGGCACCAATGATAGCATTTCAACATGGAACATTAATAGAAACACATTTCAGTATTTGTTGAACAATAGGACATATGTCCCAACAGTAGGGTTGGTGTAAAACATACTCATTGATTTGTGTGTTTAGATTATTGTTGCAGATATGGTGTGGGGGGAGAAAGATGTCAATTAACAACTTGTATATCCTTGCATTACTCACAACTTTAATGATCATTGCTCTAACCATTACTCTACAGGTATTATTACAATACCCTATGGCCTTGGTTTGGCCAGTGGTATGTTTGTACACAGTGTATAATTCAAACATCTTATAGTTACTTTCTACTTTTCTTACCTGGAAGACCTGTGGGGGGAATGTTTGTTAACACCACCTGACTGTTTCTACACATATTCCCAAAATACTAGTTAAAAGTATGCATACACCTTACTATCACTCCTGGGATTCGAACCATGGTGGTGTCTGCTAAAAAAAATCAGTTTGTGTTTCATTAAAATGACCTACTGAGAAACTGCTGTCACTTTTTTTAATGCTTTCTGTCTAAGTCTCTCTTGGTTGTACAATCTGACGTAATTAAAACATTCTTATACAGACATTCATAGACATATTTTCATGTAGCACAATGTGGGAAACAGTGGTTAACACAACATTACTATTCAGATATCAGATCTTGGTGAATGCAACATGTCAAGCCATAAAATACCAGAGTAAACACAACCAGTCCAGGATTTAGAGCTTTATTGACAGGCAGTTACAGTTCTCTTACCTGGAAGACCTGTGATGGGAATGTGTAACACAACCTGGCTGTTTCTACACATATTCACAAAAACCTAGTTGAAGTTATGCATACAGCTTACTATCACTCCCGGTATTCAAATAATGGCTTTGTCTGCTAAAAATACAACAATTTGTAGATCATCAGAGTGAGCTATTGAGAAACTGTTGTCTCATTTTTCAATGTTTTCTCTCTAAGTCTCTCTTGGTTGTACAATCTGACATTGTAATTGCAACATTCTTATACAGACATTCTAGACATATTTTTATGTAGCACAGTTTTGGAAACAGTGGTTAACACAACATTACTATTCAGATATCAGAGCTTAGTGAATGCAACATTTCATGCCATACAATACCAGAGTAAACCCAACCAGTCCAGGATGTAGAATTTTATTGCCAGGCAGTTGCACTTTTATTTAAATATGACCTGTATGGCACTATTACTGTCATATTGTCTGGTTTATTCAGTACAAACCATACACATTTTCTATACAGCCAGGTGGTAATTTACTCCTTTATATTTATTTGGTATGACTACTACAAGCAGGATTGTTTCTCACCAGCCTCGCAATGCAGCTTTTGCAGCCTACTGGCATGGGCTTCCTGGTTCACAGCCTGCTTAGCTGGAGCTGTAATAAAAATAGAGAAACACTTAGGCATACCTATCCATCACATACACAGGCTGAACTTTGGTAAACAGTTATTGCTATGAATACTTACACACTGCTGGGACATCTCCTCTCTCTCTTTCTTTTGGACCCACTGTGCCAAGAGCTCTCTCTTCCGCTGTTTCAAGTCGGCATAGTGGTGCTGGACCTGCTCACCAGTCCGAGGGATACCAGTGGGATTGGTGAGATCAACGGGCAAGACTTTCCCAGGCTTCTGCTTTATATTGGGAGTCCTGGTACTGGTCCTGCAGCAGTCTCACATCATGTTTTTTTTACCAGGAGTCCTACCATGAACTTGGACTCCTGTATGCCCCAGCGCTGAACCCAAAAGCCCATGCCCTCTCCAACCTCTGCCATACTGCATACATTGGAGAGCTAGAACCAGTTATGAGCTGTATTCCCACCTGCGGGATTTAAATACGGCCAATTTCCCACCCTTTGCCATGATTGGCCAGTTTTGAAAAAGCTGAGCTAAGCTACTGGCAAACCTGCTTAGCTATGGTTGGCAGTGCGTAAAGGGGCAGGCTCAGCTTTGCTTACTAGTGGGCAAATCCACTTAGCTGGGCTACTAATTGCTTAGCATTCATATTTACACTATGCTTACACCCGGTCAGCATAGCTGAGCAATGCTTAGCATTGCTTATGTTTTATTTTATTGGACTACCACCTGTATGGGATTGATTTATCATTTATTACATAATATAGATTTATTTACCTTTCCTGACATCCCCCAATGTGCTGCAATTACATTTATTCTTGTGTGACTATTTTGTATGTGGCACTTGTGTTTATATAGGGATTTCACTACTTTATTACACTGACACCTCACATCTGGGCCTAATACACTACTCTGGTTGAGAAATATAAGTTACTTCCTACATAAATATACAAATAAATTAAAATTGCAATGTTTAGACATACAAAATGAAAATGGCTTTAGTGAGGCTAAAGCTGTGAATGATTATATGCAAAGCATATGCTCTAACCATACACTATTGCACTTATGCTTATTCAGGATGTCTGTTGCTATTTAACTTATTGTGCCGCTTCAGCTGGGCTAAACATAGCTAAGCAACGGGCACACCCATGCAGCTATGCTTAAACTTTATTGCAAATGTGAAAAAAAGTTATTTGTTGTGTTTTTTACTTCGTACCCTTCAGAATATCCATGGTAACACTAAACCTGTTATTCTATCAACTTTCTGGCTTTGTATGGGCAATTGTCCCTTATGGCTTTGTCTAGATTTCTTACCCTGATGGGTTGAAGGTGTTACGAGTGTTCTCACTCTATTTAAATTGCAGTACGGCAATTCTGGTGTACAGAGGACATGTGTATTGTGAGAGCACTGCTCTAAGACACCCCCCCCCGCACTCATACATGAAACTGTGTCTGTTTTACAGCACAGTAGCACTCCTTCATGAATATGCATGGAGTGCTGTCATGCTGCATGGAAACAGACCCTTCCATGCAGGAATAAGCTATTCCTGCAAGAAGTTTACTAAATCTGGGGGTATATCTGGTTTATCCAGATCCCTGTGTTCCCTCATTTGGAACCTATATTGGCTGGCCATCCCAGTCACTTTGTGTTTAATGAAATGTTTGGAAAATTTGATAGCTGCATTCCATCTGACTTCATTCTGTTGTAGTCGAAGTATAATTGCAGACCAAAACAAGACTACTTCAGGATGCAAAAAATGGAGTCTGTGAAGACTGGACAGCATTCTGACTAAAAGTATACTTTTGGTGGCTAAGGTCAAACCATTACCCCAAGGTTACCCTGGGTAACCTTTCATGTGTTGAAAACTGGTGTTAAACCTCCCAAAATTGGAATCAGGACATTCTGAAAAAAAATGCTGGACTAGCCAATTAGTATGGCCTAACGACCCAAGAGCCCAACTGGATGAGACAATGTTTGAAGATCTACTTTCCTGATGAAGGAATATCCCAAGATCCAGGTAAGTTTCATCCCTGTAAAACATAATCATGGTGTTATTTCGTAGTACAGAATAAAAGGTATCTGACAGCCACCTTCCCATTCTTTCATTCTTTTCAGTAAATTGGTGGAATGACCCACGAAAGCTAGATCAGATGTACACCCTATCCTAAAAGAGGGAGAAGAATACCCATTAGGATCTATGCCTTGACTTGAAATAGCCTTAACTAATCTCGTTAGCATATTTTAGCTTGAATGGTCTACCAGCTGCTGTAGTGAATATAGGGCCTACTTGTATAGTCCCAGGGGTTATAATATGCAACAAGGTAAACCAGTAGGCTGTGCAAAAACACAAAATTGTAGACCCTGTCCAGGAGGACTTGATACCCCTTGCTTGTTTGATCCTTTTAGATTTTCCCACACAGATCAAGAGAAAATCTCTGTGAATCACAATGCCCTGCTGGCATAAAGAAGTTAAAAAAATCACTAGCATGAAAACCCCAGCATAACATAATGTGATCAAAATTGCCCATATAGTAAATTATTAAGACTGATGGATGAAAGAAGCAAGCCCTTGATGATAATGGCTAGGAGTTGGTACCTTATTGACTTCCTAGGGTTCTTTGAGACCTCACTGGTATTTTCCCAACCTTTAAGAATTCTGCTTGTCACCCAGTGGCCACAGCAATCCTTAAGCCCCAGGAAAAATGTTACTCAGCCTAGGGCTGCCAAATGTATATGGAGTGTACTAGGCGAATGACCGCTGCAACATCTGTATACCAAGAATTTAATGACTAAAGTTAATCACTAGGATCTGTGACTTAGGGATATTGATTTATAAAAGCCCTTAAAGGTCTGCACTGATGACAGATAGGCCTTTCTTTTACTCTGAGCTGAAGAATTTCTACCAGCGATCCATATATCCTTCTACAATTAACTAGACTTTTGGGGAAATAGAGGTTCCTATTGGATTTGCATCCCTAGCCAAATGACAAAACCTGATAAAGTGAAAACAGGGAAAGGCTATCAGCTATTGCATTGTCATAATCAGATGCATGAGCACTAGAAAACATTAAGTTAATTTGTAAGCTCAATAAAACTAGCAGTCTAATAACAGAATATACTCATTTGGACTTTGAAGGTTGTTTATTCAGATCATGTACTGCAGTGAGATTATCCAAACAAAAAGACATCCAGCTATTAACCAACCATTCCTTCCACATCAGTGCAACAATCCATATACGGATAATATCCCTTCTCCTTTCATCAGAACAAGATTTAGGCCATTTTGTGGCAAACCAACTATCTTGAAAATACCCACCCATGCCAATCCTCCCTGATGCAACTGTGAAAAGGTCAAACTCACTGGAAGCAGACCAAGATGATTACCACAGAGACACACCATTAAATTGGTTCAAAAATGTGTACCATAAGTGAAGGTCTTCATTGAGTCTGTGTGTTCGGCACAGCCTATAGTGCTTGGCCTTATTCCCCTTTAGCAAATTAGAGATGAACAGAAGAAAAGTCCTGCCCAGTGTGATGGCCTAGCAGGCTAAATTCAATAACCCATTAAGCTGCATAATGTCTCCTGTACAAGTCTAACTTGCCCCATGAAACCTCACAATTGTGAGTCTTAGTTCTTTACATTTTGAGAGCTGGGCATTTTAAAGACCTCATTGTAATATCAACTGCTAAGCCTAGGAAGGTCAACACCTGACTTGGCCCTTCCAGCTTATCCTCTGCCAAAGGAACCCTCAATGTAGCACACAAGAACTTGAACATTGCCATCCCTTCTGCACCCCCCTCTTTGGCCCCACCCACAATCAAGAAATTGTCTGGATAATGAACCGCTGATTGCTGAGGTACTCTTTGGTGACAACACCAATGTAAGATAGTACTGAAAACCTCAAAGGTAGCACAAGCCACCAAGCACCCAATGATCATTGCAGTATTAAACAAAGATCTTACCATTGAATTGAAATTCTAGCAATGGCTATTCCTCTTGCATGATGAGAAACAAATGAAAAGTTGACTGGATGTCCAACTTGCAGAGCCAAGGGTTCAAGTACCTCATAATTACCTCAAGTGCTAGCTGCAGGGATGAACAGTGCACTTTAGCTTGATCCTTGTCAGTGAAGTCATTGATGGACAAACCCTCAGAGTGAGAAAGGTGATAATTCAATCTATATTCCACTTCTTTCTTTCTTTTTGGAAACTAGGCCTACCTATTGGGAAAATTTTGAACTCTACCAGCTAACGTTTCCTTTTCAATTATCTGGAGACTATGTCCTCATGTCCCCTGATAGATGATATTTTTCTAAGTGGCCTAGAATCTAACAGAATTGAAAAGCTAATGTTAAAGCCTTTTCAAAAATCTTTAACAGTAACTGTAGCAGCATCTCTGTCAAGGTAATCTGTCAGCAATTGAATCAACTTATTTTAGTCAAAAATAGGCAAGCAAATGCAGAACTTGGCTGGGTCTTTTTCCAATATAACACCCATAAATACCATAAACCTTAGGTACAACGTGTCCTAGTTCCGGGCCACTACCCTGGCTGAGGCTCTTTTTCCAATGGGTGCTACTGCTGCCATTAGCTCTTTAGCCCCAGGATTATCAGCATTGATTATACGATGAATACCATCAGTATTAACTAGATCAATATGTCCATAAAGTCACCTCTACGGATTTTTTCTTTGATGATTGTTGGGACATGAGTAGTAATGAGGCACCCTGGGGAAATGGCACTTAACAAGTTTAACATAGCCATAGAAGGCAAAAATTGGGTGATGCTGACTTCTAGATCATCAGCATTGTTCTCCTTTCTGGAAGCCGGAGGTTCAGCCCAAGACTGTCGCTCTAGTAAAAAGGCTGGAGAGGCTGGTGATGGGGATCCCTTCCCTTGACTAACAGACAATGCTGGAGTGGTACCAAATTTTTTCTCTAGCTCTGCCTTCATCCAGTAGGGAATTGATTAACTCTTCAGAGTATTCATCTGCTGTCTGCCCTCTGTTGGTTGCCCCTGACTCAGACATCTCCTTCATAACATTACCTTCTGGATCGACTGAAACCTCTATCAATACTTTTGGAGTCTTTCCTTAAGATGGGACATTTCTCTTTGTTTTTCTCCTTGTCTTCCTCAAAGGCATGGACCCCTATGTTAGCTCTCATCTAAAGATGGGAGGGTTCTTTTCCTGATTACCAATCCTTGATCATGTATCTGGGCCACCACCAAATCAGACAATAAACCCTGGGCTTATTGAGTTATCTGGTGCTATCTGCCTTTAAGCACTTGTAATGACAAAGAACCTAAAACAAAGTGAGAGATTAAAACAAGATCATTAACATTTACTCCAGCAGACTTGAACTCATTAACTGGCAGTGCTTATGATTCTCAGAACTACATAGATTGAAAAAAAAGCTTAATAACTCCATCCCCAGTCCCTTAATATATGACTATCATTTGGTGTGAATTAAATACCACTAATTGCTATATGAATATATATATATATATATATATATATATATATATATATATATATATACATATACATTATTTTTAATGGTATTACACACACACACACACACACACACACACACACACACATACATATATATATATGTATATATATATATATATATATATATATATATATATATATATATATATATATTGAAACTTGCGATCAAATAAAGCAACTAATATCAAGTCATAATAAGTTAATCAAGTACTGAAACTGAAAGCCAACCAAAAATTAAAATGAAATAGGAAGTCCAGCAGACGGCACAAAAATTCCATGGACATTCTGGGTGTGCTGCTGATGCAATATTCTAGAACATGAGACTAAATGACTGACATTACCAATGAAGTAT
>NC_056735.1:425627788-425882788 GCF_019279795.1 Protopterus annectens
TATTTAGATAATAATAATATATATATATATATATATATATATATATATATATAGATACACACATACACACACACACACACACACACACACACACACACACACACACACATACACACACACACACACACACACACACATACACACATACACACACATCTACACGTTGAAATACATTCCCTGTACTGATGAATGACTGGGCTGGATTATATGTTTGTGAAAGCATCAGAGCTATGTATGTCTGACATGGCTTAGTGGCAAATCACTTTGGCAATGGTATGCAGGGTCCTAGGTTTGAGCCTTGCAGAAGCTGTTTAGTTTGTTGCTGAGCAGAACAAGGGCAGTTGGATACAGAGTGATTAAGGCACTTTTAAGCAGTTGTAAGCAGGTTTGCATGGGTTTGTGCAGAGGTAAGCAGTGCTAACGTCCAGCTACAGTTTGTTATACTCAGTTAGCTTCTAAATTGCTTAACCTGTGTGTGCATTGCTTACCCCCACTCAAACGGGCTTAAGCCTGCTTACTATTGCTTAAATATGCTTACTACTGCTTACTGGTGCTTACACTTGCTTACTAGTGCTTACTCCCACTTACAATTGCACTGATATCAACAATAATATCTAATGGTTCTTGGGAAGGTGGGGGATTTGGAAGTTGTATGGAGTTATCATTCATTACACATTTTACCTTCCATTTGTATCCATGATTCCTGTGTACATATACTGTATGGGGCACATGTCTTATCTGTGGACTTTGCAACATTATGACACTGACACATCACATGTGCATTTAATGCAGTACTCCAGTTCACAAATATATGTTATTTAGTAGGTTATGCAACTAAAATATTGGTCATAATGTGATTTGCCATGGAAAATGGAATGCGCTGCAGTGGGACTCAAACCAGGAATGCCTGTGCGTAAGGCAAATACTTTGTCCACTACTCTATTGCTATACCGCTTCATTTGTATTTATCTTCCTTGTTATCCTCTTCAGTCATTTTGAGCTGCATTAACTGTAGCTAAGCGATGGGCAGACCCGCGCACCTATGGTTAGCTTTAATCAAATTCATAATAAAAAAGGGTTTGTTTACTTGATTTGTATTTACTATTGTTGTTGTACACATGGGGGAATGCTGCTGGGGATATGTGAACACCTATGAGTGGTCTTGCTCATTCCTTTGGCCTTTCTGCTTTTCTTCATTGAGGGGCATGTATATTCTGAGAGCTCTGTTCTCAGACATGCCCCCTGCACTCTTACACGCTCCGTGTAAGATTAGGAGCTCAGGCAGTGCACCTTCTGCCATCCTGCTCCTAAACGGCCGCTTCCGTGTAGGACTAAGCTAGTTCTGCATGGAAGATTAGTAAATCCGGGAGTCAAAGTTGAGTTCTGAAATGATGAAAAAAACAAAGACCTAAAATACTGAAGATGGAATGTTGAGCATTGCTTTTATGCTTTAAACTTGTTTTTTGCAGATGGGCAAACCCACTGCACACTCTGGCATTCATGTCCTGTTGGAATAAAATGTAGTGATGTAAGCAAAAAATTCTCAAACATTTATAAGACAGGGCCATTATGCAATGAATATTCCAATAATAGTCATTGAATGACTTTGAATCACCCTCATTTTGATGTTAGAATATTAAGCAAATATATCATGACTAATGTTTCTTTATCAGTTATTTCTGCTCCTTTTAATGCATGAAAAAACTTTTTGTTATTTCTCAAATACTCATAAAACTTTACAAATAAAGGCTTCCTCTATTCATCAAAGAAGCCTTTATTTGTGCAGTTTTTCGCTCTCAAATACCCATAAAACTGCACAACTAAAGGCTTCATTGATGAACAGAAATAAATAGATTATGAGATATACCCTTTCCTAAAGCAATTGATTTAAAGGACAATGTTATTTATTTTGTGTATTGTTTAAGTATCACAAGAGAATGGAAAGTTACTCCCAATAGCAGATAAATGGGGCACTACTGATGATCAAGTGGTCTTGTGGAATTCCTTAATGTCTAACAATTTAAATTCATCTGTCTAAAAAAAAAGTAAATCTGGGAAAATCTGAAAGATTTCTTTATAGGTTCATAGGTTCATAGGTTCATACTAGGCTATCTGCCCAAGGGCATTTATAAGCCTAGCCCATAGTTATGTGGCTTTCGCCACCCCTTTAGTTTGAATAAAAACTATGCCTATCATTTTTCTGTGCCTCTGTCAAGCAGTGACACTGAAGTAATCCCTGGGGTATATCTGCGATCTCCCATCCATTGGTCAAGATTCCTCTTGAACAAGGCCAGCGAGGTGCTCTGCCTCACATGTACCGGGATTTTGTTCCACAACATAGGGAGTCTCTGGGTGATGAATCTGTCCCTCCAGCACGTTCTATTTATAACCGTGTCAAGGTTTAAGTCTCCCACCCTTGTGGTTCTGAGGGATCTAGATTTTTTGAGGTGAAGCATATTCATCAAATCTGGGTTTGACATGGCCTTATATGTCAGGCACAGGTCACCTCTGAGCAAGCGGTATGAGACTGAATAAAGCTGGAGTTCTTTCAGTCGGGCAGCATAAGACATATTTTGAGACCCTTTATCCTTTTGGTGAGGAACTTTTGGGGCCTTTCAAGCTGCATCAGGTGTCTGGTCAGATACATTCCAAACGGGGCATTGTACTCAATCATAGGTCTAATGAGTGATGAGTACAGGGGGACGATGACCTCCCTTGATCTAGATGTGAATCCCTTCATGATCAGGTGGGCGATATAGAAGGTTTTCCTAACTACTTTAGCAACATGAGTGTCAAACGAAAGACTACTGTCAACTTGGGTCCCCAGATCCCTGATGACTTTCTGTGCTCAGTGGATTGTCACCTATATGGTAGCTAGGGGTAACCTTGTTTTTCCCAAAGGTATGACTATGCATTTTGGCGTTTAACTTCAGGCCATGGCTCTGGCACCAGTTATCCATTTCTGTGAGGCCCTTCTGGAGGATATCTGTGTCAGATGTGTTTTCGACTATGGCGCCCAGTTTGCAGTCATCTGCAAACTTTGTCAGCCATAACCCTCCTGTGTTTGCTTGTACTTCAAAAGTAGATGCCGAACAAGAGTGGACCCAGGACTGAGCCCTGTGGGACACCACTTGTGACAGGCTTTGAGTCTGACATGGCTCCAGCAACTCTGACCCTCTGGGTTCTGTCGCTTAGCCAGTTTGCAACCCATCTTGTGATGTATGGGTTTACATTCAAGCTGATGAGTTTTTCGATGATACCTGAGTGGGGTATTATGTCGAAGGCCTTTGCCAGGTCGAGGTAGGCTGTATGGACTGCCTTTCCTCATCAATGGCCTTGGTGACTGTCTCAAAAAGTCAACCAAGTTTAAGAGGCAGGAGCTGCGTTTGGCAAAGCCAAGCGGGGTTGGATCCAAAGTCTGCAAGTTCCTATGTCTTTATTTATGAGTTCCATTATGATCCTCTCCATGGCTTTGCAGATAAGGCTTGTCAAGCTAATGGGGCGGTAATTTCCAGGGTCTGTGGAGGCACCGCCCTTATGAAGTGGGACCACAGTGCCGTCGCCACTCCTTGGGTGCGTATCCTGAGGTGAGGCTAAGATTAAACAGCTGTCCTAACTGTGGGTTTAATTCCTCATTGAGTTCATGAAGCACACAGCCGGGGACACCATCCGGTCCCATGGATGCTGTGTTTTTTGCCTTAGTGAGGGCAGTTCTCACCTGGGCGTTGGAGATGTTTGGGGGCTACAATCCTCTGGAATAGATATCTCTCCTTTTGGGGGGGGGAGAAGTTTTCACTGAACCTGTCAGCCAGTATGTTAGCAATGTGTGTAGGTTCAGTAATTTTCACATCATTTTGAACTAATTCTGAGCATATCTGGGAGTTTCCTCCTAGGTTTCTAACATAGCTAATGAAGGCCTTATGATTGTCTTTAGAGTCCTTGGTGATTTTTCTCTCAAAATTTGCCTTTGATGATTTTATGAGAGCTCTTAGTTTTTTACTTATAATGATCAAAGGTGTCTTACCTTTCAAGGATTTTGCTCTATCTTGTAGTAGCTTCCTCCTTTTGTTGTAGAGCTTGTTTATGGCTGGGGTCCACCAGACTGGACGCTTGCCTTTGGTACAGAGAGTCTTAGTTTTGTTTGGGATTGCCTGATCCATGCAGTCCTGTAGGTGCTGGTAGAAGGCATTTGTAAGTGATTCAGCGGTTTGAGTAATGTTTACCACTGGCTCAAGGGCCTTAAAGGAGATCACACTAGTTTTTAGAAGTGTGAAATCGGCTTTTGAGAAGTTTTCCACTGGGGTCTTTTTTGTTTAGGGTGGGGCGGGATGAGGACCTCCAGCAAGATTAGTTTATGATCTGATCTCACCAGTGAGGGGTATACTTCTGGTGTTGAACATTTTGATCCCATGTTCGTGATGATGAGATCAAGTATGTTTTCACCTCTTGTGGGGATGGTGACTAGTTGTTCCATGGCATTTGAGTTTATGAACTCCAGGAATCTTTGGGTTAGAGTGTTCGGGCTTGAGTAGTGTTCCCAGTCTATATTAGGGTAGTTGAAGTCACCTAGTATGATGGTGTTTGGAGATACATTTATCCCCTCCAATGTTTTCAGGAAGGCCATGTGAGGTTCCTGAGTTTGAGAGGTGGCCTGTAACATGCTACAAATTGCAGAGCAGTCTTGCCTATGTTTAATTGCACCTGGATGGTCTCCGATGCATCGTGCGTTGCCACAAACCTTGAGGTGTGGGTGTCCTTTATGAATATGGACACCCCCCCCCTCCTTTCTTGGTGCTGTCCGGATTTTGGGGCCGGAACGTATGATATGAGGTGAAACCTGTTAGTGCTGGGGTGCTCTCAGGAGCCTTGAACCAGGTTTCTGTCACAGCACAGACATCGATGTTCTCCATATTGAGAAGGGCCTCGAAAAGTGCATCTTGAGATTGAGACTTCTGGCATTGAGCAGCATTACCCTTAGTTTTTCCTTTTGGTGTTCTAGGGTGGTAGGTTTAGAATTTGAGCCTTGCCTAAAAAGGCACTATGGGGTGGCAAGAGCCTTTGCCAATATCCGGAAGCCCAGGGTGACAGGTGCAAGCCGCCCCTTGAAGCAGCGTGGCTTGTCCAGCATGTCATCCCAGGCAGACAGACATTGGATTCCTTTGAATGACACCAGAATTTAAGCCAATTATTAAAGCTGATCATCTTATCACTGTATTGTGGCATCATTCTAGGTGAAGGTAGGATACTGCTCAAGGTCAGGGTCATACCTGCCTGGGCTACATAATCAGAGAGCTCCTTGACGTCCCTTTTCATGTAGTCCAAGGAGGTACGTCTCAGGTCATTGACACCAGCGTGGACAATGACTGAGTCGTACTTGTACCTGCTGTTGAGAGACCTGAGTGCTTGCGTTATGTGGCGGATTCTAGCGCCCGACAGGCAGCTTACTGTGACCTTCTCCTTACTCAGTCTGGTGAGCGGGACGTCAGTGTGTCTGACTATGGAATCACCAATGACAAGTGTGTCTGGCATTTTGTTTGGCCTTAAGGGCTGTGACTGTTTGACACTCTGACTGTGTGGTCTATGTGTTGCATGTGTTGGGTCGTGAGGTGATAGTTGTTTGGGTGTCTGCTTTGGTGGCCTCTGCTGTTTTGGTAAATTTTTGATCAGAGCCTCGAGTATGTCTTTGTGTGAGTATGTGTATGATTTGAAGTTGTGATGGTACCATGTGTGACTGGGTATGTATTGTGTGTGGTTGCCTTCTCCTCCTGTCTGGTCTTGCCAGTCCTATGTTGAGAGAGCTCAGCCTCCAGTTTGGCCATATAGTTGCATCTCTCGCATGTATTTGTGTTTTGTGGGAGAAGAGAGGATTGTCTGTGTACATGAGGCAATTGTAACATTGCCTCAATATTCCCAGGTTCACCAGTTGAGCTGGAGAGGACACTAGCAACTGATCCCTCGACATACTAGAAGTAGTAGATAAAGAACTTTCAAAGGACTCCGGGGGAAGTGGGTTTTAGGCTGGTGGGGTACTATCTATAATAAGAGTGCTTTATCAAGGTGCAAGTACTGTAGGAGTAAGTGCTAGGCTTTACAGATAGAGAATAGTCTACTTGGGAATCAAGTAGAGATGAACTTTTCAGTTATAGGATATGCTGGTTAGATCAGCAGTACAGTTTAGCGTGTTTTATAGCAGGGTGCTGAAGGGAGCTAGGAATTGGCAACAGGAACTAAAAACAAAGCCCAGCGATCAGCAACTCTGAAACTGGACTACTCTAGTTCAGTAAAGTGGGAAAACAAGAGATTTTTTTGTTTTATTACAGAGATAAGGAAAAAAACAGACAGTAAATGCTATAAATGCTGTAAATCGGCTAGCGCACTTTAGTGTGTAGCCTACAGAAACAATTTGCAACAATTAGTAACTTAAAGTGCAATAAACAGTGTAAAATGCAGAAATCACTTAAAGTAGCAGTAAAACAGGCGAAATGCAGTCGCTAGCTTAATAACAGTGGGAAAGCCACAAAAAATACTTATATCTGGTAGAAAGTCACTCTTTTAGCTCTCTGCTGCTTGGATCACTCTGCAGGCCACCACGAGGATCTGTGCAGAGTTGGTACAAGCTGGAAAACACGTGTTTAGTGTGTTTTATAGCAGGGGCTGAAAGGAGCTAGGAATTGACCCAAAACGACCAATAGACTACTAGTTTCTGGCTGAAACTTCACCAATTCGGACAAAAGGCTGCTCAGTGCTTCCCACTCCCACTGGTAAGCAAAGAAACTTCCCTCCTTCCTAATAAGGCAATGGATCAGTAACAGGAACTAAAAACAAAGCCCAGGGATCAGCAACTCTGAAACTGGACTACTCTAGTTCAGTAAGGTGGGAAAACAAGAGATTTTTTTTTTTTTTTTTTTTACAGAGACAAGGAAAAAACAGACAGTAAATGCTATAAATGCTTTTAAGTGGCTAGCACACTTGAGTGTGTTAGCCTACAGGTAAAATTAAGCAACAAATAACTTTTTAAGAGTGCAAAACAGTTAATCAACACAAAAAACAGTTTAAATAGAATGCAGAGCTGTATAAACAGGCTAAGATGCAGTCGCTAAGCAGTAAATATTCAAAAAGCCAGAAAAATACTTAAATCAGTTATAGCAAATACAGTTATAACAAATGCTCTGAAATATACTGTATATTTCCAATATGTTTGAGAAGGACAGTCAGAACACAAGAAGGTTCAGGAAAAAGAAAAAAAAGTTTTGTTTTACTTTTGAAAAGGTAAAAGGAGGAACAGAAGGGCCTATCAACTGCTCTCTCTGTATTAAGAAGACTGCGCTAATGACACTAGACTGGGAGGTGTGTCACAGTAGGGCGGCAACTGCAAAGCCACCAAGTATAAGAGCAAGACACCAACAGGGAGGGAGGGTGGGACAAAATAGCCTAAGACAACAAGCTATGAAAGTTTTTAAACAGATAAAGATTTCTGAAGATTCTGAATAGACAAAGTGCTTTATATATATTAAATTATAAAAACAGTAATCCGTTAAAATAATCAAAAGATACTTATATTTTGTAGCTCAGTTGCGGTCAAACAACTTCTCCAGCCTGCACCAAAGATCAGAACAACAACTTTTTTTTTTTTTTTTTACAAGAACACAAAAGAACCAGCCCCACTAGCCAAGAGATAATTACACAGAGTAAATGTTTCAGTTTATACAATAGCCTAAGACAACAAGCTATGAAAGTTTTTAAACAGATAAAGATTTCTGAAGATTCTGAATAGACAAAGTGCTTTATATATATTAAATTATAAAACAGTAATCTGTTAAAATAATCAAAAGATACTTATATTTTGTAGCTCAGTTGCGGTCAAACAACTTCTCCAGCCTGCACCAAAGACCAGAACAACAACTTTTTTTTTTTTTTACAAGAACACAAAAGAACCAGCCCCCACTAATAGAATAACAAAAACAAAGTTCATACTTTTGAAATGTACTAAAACGATCTTGACATTTAAATATAGCATTACTTCCATATCATTTCATTCTGTTAAAGACATATTTTATGTATTCTGCATTGGTCAGACCTGCAAATTATGTTGCCTGTATATGTAAGTCAACAATGGTTTTATATTTTTCAGTTATCAATACCTCAAAGGGAGACAGGTGGTAGCCTTTCAAGAACTCAGTTACGTATTTCTTCTTGTCAGGTATTTGCATCCTTATCAAGAACTTTTATAAATTTTAAACATTAAGCTGTAATTATTAATCTCTATTGGACTGGTGTCATTTAATATCACTTTTAAAATTGTCTTTGTATTGAATTATTTTATATTTGGCAGCTTTTCTTTCTTTCTTGTCCTGTCTAAAAATGTTCATTTAATAACATGATGAAGCTGGTTGACAAAATATGGACTAAGAGTATAATTCCTGCAGTACATTCATATTGTAGAAGGATACCTACCAATAAGTTCAACTGTATGAATATTTTTTTCACTGTTTACCCCAACTGTTGATAATGTACCTAGGATTCTTTCAAGCTTCCTGTTGTGCTGATCTGCCACCCCCTATTTATTTATCATCTGTCTTCAATTTAACATTTCTTATTTATGTATCAGGTTGGGAGGGTTAGGAAAATCAGAGGGACTTTTAAACTGATCAGTACATTCTTTTGTAGGATGTGCCTCCACCAACATGAATGGATTACTGTCTAAGACCTGATCCTACACAGAGGTAACAGATGGTCATTATGTAGCTGACCTTTCATAGTCTGACGAGTTTTTACCAACTAAAGCCTTACGTCCCCTCAAAGGATGGGTCTTCCACTGTATGTGCACATCCCTAACACAAAAAACAAAGTCTCCATCAGTGGTATGTACAACAGTACAGAAGCCCCTTCATTCTGTTACACTGCATATATTAATTTTGCCTCATAACTATAAACACAGATAAAGGCACAAGGATTTCAAAGGTCCAGTATTATATCTGGCAATATATTTGTCTATAACACAAAATGAGTGAAAGTAAAACCTATGATGACTCGAAAGAAAGGGCGTATGACATCAGATTCCTCAACGGACAAGGAATAAGGTACAATGAGGATGAAAAAGAAATTTTAAATTTGTCTAGTTTTAATTTAAATGCACATCATTTAGAGCTATTAAAGCTTGGGGTGAATTTTTTGCCTTCAAGAAAGGCCGATGTTACCAATACAGTGCTTGATTTAAAAAAATATGTTAGGAAGTTAAATTTATGTTACATCTTAAAAGAAGTTAACTGTGAAGAAAGTGTTTTTGTAAAGCTATCTAGTTATAATCATCTGTTGAATCATACATTAAAAGTGTTTGAGACAGCCTGTGAGAATGATTTAAGAGAACAGTTGAAAAGTTACAACAGATATTATAGACATTCTAGGGTTTGTGTAGGGTCCAAATTTAAATTCTTTGTGTTGGACCAAATAATTGGTAATAAGAGAGGGGGTTCCTTGGAAGAACTCATATCCTATAGAGAAATGTGGTGGCAGATAGCCTTAGAAGCCAACAGAAAACCTGGCTTAAATGATCATATATCCATTCAGCCTCTTTTGAAAATAAGAGCTGAAAAAATATGAAGGAAAAGGTGTAATAAAAAAAGTAACCAGGAGGTGGCACCACAGTTGCATAGAATATATAGGTTTACAATGAAGGAATATATATATATGTATTTCTTAACTATCTATTTTTTCCTATTCATTTTTTAAAAAAGCAATTTTATAAATATATGTATTTAAATATTTAAATAAGTTAAAAGGATTTTTTAAAAAAAAGGTTTTAGGATTATTTAATAAAACAATTGTGTGTTTTTTAGAATTATTTATTTTTATGAATAATAAATGAGTAACTAATTAGTATGTAATGAAGGCTTGTAATAGATTGGTTGATTGATTTTAAATAATATATAAAAGGGTAACTAGGAACTGTTGTTTTGTTTCAGCATCTGATGAAGTCCAGTAGTGACGAAAACGCTGAGTGAGAAGGCGTTCATTGTGTATTTTTTTGCGTGGCTTACTGTGTTTTACTGTGGATTAAAACGTTTAAAACCAATTTTGGAAGAGGTTCTTTGCTTCACTTCCAGTTCCAGTTTTTGGTTGGTTGGTGATTTGTGGTGGTTGGCAGACAGGTTTGGTGTATTTTTCTTGGTTCAGTCTTTTGCCATGGAAATGGAAGGGAAGGAGAGGAACGGAGGTCCAAAGATGTTGGCCAATCAAAAGGCTTATCGGACAACTTACACAGCTGGTAGACCTCCTTACTCCACTGTGCGAGACTTTGATCAGGAAGGAAGCAGAGGGACAAGTAAGCGGTGTGCCTTGACGAGAAAGAAGCATATGGTAATAAGAGCAAACGTAAAAGGAACTACCTGGTGCTGAAGGAGCGTTTGAAGAAGGGGATGAACCGAATGGTAGCCGCTTCAATGGGGTAGATGAATTCAACAATAGTCGCTTTAATCCTGCAGACACACCAGCAATTTTTGTGGACAATGGGGAGATTCCAGGTCAAAGTTTTGACAAACAGCCGTGTCAAAGACAACGGAGTGGCACAGGTACTGTTAATTCTGAAAAAACACTGGACATGAAAGATTGGCTAAAAATGCAATATTCGTTCAGTTCTAATGTTACCAAACAGAACGAAAATAATTCTAATGACTATAATGATTCTTACAGTAAAAAACTGAGTAATTTGTATAAACTTATGCACAAGTATAAAAGTATTATGATTGAAAACGGATATCTCAATGAATGTTTAAAGCGTGATATTGTCCCTAAGGGCTAAGAACATGGAAATATCCCAATAATGTGCAGATAGGGTCAGAATTTCATAAGGACTTATTACTAGTGTTTAATAAATGTGGGTTAGATATTGTTAAGTTAATAATAAGGAAAACAACAGGAACTTAGAAAGCCTTCAAATGCAGATAGAAATTTTAGATAAACACATTAAAGATGATTTGATGTTTCAAATCAAGGAAGAGAGACAGGAATATTTTAAAATTAAGGATGAAATAGATGATAAATGTAAACCTTTAGTGAATAGAAAAATGGACAAACTGAGGAGGGACATCCAGGAATACAATAATGAAATGAGCTACCCTAAACCGACGGGTTATAGATATCAGTATGAGTATTATAAACCATATAATAACAACAACAAACACAACAAAACATGGGAAAAGTATAAAAATTATGGTGAAAATGAGGAATGGATGGGAAATGAATATGATTTAGAATTTCCCCCATTAGAAAGGCCAGGAAGTGAAGAATGGCAGGAAAAAAGACATCAAGGAAATTTTCAACAGCAGGGGGGGAGAAGGGGGAGGGGGAAATACAGACAATTTTAAACCCCCACCCATTAGAAGACACATCCACTCATCATGTGATAGAGGATACAATGGCAAGTAATATTGAGGAAGAAGGGAATAAATTTACCCTGGGAAGGTTTGCTATTTATAATTTTAGTAACCTAGTATTAAATGTACAGCATTTCAAATTAATGGAAAAGGGCTTTAAATTTATACCCTTAGTTAAGGGGAATACTACACAAACCCTAATTGATATGAAGCTTTTTATTAGAAAAATGAATTTACAGTTGTTGTTTCATAGTGAAGGTATAGGTCAAGAAGTAAGAAGAAATAGAAATATTATTAATGAAAATAAATTAATTAAAACATCGACATTTAACCCTGTTATACACACCCAGTTGAAAAATTTTGAAAACAATATGGAAAGGGAAATTAGAAGAAAAGAGAGAAATTTGAGGGATAGACAAATTCCCTACAACCTCCCCCCCAATGAACATTTAGCTTTGGAGGAACTAAAAGCTAATAAAAATATCAGAGTTATGAAACCTGATAAGGGGGGTGGGGTGGTTGTGATGGATGTGATATTATACGAAGGTAAAATGAATGAAATATTAAGAAATGAAAAGAAATACAGTGTGGTATCCAGGAATGAGATTAATATGGCCTATTACAGAATAGATAATATCCTGGAAGACATGATGAATGAGGAACTTATTAATTGTAAAACCTTTACCTACCTGAAAAACCAAACCCAAAATACGTTGTATTCGGTATACCGACAATCCATAAAACAGCTTGGACCCACCCTGAGACCCATTGTTTCAGCGGTGGGTCAAAACAAATTCCCTAGCAAAATATGTGGATGTTAAAACCAAACACATTTGGATCACTAAGGGACAATCCTGAGGATTCATGGGATTTATTGACCATTTTGAACCCAAATGTATCATGAGGAATTAATTTTCGTGACTATAGACATAGTGGACCTATTTGGTCCGATACCCTATGAAGAAGGTAATATGATGTTTGAGGAAGAAATATTTGCAGATAACAAACTTACCCATGGAGAAAAGGTAGTGTGCACAGGATTGATGGACCTAGTATTGAAAAACAATTTTTTTCTATTCAATGGTGAATATTTTAGACAGCTACAAGGGGTAGCTATGGGTGCTGCCTGTGCACCTACCTTTGCGAACTTGGTCCTATCAAACTGGGAAAGCAAACACATATTGGGGTCTAAATACGAGAAGTATTGGACACTATATAAGAGGTTCCTCGACGACATTATAATATTTTGGACAGGGGGTGTTGATATTCTAGAAGAATTTATTAAATATATGGAGGAAACTTCAGGTTTTTTGAAATTTACTTATAATTATTCTAAGACTAGTATTTCATACCTAGACGTGGAAATAACTTTGGAAAATAAAACTTTCCAAACTAGTGTCTATAGGAAACCTACTTATGTTAATTCCTTTCTACACTTTGATAGTGCCCACCCTCTATATTGTAAAAAGAATTTAGTAAAAGGGCAATTTGTAAGAGGGTCGAGGATGACCAGTAAAGATGACAAATTCTTTAACGAATGTGATTTGTTACACAAAATGTTTCTCGAAAGGGGTTATCCAAATGATTTTGTTCAAAAATTGAGAACAGAGGTTGAAAAAGGTAGAAGGGAAAGATTTAAACCCATAACAGGGTCATACAAGGAAGTAAAAGTGATAGAAGACAAGGAAGAAGAAAATTTTCAGCAGTCACTTGTTATTGAATACAACACATTAAATAAGGAGGTGACAACACTATTTTATAGGGAATGGGAGAGATTTAAGAATTTTACGGATTTAGAAGGTATTTCTACCCAAATGCCCAAAGTTATATTCAAAAATACTATTAGTATAAAAGGATGGTTGGAAAACAACATAGATAACAGGGGGAAAAAAGACATACAAGGTAGGATAAAAACAGGCACCTTTAAATGTGGCAGGTGCATGCAATGTGACAACATTTTGGATAAAGGAAACGTTTTCCTGGAAGGGAGAAAAAGATGGTTAAAAAGTAAGGCATATTACAACTGTGAATCAAGGGGGTTGGTATATTTAGCTATATGTATGGCATGCCCGTCTTTCTATGTAGGGAAGACGGAAAGGTCACTTAAAAGAAGAATATACGAACATATGTACGATGTTAAAAAAGAAAAAGAAACCAATGCCATTTTTAGACATTCTAGGGTTTGTGTAGGGTCCAAATTTAAATTCTTTGTGTTGGACCAAATAATTGGTAATAAGAGAGGGGGTCCCTTGGAAGAACTCATATCCTATAGAGAAATGTGGTGGCAGATAGCCTTAGAAGCCAACAGAAAACCTGGCTTAAATGATCATATATCCATTCAGCCTCTTTTGAAAATAAGAGATGAAAAAATATGAAGGAAAAGGTGTAATAAAAAATGTAACCAGGAGGTGGCACCACAGTTGCATAGAATATATAGGTTTACAATGAAGGAATATATATAAGTATTTCTTATCTATTTTTTCCTATTCATTTTTTAAAAAAGCAATTTTATAAATATATTTATTTAAATATTTAAATAAGTTAAAAGGATTTTTTTAAAAAAGGTTTTAGGATTATTTAATAAAACAATTGTGTGTTTTTTAGAATTATTTATTTTTATGAATAATAAATGAGTAACTAATTAGTATGTAATGAAGGCTTGTAATAGATTGGTTGATTGATTTTAAATAATATATAAAAGGGTAACTAGGAACTGTTGTTTTGTTTCAGCATCTGATGAAGTCCAGTAGTGACGAAAACGCTGAGTGAGAAGGCGTTCATTGTGTATTTTTTTGCATGGCTTACTGTGTTTTACTGTGGATTAAAACGTTTAAAACCAATTCTGGAAGAGGTTCTTTTGCTTCACTTCCAGTTCCAGTTTTTGGTTGGTTACAACAGATATTATGATAATTTGAACACTGAATTAAGGACAGCTATGAAAGATTTGTGTAACAACAAAAATATTTGAGTCATGAAAAGTGACAAGGGGGGTATGGTAGTAATAATGGACCAATGTCAATATATTGCTAAAATAGAAAATATGTTACATAATGAACGTGAATATAAAAGAGTTGAAATAGGTGAAATACACAAATGTTATAAATATATTTCAAGTTTTCTTTATGACAGTTTCATGTCTGGTGACTTAAATGACATTACATATAATTTTTGCAATACGGAAAATCCCAAAATTGCTGTTTTGTTTGGTATTCTGAAAGCGCATAAAAGCTTATCAGACCTCCCATTTAGACCTATCATTCTGGTCCCCAATTATGTGACAGATGCCATTTCTATCATGGTAGGCACCTTTTTAAAACCTATTGTTTCAAGTATAAATTCCTTTTTGAAGGATTCCTGGAATTTTTTTAGAAAATATAAGAATGTTTAATAATGTTGTGACATTTGATTCCAACAAACATATTATGTTTACATTGGATGTGGTGTCATTGTACACTTGTATACCACATGATTCAGGTATAGAATATGTAAGAGCCTATTTAAGCCAATTCACCAGAAATAATAGTACTGTCATTACTTTTTATTGTGAATTGTTAGATATAATTTTGAATAACCATTATTTTTTATTCAACCACAAGTATTATAAACAAGTTCAATGTATTGCCATGGGGTCCCCAGCAGCTCCATCTTTTGCTAATGTAATTGTGGGATGGTGGGTACATCATGTTTTAAAAGGTTTTTTAGACACGTTTCATGTTCTATTCTACAAGAGCTGTATTGATGACTTGATATTTATCATGGAAGGAGGGTCAGAACAAGTCATCTGCTTTTTTGATCAGTTAAATGCATCTTCTGCATTTTTGAAATTTACCATCAGACAAGTTGGCATGTCCATAAATTATTTGGATGTTAATTTAAAATGGGATATTGTAATGAATACATTTGTTAATCATATCCACTGGAAAACTACTTTCATAAAATAGTTATCTACACTATTCAAGTCAACATCCTAGGTCTATTAAAAATAACATTCCCAAAGGACAGTTTATCAGAGCAAGTAGGATGACTAGTGAAAATGATTCTTTGGAAGAAGAATTTTTAATCATCAAAAAAATGTTTTTAGACCATGGATATGATGAAAGTTTATTAGATGAACAAATGAAATATGTTATGGACGTGAGAGATGTTTGGTATCTGCCCATTTTAAAACAAGCACTTAAAACAGGCCCTAAGATTGAAAGTACAGTAGATTTAGAAGATAGATATTTATGTTTAGACATGCCCATGACTGTGGGGGCATTGTTCGTAATGTGGTTGAAAAAACTGGAATCATGATTTATTAAAAGCTGTTGGATCAAAGCCAAAATTTGTGTATAGAAACTAACACAGTTTAAAGATGATATTTGAAAAAGGTAGAGATTCATTTAATATAAACAAGGCATCAGTAACAAATAGTAGGGTAGGCATGTATAAGTGTCATGCTTGTAATACGTGTAGATGCATCTTAGAAGGGCTTTACATTGAATTGCCCTATATTGCCCGTACTATTCCTGTCAAAGGATTTTTTATTGTAAAAGTCAGGGAGTGGTTTATATAGCAATTTGTAGTCACTGCCAAAAATTTTATATAGGCATGACCACTAGACATCTGTATATCAGGATAAGAGAGCATATGTATGACATGAAAAAGAAAGATAGTAAAAATGCTCTGTACAGATATAGTATTGAATGTAAAGTTTTTTAAAAAAATATATTTTCTGTTTTGGAACAAGGAATATTAAGTTTAAGAGGGGGCAGTTTCAAAAACTATTTAGAACAAAGTTGACCAAATGGCAGATACATTTGAAAGCAGATAGAATGCCAGGATTAAATGATGTAATAAATATTAAATGCTTTTTAAAAGACAGAATTGTATATGTGAAGAATTGAATGTGTAGTTGTCTTTAAAAGTTGATTAGTTAATTGTTTTATTGTATTAATTGAATGGAGTGTTATTCAATTATGTTGAGAGCATTTAAACAGTGTTATTTGTGCAGTTTTTATATTTCTGATGAAGTCTTGCTGACGAAAGTGGTGATTAAAAAATATTTACGCTAAATTCCTGTCTTTATTTCAGTTGTGGTAGAAGTTTTTTATTTTACATCTTGATATATGGCATAAGTGAACATGATTCATGGATGCTGTTGCCCTTAATAAGATGTCAGACATACACATTAACAGTCATTTCTATAATATATTTATCACATTGTAATGTCTTGTAGTAAAATTATACTTACAGTAATGACAAGTAAAGCCAGTCTGTCAACATAGCAGATCAGCGCAATAAAATTAAGGCATACACAGCTACTGTGCATCCAGGTACATAGTCCACCTTAAGTCATTGCAACTTTGGAGGTAACATTATTTCCATAGAGGGAAAATGGGCTTATGATATTCCTATAGTCCTGTATTTTTGTGTTGCTATTTATAAATATTACCTTTTTGTTTTGTTTTTACTTTCTCTGCTATCCTTGCATTTTGTGTTGCTCATAGAATTGCACTGTTTCTTACAAGATATGCTGCTCATCCCCTGCATCCTCTATCTTAGTTACTTGGTAATGAGTGTTTTAAAACTTCAGACCTAATATTTACCTTCTTTTCCTATTTACTTCCATTCCCCTCAGCGAAAGTTTCATCTTGTGTCTTGGCCAACCTCCAATCAACCCAAGGCTGTCTCGTTGCCCTGCACTTTGAGACCCTGCATCGGTGGAACACTAAAGTGCTTTCAGCTACATTAGTGTATGTTAGAGTTGTATTTAATCTGTCCTCTAAACTGAAGACTCTTTCCCCTTTCACTGTACATCTGCACACTACTGCCCCCCCCCCCCATTTTTCCTTATCCTATTGTACTCCTAGGTCAATTACTTAAAAGTACTTTCTCTTGGAAAAAGTTGACCTATGTACCAGCAGCCCATACTTCAATTGTTTTTCCCTGTAGAAGTGGTGGTCCTTTTCACCACACTGTACTAGATTAGTAGTATAAGAATTGTAGTTATTAGGAAGATACTGTACTACACTGACCTGGAATTGACTTAGTTTGGTTTTCCTGTTTTAATTTAGCAGCTGGCCTAGTCCAGTTTTTCTGACTCACAACTTTGTATTACTTTGTGTCTACCCCCTCCCCCACCTTAAACCTGCACAACTCCCTCCCACTCCTGCTTAATTACGGAGGTATCTTCCTTTTACTGTTCTCTCCTGATTAGCCCTATAGATAGGTTCTGCAGTCTCGAGGACTGGTGTAGCCCCGCTCCGTTCACCTCGCTATGCTCAGCTCACACCGCTCCCCTACCCTGCTCCCATATCCCACCTGCCCCAACTACCTCTACATTTATTCTAACCCCAGATCACCTGACCACACCCTCCTCCAAGCAATGACTTCTCATACACACCCGCTATCAAATTTCTACCTTAAAAAGGCACATAGTATCTACTTACCATGCATTCACACTCACACCCATACTTGAACCCCCATATCACTAACACCCAACCACTACTCCCTCATAAAATACCATTAATCCTAGGATTTCTCTTCCTAACCCTCACATACCCACATCATTATACACAAACACATCACTAGAAAACACATCATTCCACATAACACTTTCTCAAACAAATATACACTCACACATTTTCTTTCCTATCTCTTCTATATTATTTTAAGACAGCTTAATCCTAGACATTCCTAAGTCTCAAACAATACCATCTTACACTAGAAAAACATCATTTAGATCCAACATAAACATAGTGCACACAATTAAGCACATACTGTTTATCACTAAAAATCTACTTATATCTGGAGACATACACCCAAACCCTGGACCACAAAACTCTCTACTCTCTGCTAGGCAAATCTCTGACCTATTGATTCTGAAATTCAACATCAGAAGTATCTCTAACAAACTTTCTGACCTACATGTATTTATAGCTCACTACTCTCCTGACATACTAACCATTACCAAGATGTGGCTAAAATCTAGTACCCGAAATGAAGAAATTCTCCCACCAGGATATAATATCCTAAGACTGAATAGAGTGGGCAAAAAGGGAGGTGGAGTTGCTATCCTCTACAAAAATACAATCAACAACAAACCTCTATAAACCCCCATACCTAAATTTCAAAATGCCGAAACTTTAGGTTCAATCCTAAGCATAAATGACACAAAAACTATCATCATTCTCTGCTGTTATATTTCCCCAGGTAATAACTCTCCCATCACTGAAGAAATGTTACAACGGGCCACAGATAATCTCCCCAAACAAACCATCTTACTAGGTGACCTGAACACTGATCGGTCAGTCTGTACCTCTAACAACCCCACTAACCATATTAATCTTTAAAGCTTTACCCAACTTATCCAAAAACCCACTAGAATCAACAAAACAACCCACAAACAGTATATTCTAGATTGGACACTAGTTAACTGCCCCAAACAAAACTATCAGACAGGATGCCTTCCTGATGGTCTTAGTGACCATCTGCTCACCTTCCTCCTGAGGAAACGTGCCAACATAGCCAAACACATTGTTTTTAGACAAGTCAGAGATGATTGTAAACTAAATATACAAGAACTAAGCAGTATTCTAAAACATAGTAACTGGAAACCACTACAAACTGTAAATCTAGACCAAGCCATTGACTACTTCAACAATATTCTCATCAGTATCCTTGACAGACTCACACCAATTAGGAAAATAAGAGCCAAGTCAAATTATGCACCATGGCTAACTAGGGAAACTAGAGCCCTTCAAAAGTCAAGGGATAAGGCTTGGAGAATTCGGAAGAAATACAATATTAGCCTAGCCAAACAAAGTTACCTACAACTTAGAAATCAGGCCAAGAGACAAACTAAACTCGATAGACAAAATTACTTCCTCAATATCCAAAACAAACATTCAAAAGATCCCCAAAAGTTTTTTCTCCTAAAACCAGGCAAAACTACCACTCCCACTGCTATCTCCATGAATGACAACAAGGACATTGCCTCCCAATTCAATTACCACTTCACAGAATCCATCTTAACACTAGCCTCCCAACTATCCAAAAATAGCCCTACATATAACTCAACCAAATGCCCTGACAACATCCCTTCCTTTATGCTCCCACTCATTCCCACCTCAACAATTAAAAAACAAATCCAAAAATTGAAATTTACCACCCTTGCCACTGACAATCTACCAGCCAACTTTCTAAAAATAGCTGCTGAATCCTTATCCTACCCTATTTCTATTCTTATCAATTGCTCCATACAAGAAGTATATGTCCCACAGCTATGGAAGATATCATACATTTTTCCACTACATAAAGGCGGAAACTCTTATGAATACTCAAATTAACCTCCCATTGCCATTCTACCACCTTATCTAAAATACTAGAGAAATGTATACATTCTCCAGTAACACTTTTCCTAAACTCACACCATCTCCTTTCCCCCACACAGCATGTTTTCCGACAACACCATAGGACAACCACCGCTCTGCTGTCTTTTACCAATCTGATCAACCAACATAGAAATAATAATAACTTTGTATCTGCAATATTTCTAGACCCCCTCCAAAGCATTTGACATGGTTTCATATTCCTTACTATTAGACACCCTGACATCCCTATCCTTTGCCCCTTCTGCTATAGCCTGGTTTAAAAGCTATCTGTCAAACAGGCAAAAATCTGTCCAGTGTCAAAGTGTACTATCCCCCTTACTCCCAACTATCATAGGTGTACCACAAGGCTGTATATTAGGCCCACTTCTTTTCTCCATATTTACCAATAATCTCCATACCACCACACAGCATGCTTCACTTATACAATACGCTGATGATTCATCTCTTATCTGTTCAGCTCCATCACTTCCCACCCTACAAAAACTCACCCAGGAATCCTTTAGCTCTCTGGAAAGTGGGATCACTCAGATCCAACTTATCCTAAACCCTAATAAAACCAAATTACTACTTTCACCCCCAACAAAACCATTTCCACCCCCTACCCTTCACTAATTCCTCAATAAATGGCACTATTATCTCTCCCTCTGACCATAACAAACTCCTAGGTGTTGAAATTGATAATCTACACTTCAATGTCCACTTTTCACAAACTATCAAAAAAGTCCATAAAAAATGGGAACAATATATAGGCATAGGATTGCCCTAGCCCAAACTCACCTCATCTACCCTAATGTATCCTGCTCCAATTCTTACCCAGCTTAGAAAACCTGACCTTGCCAGACTCGAATCATGTTATAATAAAATTGCCAAGTTTGCAAACAACTCCACCTTTAGAACCCACCATTGCCAGGCTCTAAGGGAACTGCAATGGCTGGAACTTCCCCAGCTACTAACCTATCACCAATTAGTCATTGCCTACAATGTGGTAACACATCCAGAAAAAAACTCTGCACTAGGCTAACTTCTCACCCACTATAATACAAATTGTCCTCTCCGATCTTCTGACAAACCCCTCCTCTGTATCTCTAGGGCTAACGATACTGCAGGAAAAGGACTATTCTCCCACTCCATAGCTAGAACCTGGAATAAGCTCCCTCCTGCTCTGACTTCTGCCCCTACCTCTTATCACTTTAAAAATTTACTTAGAACACACTTAAAGAATAAGTGGCTATGCCCATGTATTACATAAGTCCTCAAATTATTCCACTTATATACCTCACTTCCTAATATACCTACTGTAATATATATTACAGTCAAGGTCTTCTCCTAATGCTGATTGAATTTGTATACTTATTCTGTGATTAACCATGTGTAACTATATTTTCCTGTATATCCATATATATATATATATATATATATATATATATATATATATATATGTATGTATATATATATAGGTCTTGTTATGTCTTCTGCCGTATACTGTATTTTAACATATTGAATGAAATAAAACCGAAAAAGGACCCAACTGACTATATACTTCAAACTTTATTCACCACATCCACAGTAAGTGTTTTCATCCACTAGGGACTTCTTTAGACTGCATAATGTGTAAGAAATGATACAATCACTTAAATACCTAAAAAATCACATGATTAAGACATCACATGACATAACTTTATCCTCTTTAAAAAGGCAGTAAATTCTTTTCTGTCATTTAGCTCAGGTGGATGACAGGCATTTAACTTAACCTGCCATTCATATTCCCTCCAACTTAACTCATCTTCTGCATCAAATTTTTGTTCAACATTTGTTATTTAATCTAAAACACAAAACTTAAAATCAACATTGCATGCTTTTTCTATATAATGCTTACTAAGAGCATTTTTCTCATCTTTCATACCAAATGCATATTTATGTTCATACATTCTTTTGTGGAGCTCCCTTATTGTTCGTCCAACATAAAAAGCTTTGCAAGACATACATATAATCAGGTAAACCACATACCTAGATTTACATGAATATCTACCCTTCATAAGCACAATCCTATCACCCAACTTTACATCCTTCACATCTGTTAACCATAAATAACACAAATTGCATTTGCAACATTAATACATTCCAGGATTTGGACATACAGATCCTTTGTTAGCTAACTTATTTTTAAATAGTTTTTAAGACTCTTGCCTTTTTTCTGCACAAAAACTGGAAAGTCTCCTATCTTTGAATCAATTTCTGAGCTGCATTTGAAAAATTTCCAGTTTTCTCTGACAATGGTCTTAATAGTATAAGAATCTGCACTGTTTGTAACTTGCAAAGAGGTTTTAAAATCTTTTGCATCCTTATTAATAACTGCCCTATTGCCATTCTTTCTTTTATCCACCATTTCTTTAAAGCAACAATTTATTTCATCTGTTGGATAACCTCTATTTCTAAATTTATCACATAAATTATTACATTCTATTTTGAAATTATGATCATCATCTGTTAACTGGTGTACTATCATTAGTTGCCCTTTGACAATATTGTTTTTTTGTTTTGGATGCATACTATTATAGAGCACGTATGAATTATTTTGTATTTCCTTTTTATATATAGTAGTAACTAATCCACCACTTATCTTGGTGATCTTTAAATCTAAAAAAATAATGGTTTCAACTTCAAATACAGAAGTGAAGTTGAGAAATGTACATACATTATTTAAATACACCAAAAATTCTTCTAATAACTTTTCACTCACTCTCCAAATTAAAAAGGCATCATCAATGAAACACTTATAAAATATAATATTTTTCATGAAAATACTGTCAAAAAATGACATTTTTCCCATCCATGCATCAAAATATTGGCAATAGGTGGGTGCCATAGCAGTACCCATCTCTACACCATTTACTTGCCTGAATAGCTTTCCATTAAACTCAAAAAAATTATAATTGAGAATAACATCTAACATTGCCATCAAAAGGCTCACCATATTCATGGAAATTTTCTTAGACTGTAATAATTCCAGTCTTAGTACCTCCATTCCTTCCTCATTAGGAATAAAAGTATATAAGGATTTGACATCAAGAGTGACTAAAAAAATCACTTGTTTCAACTTTTACATGACCTAACAATTCCTTAAAGTCAAATAAATCCTTTTATATGATGACCCCATGCTAACTACAACCTGAAGGTGTCTGTTCACAAAAATGGCCATGGCATCAGTTTTGTTGCCATTACTGCCAGCAAGCGGGCGCATTGGAGGATTGTCTAAATTTTTGTGCACTTTTGGCAAGCCAAATAAATGACTAATTCTAGGAGACTCAACATTCAAGAACTTTTTAGATTCATCTGCAATGTGCCCTGTTAGAAGCCACTCCTCAATTTGGCCATCAATAAAAGAAAAACATCTTCTGATTTTATTAAACACAGTTCTTTCATAAAAAACAGTATCAGATAACATGTCTTCAATCTCACTAATGTATTTGCCTTTATCTAAAATTACCAAGGCATTCCCTTTGTCAGCCTTGGTTACCAAAATAGCATCATTGTTAATTAACTCGTATAATGATTTTCTTTGTGCACCATTTAAATTAAAATATTTAAAATTTGGCATCTTTTCAAACATTTCAATGATTTGTTGCTCGCAAACCATCTGAAATAACTCTAACTCTTTAATTAGAGGAGGATTGTAAGTACTTGGTTTAAAACACATCTTAAGGCCAGCACTACTATTAGGATATATCAACTTCAAATTAAATTTTCTCACATAATCTCTTAAACAATTTATTGTATCACACTTGTCTGCCCTCTTTGAAGGAACAAAATCCCATCCTTTGGTAAGCAAATTACACATTTCATATGTTAGCTCAAAACTGGACAATTTGATAATCACAAAAGCAATTTCTACAGTACCTCTTGTACTTATTTCAAAAAGTTCTTCTTTTTCCAACTTTTCTTCTGTTGGATATTCTGTTTGTAGTTCTTTTTCAGTGCAGATGCTATCTCTGCCCAAGTCTTGTTTGGATTTCCCTGTCTCTGATAAACTTTTACTAACTGGTCACTTTCTTCCTTTTGAAAATCTTTATTCGTGTTGTTCTAATTGTTTCATTTTTGTTGGCCGCTGCTGCACTCATTTCTGCATAACCATTGATAGAACCTGATGGCTTGTTTCTTTGAGCCAAATGCTTTGACTTTCACGTCGTACCTTCTTCTATGGCAACACTTTCAGTTTTTTTTTTCCTAGGATTATCCAAAGTCTGCTCTGATGAATTAAAACTGCCCACTTCCGCTGACTCAGCAATGACAGCTGACTCATAGTCTGCCTTGTCTCTGAGAAATGTCTTTGTTTCTCGTTTTTTAAGCAGCTCATTTTCTTTGCCAAGTTTCTCTTGAATTTGGGATAACTTGGCACTGAAATTGTCTGAAGTAAGAGTGTCCTTCAGTCTAAAAAAGACAGATTTAATTTTCATATCTAGCTCGTTTATTTTGCCAACTTTCAGCTCAGATAACATTGCAACATACTGCAACCCTGTTTTCCGATTTAGGGCTGCCCATTTTGTAAGAAACTCTTTAGGAATATCAGATCCAACAGGCAAAACTGATATTCTAAGACCTTTGGAAACTCTTTGAGTGTTGAGACAACTATGAAAATACAAATTGTCCCATTAAAGTGTCTTTAGTTTTAAAAGGTCTTTTTCTAGTTGCTCAAACATACTGAAATAATTAGGTTTGTCAGCCAAACTCACTGCTGGTAGGACATTTACTTCATCAAATGGGTCCATATGAGGTGATATCCACCCATTTAGAGCCTCATCAAATCTAGAAAAACCTTCTTCATTGTTAGAGGCACTAGCCATATTCTGAACAGCAAATATATTAGTACCCCCTTCTTGATTCAGGATAATAGATCAGCTTGGAGTATCCATCAAAATTCCACCTGGTGTAACAGTCGTAAAACTGGAAATAGTCTGGCTCTCCATATGAATCCAAAAATAAGTACACAAATCATAAACACTTCGGAAAAACAAAATAAAATTAAATAAAACCGAAAAAGGAGAAAACTGACTATATGCTTCACAACTGTATTCACCACATCCACAGTAAGCGCTTTCATCCACTAGGGACTTCTTCAGACTGCATAATGTGTAAGAAACAATACAATCACTTGAATACCTTAAAATCACATGATTAAGACATCACATGACATAACTTTTCCCTTTTTAAAAGGCAGTAAATTCTTTTCTGTCATTTAGCCCAGGTGGATGACAGGCATTTAACTTAACCTGCCATTCATATTCCCTCCAACATAACTCATCTTCTGCATCAGATTTTTGTTCAACATTTGTTAATTTCATCTAAAACACAAAACTTAAAAGTCAACATTGCATGCCTTTTCTATATAATGCTTACTAAGAGCATTTTTCTCATCTTTCACACCATCTGCATATTTATGCTCGTACATTCTTTTGTAGAGCTCCCTTGTTCGTCCAACATAAAAAGCTTTGTAAGACATACATATAATCAAGTAAACCACATACCTAGATTTACATGTATATCTGCCCTTTATATACACAATTATATCGCCCAACTTTACATCCTTCACATCTGTTAACAATAAATCACACAAATTGCATTTGCAACATTGATAAATTCCAGGATTTGGACATATACATATTTTGTTATCTAACTTATTTTGAAATAAGTTTTTAAGACTCTTGGCTTTTTTCTGCAACAAATCATTGAAATGTTTGTAAAGATGCTGAATTTTAAATATTTTAATTTAAATGGTGCACAAAGAAAATCATTATATGAGTTAATTAACAATGATGCTATTTTGGTAACCAAGGCTGACAAAGAGAATGCCTTGGTAATTTTAGATAAAAGCAAATACATCAGTGAGATGGAAGACATGTTATCTGATACTGCTTTTTATGAAAAAACTGTGTTTAATAAAATCAAAAGATGTTTTTCTTTTTATTGATGACCAAATTGAAGAGTAGCTTCTTACAGGGTGCATTGTAGATGAAACTAGAAAGTTCTTGTATGTTGAGTCTCCTAGAATTAGTCGTTTATTTGGCTTGCCATAAGTGCACAAAAATTTAGACAAACCTCCAATGCACCCGAATGCTGCCAGTACTGGCAGCAAAACTGAAACCATGGCCATTTTTGTGGACAGACACCTTCAGGTTGTAGCTACCATGGGGTCATCATATATAAAGGATTCATTTGACTTTTAGGAATTGTTAGGTCATGTAAAAGTTGAAACAAGTGATTTTTTAGTCACTCTTGATATCAAATCCTTATGTACTGTTATTCCTAATGAGGAAGGAATGGAAGTAGTAGGATTGGAATTATTACATTCTAAGAAAATTTTCCTGAATAAAGTGAGTCTTTAGATGGAAATGTTAGACATTATTCTCAATTATAATTTTTTTGAGTTTAATGAAAAGCTATTCAGGCAAGTAAATGGTGTAGAGATGGGTGCTGTTATGGCACCCAGCTATGCCAATATTTTCATGCATGGATGGGAAAAACGTCATGTGTTTGACAGCATTTTCATGAAAAATATTATATTTTATAAGCGTTTCATTGATGATGCCTTTTTAATTTGGAGAGTGAGTGAAAAGTTATTAGAAGAATTTTTGGTGTATTTAAATAATGTATGTACATTTCTCAAGTTCACTTCTGTGTTTGAAGTTGAAACCATTAATTTTTTTGATGTAAAGATCACCAAAAAAAAATGGGGGATTAGTTACTTCTATATATAAAAAGGAAATACAAAATAATTCAAACTTGCACTATGATAGTATGCATCTGAAAAAAAAACAAAAAACAATATTGTCAAAGGGCAACTAATGGGAGTACTCAAGTTAACAGATGATGATTGTAATTTTGAAATAGAATGCAATAATTTATATGATAAATTTAGAAATAGAGGTTATCCAACAGATGAAATAATTTGTTGCTTTAAATAAATGGTGCATAAAAGAAAAAATGGCAATATGGCAGTTATTAATAAGGATGCAAAACATTTTAAAACCTCTATTCAAGTTACAAATAGTGTAGATTCTTATACTATTAAGAGCATTGTCAGAGAAAACTGGAAATTTCTCAAATGCAGTTCAGAAATTAATTCAAAGATAGGAGACTTTCCAGTTTTTGTGCAGAAAAAAGACAAGAGTCTTAAAAACTTATTTCAAAATAAGTTAGATAACAAAAGATGTTTATGTCCAAATCCTGGAATGTATAAATGCTGCAAATGCAATTTGTGTGATTTATTGTTAACAGATGTGAAGGATGTAAAGTTGGGTGATATAACTGTGCATATAAAGGGCAGATATACATGTACATCTAGGAATGTGGTTTACCTGATTATATGCATGCCTTGCAAAGCTTTTTATGTTGAACGAACAACAAGGAAACTCTTCAAAAGAATATATGAGCATAAATATGCAGTTGATGTGAAAGATGAGAAAAACGCTCTTATTAAGCATTATATAGAAAAAGCATGCAATATTGATTTTAAGTTTTGTTGAGAATACTAGAATGATCATGGGGAATACCCAATCTTTTTTTCCGTCAGGAATAGTAAAAACCTAAAGCAGTTATTATGACAAGGGACTGTCAGTCATGATAATATTCAATCCGATAAAGCAGGAACATATCCATGCAGAAAATGTACATCATGTAAGTACATTTCCAGAAAGCAAGGTTTTATACATCCTATTACTGCCAATAAATTCATGCCATAACTTTATGCAGATTGCAGGAGAAGGAATGTGATTTACATCACATGTTGCTAACTTTGTCGGTGTTTTTATGCTGGAAAAACCAACAGGCAACTTAAAGAAAGGATCTCTAAACATATAAGTGATATACATTTAAAGGACGAGAAGAATCCGCTAATGAAACACATTTCCGTGATTACATCATTTTTCTTTCTTGCTCATATAAAACATGAAAATCTTGGAGGCAGAGATATTACATCTAACATTGAATACACTGAGATGCACTGGATAGGAAATTTACGTGCAGCCACACACATGCCTTACACTCAAAACAGCCCTAAAGAGATGAGGATGAAACATTGTCTCTGACTGGCTACAGCATGTGAAAATGCATTTCGTTTCTTAATTTGAATGAGATCTGATGAAGGATACTGGATTCATCCAAAAGTGCTTATCTTTTCATGATTTAACGTTTTATTAAAATAACTTGGTATATGTTTTATGTCTTAGTGGTTGTGATAGTTCATTTTGTTTGTTGTTTTTATACACTTCAGTATCCTCCTTTGGTAGCCATTCTCTTGCTCTTTTTTTACCAAGATATATTTATATATATGTGTGTGTGTGTGTGTGTGTGTGTGTGTGTGTGTGTGTGTGTGTGTGTGTGTGTGTGTGTGTGTGTGTGTGTGTGTATTATCAACAACTTGCTGTATTACCTGAATGACAAATTTTCTTACCTGTAAAAACAACACCACAGCTGATCAAAAATCTGCTGAACAAATGTTCTGGCAGTTGTTCTGTGCAAGATAATTTCCTCTTTCCTCACTGTAGTCTAATATCATAGTTAGTATATATAATTAGCAGTGGGTGTAGGGGTGCAGGAGGGCTTGCCTCCTGTGAAAAACATGATATTTTTCTTTTTTTTTTCTGATCAGCTGCTGATTGACAAATTGTGCTTGATCAGTTACTGTTCAATGGATTTCATTTTTGATGAGTTGCTGGCCATGGCCATAAATAGATATATATAAATGTATGAGCATGTGTGTATGTGTGTATATGTATACACACACACACACACACACACACACACACACACACACATATATACATATATATATATATATATATATATCTATCTATCTATATATATATATATATATATATATATATATATATATATATATATATATATATATATATATATACATATATATGTATATATAAATATATGTATATATAAATATATATATATATATATAAATATATAAATATATAAATACATACATATGCAAATATATGTATATATATATACATATATATATATATATATATATATATATATATATATATATATATATATATATATATATATATATATATATATATATATATATATATATATATATATATATATATATATGTATATATATATATATATAGATAGATACACATATACAAAATTACATTTCAAAGTACCAAAAGTTTAGAATGCAGGCAGTTCCAAATGCAGACAAAGGTAAGTGTGTCTGTGGGTGTTGATGAATTATAGTTAGAGTAAGGATTAAGTAAGGTGATAGCTTTAGTGTTGTACATGTTTTTTAGTGCATGTTTCAGTGTCTGAACCTGTCCTGAAAAAGTGGTAGTATTACAAAATGGGTTTTCTAAGGTAAGATGCTGAGCTAGGATTATTAGCAAGATTATGGTTAGGCACACATTAGAAAGGTGGCGCAGGAGGGAGGCAAAGCCCTTCTACACCGCTGACACTGGGACAAGTTCCTACACCCCTATATAAACAGTTGCTTAGAAGATTAAGCCCCAGGATGTGCAGCAGCAACCCAACAAAAGACTGCCCATACTTTGCCATAAACACATTCATCCATATGACTGAATAACCTGCAGTAATTGGACAAAGATGACAGGAACCATCATCCTGTTTTTAGGTACATAGCAAGACTTTGTCATATGGCAGAGCTCAGAAATGAGACTTTACATAAAGCACATTAGATACCTTTCAGAGCAGGACTCAGTAAATCACATTGACATTGATGTGATACTGCAGCACATTTTTAATATTGCCAGGAAAAACATATAACATAAAGTACTGCAAGAAAAATAAACTTTGCAGATAAAAATAAAAAAAATGGAATACACCAAATGTCATACACTTATCTACCAGTTAGAGTAATTCTTTCATAGTTATGAAAATGTACAACCAAATAACATTGGTTGAGGTCTCATGTATACTGCTACCAAACATCCAATAACAATAATAGTAACAGTAGAACAATATTGTTTACTGGTGAGTGTATGAGTGTGGAGGGGGTGAGAGTTATGGCAGCCCATCTCACATGCATACAGCAATCAGAGATGCAGTAACAGTAAAAGTACAAGGGGTTGCATACACATCCACAAGGCAATCAAATTTCCAATAACAAAAAGAAAAAAGTGCCATTTACTCTCTTAAGCTGTTATCTTAAATGATTGCAAACAGTTATACATTGTCTGTGCAAAAAATCTGTAGAAGCTGACAGTTCATGTCAATGATGCCGTCCATCAAAGATGGCGAAACTTATCAGTCATCTGTAAATACATATGTACATATATACATCAAGTCAATGAAGAAGGAGAAAGCGAGGTAAATGCAACACTCAATTTCTGACTCAACTGCTATAACAAGCTTTCTATGTTGCACACTTGATTAGTAAATGCATCACCTTGAAAGCAAAAAAGGTAAATGCAACACTCACTTTATGACTCTTAACTCCCATAACAAGCTTTCTACATAGCACACTTGATTAGTAAAGGCATCGCCTCAAGAGTAAAAGAAGTTATAACCCCCATATACTTGGCACCTATCCGGTCCATTATTGAGAATAATGCCCCATTTGGCATGTACCATACTAAGCACCTGCAGCAATTAGACAGACCTCAGAGGTTTCTAATAAAGAAGATCAAGGGGCTCCAGCATGTGCCTTGCACAGACCAACTAACATCCCTGTCACTACACTCTGTATCATATAGACTTCTTATGGGGAGACTTATGTCTGTCCTACAGGGCAATCCAAGACACAAACCTAATGAACTTGCTCCATATCTGTAAATCAAATGGGACTAGGGCTACCCATTCCAGGGATCTAAATATGGTCTGTGACTTAAATAGGACATGCTGGGGAGACAGATTTATTTCACAGTGACTGCCACAGCTTTGGAACAGGCTACTAATTCATGTGAAACAGAGCACCTCTATGACACTTTTCAAGAGGACCTCCAAAGTAGACACCCAAGCAATCGCTACCCCAAAACAAAACACGTGCAATACATAGCTCACAAAGCCAGTGTGCTGAACAGTCACAGCACTTAAGGCTAAACAACACACCTGATAGACTTGTAATAGGTGACTCTATCGTCAGGCACACTGACATCCCGCTCACCAGGCTGAACAAGGAGAAGGTCATGGTGAGCTGCCTGTTGGGTGCTAGGATCCGCCACATAACATACGCACTCAGGTCACTCCAAGGCAAGTAGAAAATATGACTCAGTCATTGTCCATGCTGGTGTGAATGACCTGAGACATACCACCCTGGACTACATGAAAAGAGACATAGAGGAGCTCTCTGAGCATGTAGCCCAGGCTGGTATGATCCTGACCTTGAGTAGCATCTTACCCTCACCAAGAATGATGCCACAATATGAAGACAAGATGATCAATTTCAACAATTGGCTTAAGTATTGGTGTCATTCAAAGGGGATCCAATGCCTCTCAGCCTGGGATGACATGCTTGACAAGCCACGATGCTTCACTAGGGACGGCTTGCACCTGTCACCCCTGGGCTTTTGGATATTGGCAAAGGCTCTTGCTACCCCCATAGTGCCTTTTTTAGGCAAGACTCAAAAGACATACCCACCTCCATAGGTATCACAAGGGATAAGAAACTAAGAGTAATGCTACTCAATGCCAGACATCTAAACCTCAAGATGCATGCACTCGAAACTCTCCTTAGCATGGAGAACATCGATATCTGTGCAGTAACAGAAACCTGGTTCAAGGCTCCCGAGAGCACCCCAGCACTACCAGGTTATACCTCATACCATGCTTTTCAGCCCCAAAACTTGGACCAAACCACAAAAGGAGGGGGAGTATCAATATCTGTCAAAGATACCCACACCTCCATGTTGGTGGCACAGCACGAAGCATCAGGGACTATCCATGTGCAACTAACAGTGGGTAAAACTGCCTTCCAGTTTATAGCCTGCTACAGACCACCCTCCCAAACCCAAGAACCCCACTCGGCCTTCCTGAGAACACTGGAAAATATGAAGGACTCTCCAAACACCATTATATTGGGTGACTTCAACTACCCAAACATAGACTGGGAGCATTACTCTAGCTCCAACACCCTAGCCCAAAGTTTCCTAGAATTTATAAACTCAAATGCTATAGAACAACTTGTTACCACTGCCACAAGAGGGGAAAACATACTGGACCTGATCATCACCAACATGGGAACTCTATGCTGCAGACCAGAAGTGTATCCCTCACTGGTAAGATCAGACCATAAACTAATCTCACTGGATATTCACATCCCGACCCCACCCCCTGCCCAGAAAACCACAGTGAAAAACTTCTCTAAAGCAAATTTCACACTCCTCAAAACCGAGGTGGAATCCTTCAAAGCCCCTGGGCCTGTGGAAAATACGGCCCAGACCGCAGAATCCTTTATAAATGCATTCTATGAACAACTTCAGAAATCCTTGGATCATGCAATCCCAAATAAAACCAAGACCCAATCCTCCAAAGGCAGACATCCTGTCTGGTGGACCCCAGCCATAAACAAACTATACAATAGAAGGAGGAAGCTACTACATGATTGAGCAAAATCCCAAAAAGGGAAGGCATCTCTGATCAGTATTAGCAAAAAACTACGGGCACTCATAAAATCGTCTAAGGCCAGCTTCGAGAGAAAAATTGTACAGGACACTAAGGATAATCACAAGGCTTTGGTTATGTTAGGAACCTGGGTGGGAATTCCCAGATATGCTCAGAAGTAGTCCAAAATGACAAAAAATACACCGAACCCACAGACATTGCCAACATCCTAGCTGACAGGTTCAGCAAACTTCTCCCACCAAAGGGCAAATATCTATCCCAGCAGAGTGCTGCCCCCTGACATCTCAGATGCTCAGGTAAGAGCTGCCCTCTCCAAAGCAAAAAACACAGCATCAATGCGACCAGACAGTGTCCCAGGCTGCGTCCTACATGAACTCCAAGAAGAGCTAAATTCAAACATAAAACTACTGTTCAATATCAGCCTTACTACAGGATATGTACCCAAAAAGTGGCGTACAGCAACAGTGGTCCCTCTCCACAAAGGTGGTGCCTCAACAGATCCTGGAAACTATCGCCCCATAAGCCTGACTAGCTTGGTCTGCAAAGCTATGGAAAGGATCATCATGGACCTCATAAATAAAGATATTGGGGACCTACAGACATCCAGTTTGGCTTTGTTAAGGGCAGATCCTGCCTCTTAAACCTGGTCAATTTTTTTGAAACAGTCACCAAGGCCATTGACGAGGGGAAGGTGGTCCACACAGCCTACCTGGACCTCGCAAAAGCCTTTGATACAATACCCCACTCGGGCATTATAGATAAGCTCACCAGCTTAAATATAAACCCCTATGTCACTAGATGGGTTGCAAACTGGCTCAAGGACAGAACCCACATGGTTAGAATTGCTGCAGCCATATCAGACTCCAAACCAGTTACAAGTGGCGTCCCACAAGGCTCAGTCCTGGGACCTCTCTTGTTCGGAATATATTTATCGGAGGTACAGGCAAACACAGAAGGACTGTGGCTGACCAAGTTCGCAGATGACTGCAAACTGGGCACCATAATTGACTCTCCAGCCAACACAAGCATCCTCCAAAAGGGCCTCATAGAAACAGACAACTGGTGCCAGAGCCATGGCCTCAAGCTAAATGCCAAAAAGTGTATAGTTATCCCCTTTGGCAAAAACAAAGTGCCCACAAATTACCACATAGGTGGTAATCCATTAAGTACAGAAAAAGTAATTAGGGACCTGGGGACCCAAGTTGATAGCAATCTCTCATTTGACAACCACGTGGCCAAAGTGGTTAGAAAAACATTTTATATAGCCCACCTAATCATGAAGGGATTCACATCTAGATCAGGGAGGTCATCATGCCTCTTTACTCATCCCTCATCAGGCCCATAATTGAGTACGATGCCCCTTTTGGGATGTACCTTACCAGACACCTGCAGCAACTGGAAAGACCACAAAAGTACCTCACCAAGTGGATCAAAGGGCTCAAACAGATGCCATATGCTGCCCGGTTAAAGAAACTCCAGCTCTACTCAGTGGCATACCACCTGCTCAGAGGCGATCTGTGCCTGACGTATAAAGCCATGTCCAACCTGGAATTAATGGACATGCTGCACCTCAGAAAATCCAAATCCCATCCAGCTACGTGCTCGAGAGACTTGAACCTCAGCAATGAAATAAATAGGACATGCTGGAGGGACAGATTCATAGCCCAGAGGCTCCCTTCACTCTGGAATAAAATCCCAGTCCAGGTTAGGCAGAGTCCCTCATTGACTCTCTTCAAGAGGAATCTTAATGAGTGGATGGGAGATCAGGGTTTACGGTATCACTTCTGTGTCACTGTTAGACAGAGGCACAGTATAGGGCATAGAAAAATTAATTTAAAATGGGTGGCGAAAGCCAAACACACTCTGGCTAGGCTTATAAATGCCCTAGGGCAGATAGCCTAGTATGAACCTATGAACCTATGAACCTATGAACCTGGATGAGTGGCTGGGGCACTGTAAATTCTTACTGAGTATAGAGCCCACAACCCTCCTGGACATTGGGCAATCATCACTAAATGCAATATTGGGTACTGAGTAGCATTTCTATGGTATTACATTGGGATGAAATGACTAGGCTTAAAATGACCTCCGGGTAGATAGCCTAGTAATCTCCTATGATCCTATGATCTTTCAGTGAAGGCATTATCAACTAGCCAGTGCATGCATCCCAGCCGTCCACAACTTTGTGGGACGTCCATGATTTTGTCTCATCATTTTTTTTATTTTCTTATAAATCACTGAGGATTACATTCAGTCAATAACATCAGACATTAGAACTCTGTACTTCTTATTGTTCAGAAAATTCATGCTGATGCAAAACCTGTCATTATATTGACTTTTTTAAGTTTATTAGAGAAATACTTAATACATGTCCCTAGTTTTGGGCCTTTGTCCATCCATTTGTTTGGTTTCATCCAGATTTGTTGAGTAAAGAAGTTGAGACATATGGGTCAATGATAAGGCAAATAGCAGAGCTCCTGAAATCATCACAGCTCTGAATGGTACAGTATTCTCCAGTACTATTCATCCCACTCAGTGTGATCACTTGTTTATTCATTGATGTTAAACTTATGCAGATGTTTTTGTCTCAGTAATCAAACACTGAAAGCAATCTCCCACCTGTACATTCATGAAAAAATATGTTATGCTGTGATTCATGTACAAGCATGAAGGTTTAACATGTTATATACATCAGGGAATGACGGACACACAACAGCACTTGTACTGTGAAAACAGCTATTTATATGTGACTCTAAAATGCTGGAGATAAGCACTGAAGGTGCCTTTCTTTCCTTATGATAAAGCACACCAGGTTGCTTATTCCAAAGCCAATATGCAGCACAGTATTAGGCCATACAAAATTACTAAATTAAGTGGTCTAAAGTTATCAGTAGTGTTCATAACTAAAGAGTGTGTGTACAGAGGAACCAGTCAGTCATGTTTATAGTCTAAGTGACCAAGCATTAGGCAGGAGTGCCTGGGTATCTTACCAAAAGAAACCTCCTTTTTAAAAGAACCTATCAATGCCCCATTTTGAGGGAAGCTGATCTGTTCTGCTTCTTGTTATTTTTGTCTGTCCTCTGCTACAGGATTTAAAAAGAAACAAATACTCCTTTTCCATGTAATATTGCAAGCTTCTTCACCTATAACATTAATACCTGACACTGGAAAGTAACCATTGTTTTTTTCATTACTGCAACAACTTCATACTCTTGATAGCTATTCTTACATGCCTGATGGCTATTCTTGCATGTCTATCATTTCTGACATTACATAAATGTATGGCACCTCTAGCCTCAAAAACATGTACTGTGTAGAAGTGATGAGTCACTGTGAACTTCGACTCAAGTTAAATTTTATGAAGATTTTGAAAATAAATCTGTGCAATTTACATGCAATGCAAATTAACTGAAATATTGAACCATGAATAAAGGACATAATTCTGAGATTTAGTGAGGAAATAATTATAATATCACAAGAAACCCTTCTAAGCCTTTATCTCCTTGACACATACTAAACTAACCCTTTCTTCTCACATACGAGGTATGTCAATTAATCACTTTTATGATGACCAGGATTTTTAAATTCTGCAAGTGTTTATTGATGCAAATCCCAAGACTGAAAACAGTAAGGGAAGAGAGGTATCAGGATATGTTAAAATAGTAAAGAAATAGCAAAAACAGTGCAATCATTTAATGAAGGTGTGAAGAAATTAAACAGTTATTTGTGCTAGCAAGTCTGGCTGAGTTTTTGTATATAATTTTAAATTAACTTGTGTATTATATGCCAGCATGACTAGCTATGATATTGTGAATATGTTCTTACATTTTGATTTATGATCTGTTTCTACTGAATGTTTTAAAGACTTGAACAGTGTCCTTTTACATTTCTAACTGCTCATATTTGTGAAGAAAGATTATAAAAGGCAAACTGTCTCAGACTCAGCTGATCTGCAGACAGTGTCATCAGAATGTTGACAGTTGCTGTGTGTTACTGTCAGAAGTTGAAAGACAGGAAGGAACTTTAGTAAACAACAGTTAGTTGATTTTTAAAATATGAAATGAAAATTAGAACTTGTACAGTTGTGACAGTTAGGCTAGTCTACAAAAGAGCCTGCTAAAGACAGTTGAATTCAGTTGCAGTTGTCAGTTTCAGTTGCCAGTTAACAGCCAGTTGTGAGTTATTCACAGACGTACTGTGCAGTGCATAACCAAGAGGACTCATCAAGAACTGTAAACCTGCCTTTGCTCTGTTGTAGTAATTTAGTTTAGATCAGGGACAGCGTTCTTTAGTCAGATAGGAAATTATAACTAATCAGTTACATCAGTTAGGAGTTTTTCTGAATGGTGAATTTCTATCTTACAGTATTGATTTCATTTGCCTGGTGATTGTGTTCTGTTTGTTTATTGGAAATTACTGTTTTATATTTTTAATCATTTTCCTCATTATTAAATATTTTTATTAAATTACATTGTGTCTTGTCAATAAGTGTTTTCTTTAGTGATTTGAGAGTGTTTATACTTGCTTTGATAATCCCCAGGGCCACTCCAAAAGCCTGGCTCCTTAGGTCATTTGCTACTAGTTGTTTTAATATTTAAATATGAAAACTAGACAGCCCTTTAAAAGGGCATGAATAATCTCTGATTGGTGGCAGCATGTTAGATTATTATTTTTGGGAAGGGACACACCTGCAAATCTGTGTCAGGCTTTCCCAGAAGTGTTGAGATGTGTGAGATTTAATCTTTTTAAGTGTGACTGTATCAGAGGTCTTAAACTGGGACACATTGCTCTGAAATGTATAAAAAGGGGTTACATTAGGGGTGGACAGAAGTATACAGTCCAGTCCCAGGTTACAGAGTGTGTTCCTATTGTGCTCTTAGGAGAAAATTGTGGAATATTACTCCTATTTAAGTGGCAGTCTCACATTGGAGTCAGTAGTGAGGAATGAAGCTCCTTAGTTACTGCTGCAGGATAGTAAAGGACGTCACAGTATTTGGTGGCAGTTCAGTGGGATATTATCTGGATGTGCACACGCAGGAACCACAAGTACAGCTGGTGCAAAGGCCCACAACACCCAAAGCAATCACAAAACTGGCCAGCACTTTGGTGAAACCAAAAAACTATTTTATTGTGGCAACTCCAAAAGCTATAGTAAAACTATAGCTATTACAAAGCAGTCACACCGGTTTCAGCATACATATGCCTACCTCACTGAACATAGCACAAAAGTAATTCATGATTTAAATACATATCATATTTCAATTATTAATTAAAGTTGCTCATTAAGACCAGGTCTAAACAATCTCCCTAGTCTAATGATGCAATTACGTTCTTTATTAATTAAAATAGAGTGCCAACCCATTTTGCCCTGATTATTTTCTTTTATTATATCAATAATAATAAACGTGAACTGTGCTGTTGTATGTTGCAAAGTATGTTTAAATAATGAGCTGGAAGGTCTTTTGTTACGGTTACCACTAAGATGTTCAGAGATCCTCACCTGCAGAGACCTAGATGTTTGGCCCACATAAAATGCTGAGCAAGAACAACTGGCTAAATATATCACCCAGTCTGCGCCGCAATTCCCAAAAAATGAGATGTCATAAACCCTGGAAGTGTTTGCACTTGTAAAGCTCTTGGATTTACAAACATATCGACAGGCTGAACAATGACCACAGGGGAAACAACCCTTAAGTAGCTCTCTAAATAAGGTAGTTTGTGATTAAGTCATCTCCCCACTATGTTTATAGTGACTAAAATGTGACCCCAAAGCGAGGACCCTTCGGAAGGAAAACAAACACCTGGGTCCCAAAATTTCTGAAATTCTATCATCTGGTTTAAGGATACCCCAATACCAATCCACAATGTTTCAGAGAACATTGGTATTACAGCCATAAGAAGTGACAAGCCTAAGGTTAGTGTTGTCATCTGGAACTCTAGATTTATATGTTAATAAATCAGATCTGGTTTGTGTGGACATCCAATTACTGGCAGTCAAAATTATGTTATGAACATAACCTCTATGATCCAACCTGTTAAGACAATTTTGGGATTCCTGATGAGATTTTTCAGAGGAACATATCCAATACAGAGAAATTGAGATTTGGGAATGTTATTAATTATATGTCTGGGATGAAAGCTGGAGTCACGGAGTAGCTTATTATATTGGGGATATTTCTGAAACACCTTGGTGCTAGGTGTTTGGTCCTCTCCCTAATTACAGTCACATCCAAAAAGTTAATTTCCATAGAATGATAATGTACCATGAATTCAATGCCCCACTTGTTCTCATTCAAATATTACATGAATTCCTGTAAATAGGTCTCATCTGCTCTCCATACCATCCAGCAATCATCCAGATACCTTCTCCAAATGTCAGTTTCAGAAATGTATTGATTATGACAAATGTAAATCGATTGTTTCTCTAGGAATCCCATGAACAGATCTGTATATATGGGAGCAAAAGAGGCACCCATAGTGGTACCTTTGACTTGCTAGTAGCACTTACTGTGAAAGTAAAATACATTCTTGCTAAGAACATGTTCAGTCATACAAATCAAGAGTGTGCTAAAGCCTGGTGGATATATATTATCTCTTTTCAACCAGTATTCAATGGCTTTTAAACCAATCCAATGAGGAATACTACTATACAGTGCACTAACATCCAAGGTGCACATAAGCCAATGTGGTTCCAACTGTGTGTCTGAAATGATATGCAAAAATCGTGTGGTGTCCTGGATCCTGGACCTCATTAGTGGTATTAAAGGTTTGAGATATTTAGTTAGGAATGCCAATAGGGGTTCAGTCAGAGAGCCTCTACCCAAAATGATAGGTCTACCTGGAGGCTTTTGTAGATTTTTATGAATTTTGGGTAGCAAATACAGATACCATGACTGAGGATCAACAGCATTAAGATGGTAACATACCATCTTGCTAATAATCCCCTCCTCCAAGGCATTCCTAAGAAAATCATCAATTTCCTTCTTAAATCTATCAGTGGGATCCAAAAGCATATAAATGTAGAATCAACCATCTGATAATTGTCTATAAGTGTCAGCTAAATACATGGCCCAGTCCACAACCACCACAGCCCCACCCTTGTCTGCAGGGAGAAAGACCAAATCTTTCCTCTCTTTTAAATTTGCAAGGGCTTGTTTTTCTAAGTTAGTAAGATTAGATCTCTGAAGCTGAAAATTAGAGCCAAAAAAAATGCAAATCCTTCAGCACACATTGTTGGAATGTAGCCATGTCTATCCATCGAAGGCATAAATGAAGATTTATGAAACATAAAATCAGTAGATCTTTGAGTAAGTGATTAAGACTGAAAATACAATTTTAAATTAATCAAATGGAAAAGCCATGATATTATTAGCAAATGTATCCTCATAAACCAGAAAACCAGGTATGAAATTTAAACCTTTATTGAGAAGATTAATTTCACCATCTGATAACTGCACTGATGAAATATTGTGCACATTATGAATAGGGCTTACCGGGGTATCAATACTTCCAAAATGTTTTCTATGTTTCCTGGATGCTGCATGTTTACGCTCCCCCCTCCCATGTTTGTTCCTCCTAAAGGGTCAAAACCCACACATTTCTTCACCACAGGTGAGTCAGAACTGTGAACAGTCTCTACCTCAGTGGTCGCGGATGACTCATCTCCAGAAGAACCACTAGTTGTGGTCTTCTTGAGAATGGAGCATGGTCTGTTCCTCTTAAAAGTGGGTTTGGTATTTTCATATGTTGCAAACTTGACATTTTTACCTGGTCCAAATGGTTTACCTCTTTGATAATAATTTACATCCCTATTGAATTTATGTACGTTTTTGTCCTTGAGCTGTTTTCAAGGGAAAAAAATCCTGAACCAATTTTTGAAAATGTGGTGTGTAGAAAGACTCCCCCTCATAAACCTTAACTTGTTCACAAATCTGATTGACTTCAATGATATATTTATCAATCATCCATTCATAATAAGAAAGCAGAACCTCCACGAAAGACACTTAGGCCTTCTGCTGAGCTTAAAACCAAGGTTCAGATATGGAATCATCTATAACATTCACTAAGGATTGTATATGTATTCTTAGTCCGCTTGGGGTAATACCTTGGGTCTTATAGGCAGTAAATAATTTTAAATGCCACATATTCATTCTTAATGACTTCATAGTCTTTGTTAGCTGATTAAAAAGGGTATTGCAGATATATGAGGGATCATTATTATCAATGTTGTTACTTGCAGATTGTGGTGATCCCAGCCCAAAGGCTTGTAAATCATGTTTATCAGCAGACAAACCCTGTAAAAGAGCATGAAGGTCCATTATATAATATTATTTCTAGAACAAAAACCCTGCCCTATTATAAAGGTGGCCCAATAATTTAACTAGCTGAAAAAACACAACTTATGTGTCATGAACTGCATGAAAAATAACTAAAATGTTATGTGCAATAACAGATACAATAGGTAATAGATTGGTCAACCAAATGCCCATATATACCATGGACCTAATAAATGACCAATAAGTTAATTGGATCATTAGACTAGGAGGATGGTTTATACCTGGTCTTAATGGGAAACTTTAATTAATAACTGAAATGTGATGTGTATTTAAATCATTAATTACTTTTGTGCTATGTTCACTGAGGAAAGCATATGGATGCCGGAACAGGTTTGACTGCTTTGTAATAGCTATAGTTTTACTATAGCTTTTGGAGTTGCCACAATAAAATAGTTTTTTTGGTTTCACCAAATTACTGGCCAGTTTTGAGATTGCGTTAGGTGTTGTGGGCCTTTGAACCAGCCATACTTATGGTTCTTGCGTGTGTACTTGGATCTCTGATTACTGCTCTTGGCTCAGACTGTGAACCTCTCTACTTCAGTGTCATTTGACTCCGGGATTTGGTTTATTTTTCATATTTCCATTTGAGATGCCTTCTCTATTTGATGTGTGCTTGTGTGGAATTCCCTTGTATAGGCAGAGACATAAGTCAGCCTTTTTATAACTGTGCTAGTTATATTTTTGTCATTTCAGATTCACTTTATCATCAGGATTTGGGGCCTAGATCCTCTATATGGTGTTTTACGGTGAGACGAAGGTTGGCCATTTATGTGAGATTCTGTGGTGAAATTGTGGTTCTCTTACTGGATTCTCATGGAGGATATATCCTTATCGGCAGAGACGTACATCGGCCAGTTGAATTACCTCAATATTTGTGGTTTATGGGAACAGTTTGGACATTTATGAGAATTTATCATTTTTGGAAACTTTAGGACATACGGGAGTCCAGGGATATTAACTATTCTTTCATTTACATTCATGAATGCCACAGAACAACCTTAGTAAGTTCAAATACCTTTTGCATTGACTTTTTGCTTTGACCTTTTGCTGGTTTTCATAAAAACAAGAGTGGGGGAGAACGCCAGTCATTTGGATATTCTATTGGCTTTTCTCCATTTGGTAGTGTTGTAAGGACATAATTTAATACTTGTTTTACTGGAAGGTGTGGGCTATTTTGGTCTACTAATTTCAGTAAATGAGGATATTCTATCAGATGCTTTTTTGTGCTGCTCCATCAGAAATTATTACAACTCTGAAGCATAGGTTATGTGCTTATTCTATACTTTATTATTCAATCTAGCTGGTGGGCAGTGTTATTGTTTTGACAATCCTGTTCATATATAATGACTTTTTGTCTTTTTTTCGGCATATATGGGCGATGACGAATGTCGACTATTTGAGTCTCTTATTTAGCAGTGTGCTTATGGCATGTTTGGGACATCATCATGATATCATTTCAGAACTGGTTTAGCATGCTTTTAGGTATTCACCGACCTATGATTTTCAGTGAATTGGACATTTCTTTAGGACTATTGCAAATGTGTTTATTCTTTAATATTTAATTTTGTGTGGGGCTGGATTTCTGGTTTGGACATCACTATTTGCATGTGTTCAAGTGCTTGGGCTTTGTTCGATCGGCAGTGTCATTTTTTAGGCAATTCTGTTTATATACATTGATTTTTTTTTTACTTTTCTATGGCATATTTTGGTGGTGGGGAATGCTAAATTAGTGTGTTTGGATGCACGATTTGGGATACAACTGTGACATTATTTTGAATTGTTTCAACGTGGCTTTAGACATTCACCAGCCTACAACTTTCAGTGGTTGTTTTTTTTTTCATTAATGTGGCTTTTATTAAGACTCATTATAATTTAGATACTATCGCCAATATGTTCATCGTTTATATTGATATTTAACTTGTTTCTTTGGACTTGAATTCTGGATAGGATATTAGGAGTCATTTTACAGGATAACAAGTCTGTCTTGTTCCCTATTTTTGAAGTTGTTTAAGTTAACTTATTGGTCATTTATACTGACCAATTTTATTAGGTCCAGGGTTTATATGTGTGTTTGCTTGACCAATTTGACCACTAGTTACTGAATTTGTTAGTGTGTACAGCAATCTAGTTATTCTAGGTGCATATTTGATACATTAGTTGTGCTTTTTAGCCAATTATATTACTGGGCTATAATTACAACAGCCTAGGGTTTCATGTTAACTTATCGGTCATTTATTACTCCATGTTTATATGGGCATTTGCATGGCCAATTTTACAATTACTTATTGTATTTGTTACTGCACATAACATTTTAGTTATTTTTCATGCAGTTCATGACACATAAGTTGTGTTTTTCAGCTAGTTAAATTGTTGGGCAACCTTTATAATAGGGCAGGGTTTTTGTTCTAGAAATAATATTATATAATGGACCTCCATGCTCTTTAAAGGGGCTTGTCTGCTGATAGAAATGATTTACAAGCCTTTAGGCTGGGATCATCACAATCTGCTAGTAACAACATTGATAATAATGATCCCTCATATATCTGCAATACCCTTTTTAATCAATTAACAAAGAGTATGAAGTCATTAAGAATGAATGTGTGGCATTTACAATTATTTACTACCTATAAAACCCAAGGTATTACCCCACATGGATTAAGAATACGTATACAATCCTTAGTGAATGTTATAGATGATTCCCTATATGAAGCTTGGTTTCAAGCTCAGCAAAAGGCCTCCATGTCTTTGGTGGAGGTTCTGCCTTCTTATTATGAACAGATGATTGATTAATATATCATTGAAGTCAATCAGATTTGTGAACAAGTTAAGGTTTATGGGGGGATCTTTCTACACACCACATTTTCAAAAATTGGTTCAGGTTTTGTTTTCCCTTGAGAAACAGCTTAATGACAAAAAAGTACATAAATTCAATAGGGATGTAACTGATTATCAAAGAGGTAAACCATTTGGACCAGGTAAAAATGTCAAGTTTGCAACACATGAAAATACCTAATCCATGTTTAAGAGGAAAAGACCATGTTCCATTCTCAAGAAGACCACAACTAGTTTGAGTGGTACTTCTGGAGATGAGTCATCCTCAGCCACTGAGGTAGAGACTGTTCACAGTTCTGACTCACCTGTGGTGAAGAAATTTGTGGGTTTTGATCCTTTAGGAGAAAAAAAACATGGGGGGGGGGGGGCTCCATGAACATGCAGCATCCAGGAAACATAGAAAAAATGTTGGAAGTATTGATACCCTGGTAAGCCCTATTCATAATGTGCACAATATTTCATCACTGCAGTTGTCAGATGGTGAAATTAATCTTCTCAATAAAGGTTTGAATTTCCTACCTGGTTTTCTGGTTTAGGAGGATACGTTTGCTAATGATATCATGGCTTTTTGACGTTTGATTAATTTAAAATTTTATTTTCATTCTCAATCACATACTCAAAGATCTACTGATTTTACATTTTGTAAATCTTCATTTATGCCTCCGATGGATAGACATGTGGCTACATTCCAACAGTGTGTGCTGAAGGATATGCATTTTTTTGGCTCTAATTTTCAGCTTCAGAGATCTAATCTTACTAACTTAGAAAAACAAGCCCTTACAAATTTAAAAGAGAGGAAAGATTTGGTCATTCTCCCTGTAGACAAGAGGGGGGCTGTGGTGGTTCTGGACTTGGCCATGTATTTAGCTGAGGCTAATAGACAATTATCAGACGGTCGATTCTACATGTATATGCCTTTGTATCCCTCTGATAGATTTAAGAAGGAAATTGATGATTTTCTTAGGAATGCCTTGGAGGAGGGGATTATTAGCAAGACGGCATGTTGCCATCTTACTCTTGCTGATCCTCAGTCACTGTATCTGTACTTGCTATCCAAATTCATAAAAATCTACAAAAGCCTCCAGGTAGACCTATCGTTTCTGGTAGAGGCTTTCTGACTGAACCCATATCGGCATTCCTAACTAAATATCTCAAATATTTATTACCACTAATCAGGTCCAGGATCCAGGTCACCACACAATTTTTGCATATCATTTCAGACACACAGTTGGAACCACATTGGCTTATGTGCACCTTGGATGTTAGTGCACTGTATACCAGTATTCCTCATTGGATTGCTTTAGAAGCCATTGAATACTGGTTGAAAAGAGATAATATATATCCACCAGGCTTTAGCACACTCTTGATTTGTATGACTGAATAAGTTCTTAGCAAGAATGTATTTTACTTTTACGGTAAATGCTACTGGCAAGTCAAAGGTACCACTATGGGAGCATCTTTTGCTCCTATATATGCAGATCTGTTCATGGGATTCCTACAGGAACAATTGATTTACAACATTTGTCATAATCTATACATTTCTGAAATTGACATTTGGAGATGGTATCTGGATGACTGCTGGATGGTATAGAGAGCAGATGAGACCTATTTACAGGAATTCATGCAATATTTGAATGAGAACAAGTGGGGCATTGAATTCACGGTACATTATCATTCTATGGAAATTAACTTTTTGGATGTGACTCTAACTAGGTAGATGGAACAAACACTTAGTACCAAGGTGTTTTTGAAATATCCCCAATATAATACACTACTCCATGGCTCCAGCTTTAATCCCAGACATATAATTAAAAACATTCCTGAATCTCAATTCCTCCATATTAGACAGATATGTTCCTCTGAAAAATTTTATCAGGAATTCCAAAATGATCTTGTTAACAGATTTGATGATAGAGGTTATGATCATAACATCATTTTGAATGTCAGTAATTGGGTGTCCACAAAACCAGATCTTATTTATTAACATATAGATCTAGAGTTCCAGATGACAACACCAACCTTAGGCTTGTCACTACTTATGGCCATAATACAAATGTTCTTCAAAACATTGTGGATCGGTGTTGGGGTATCCTTAAATTAGATGATAGAATTTCAGAAATTTTGGGATCCAGGTGTTTGTTTTCCTTCTGAAGGGGCCCCACTTTGGGGGGTCACATTTTAGTCACTATAAACATAGTAGGAAGATGACTTCATCACAAACTACCTTATTTAGAGATCTACTTAAGGGTTGTTTCCCCTGTGTCATTGTTCAGCCTGTCAATATGTTTGTAAATCCAAGAGCTTTACAAGTGCAAACGCTTCCAGGGTTTATGACATCTCATTTTTTGGGAATTGCAGCACAGATTGCATTGTGGATCGGTGTTGGGGTATCCTTAAATTAGATTATAGAATTTCAGAAATTTTGGGACCCAGGTGTTTGTTTTCCTTCCGAAGGGGCCTCGCTTTGGGGGTCACATTTTAGTCACTATAAACATAGTAGGGAGATGACTTCATCACAAACTACCTTATTTAGAGATCTACTTAAGGGTTGTTTCCCCTGTGATCATTGTTCAGCCTGTCAATATGTTTGTAAATCCAAGAGCTTTACAAGTGCAAACGCTTCCAGGGTTTATGACATCTCATTTTTTGGGAATTGCAGCACAGACTGGGTGATGTATTTAGCCAGTTGTTCTTGCTCAGCATTTTATGTGGGCTAAACATCTAGGTCTCTGCAGGTGAGGATCTCTGAACATGTTAGTGATATCCGTAACAAAAGAGCTTCTAGCTCATTATTTAAACATACTTTACAACATACAACAGCACAGTTCACATTTATTATTATTGATATAATAAAAGGGAATAGACAGGGCAAAATGGGTTGACACTCTATATTAATTACTAAAGAACGTAATTGGATCATTAGACTAGGAGGATTGTTTAGACCTGGTCTTAATGAGCAACTTTAATTAATAATTGAAATGTGATGTGTATTTAAATCATGAATTACTTTCGTGCTATGTTCACTGAGGAAAGCATAAGGATGCCGAAACTGGTTTGACTGCTTTGTAATAGCTATAGTTTTATTATAGCTTTTGGAGTTGCCACAATAAAATAGTTTTTTGGTTTCACTAAGGTGCTGGCCAGTTTTGCGATATTATCTGGATGTTACAATAGGTGCGCACCCAGAAGTATCAATAAAAACTGAAAGAAAGATTTGCCAATGTAATTGTCATGTTTAGATGAAAATATTTTACTAATTTTATGAAAGAGATATTTACATTCACATGTGCAGACTTTGTTAGTTTATGCAAATTAAACTATTCATGTGCAAGAACTATAACATGTTAAATATATGGCACAGAATCATTACAGGCCACACAAATGTATTTTTTTTCAGTATAACTGCATCTTTATTGTTTCAAATATTCAAGATGTATTAACAAAAGTGGTCCTGACTCTTGCACAAAGTGATGTAACTTGAATGAAATTAAAATCCATTTTTTTTTCAATCATTTTTATTTTTATTTTTACATTGATAAATGTCACAAATAAAAACCATCTTACAACATGACCGTGTGCATATATATAAATATATATATATATATATATATATATACACATAAACATACATACATACATATACATACATATATATATATATATATATATATATATATATATATACATACATATACATACATACACACACACATACACACATATACATATGTTATACATTGATGTCAAATACCATAGGATATAGGTTGTACAACATATCTATTTACACTATGTACATAGATGCTTTCATTGTTAATTCCACAGTTATATAGACAGTATATACATTCGTAATATCCAAGTTATTATTTAATATCTGAACTTGTATGTGTTCTTTGGTTCCATTATAGTGTATTTCTAAGTTGTCGTGTGATGAATTATGCTAATATGATATTAAAGGGTTGTTCCCAAATTTCTCTGGATTTCATGTTTTTGTTTCTTTTATCTATTACTATTTTATGAGCTAAAAGGTGTTGTATAGCTACTTGTTTAAAACCCTCCCAAGAGATATTTATCATATCTAGCCATTTAAAAGCTATATACAGTTTCATTAGTAGGAAAATTGTTAAAAGTGTATTTGTTTGTTTTCATGGGATGTTGGGTGGGAGAATGTGTAACACAGTGAATTCCCAAGTTAATGTTGATGTTTGATAACCTGTTTTTTGTAATTGTACCTTGAGAGAGTTCCAGAGTTTATAGACACATTTACAGCTCCAAAATACATATAGTAAGTCAGCTATCTGGTCCTTACAGTGTGGGCAGAAAGGTGATTTTGATGTGTTAAATTTGTGTAGGATTGCAGGTGTAAAATAAGCATTATTATTGATCATGAGCTGAGTGTATGCTAACTTTTTGAGGGGTAAAATCTTCAGTGTTAGATTGTTTGCCTGGCTTATATGCTGATCATCTATGGATGGTTTAATTTTTCTCCAGTAGTTAGAGAAGAGGAGGTCCTTCTGGTATTTGATTTCATTTATCATTTGATATGAATTGGTAATAGTTTTCTTTGTTGTGATAATAGTTTTCCAAAGCCTGCTACAAGTTTCTATGTCACTATTGGTCATAGTAACATTTTGGAGATAACTGGAACACAGTTCTTTGATTTGTCTTAGGATTATTATGTGTGATTTAGGGAGGTTTAAGTTGGTCCTCATTTCTTGTATTTAACAGTTAAGGTAGAGATAGATATCTTGGATTGTTTTATCTTTCAGTCTGGGAAAAGGGACTAGGTCCAGCATCTTATTGTTTATTTTTAAATTTGGGTTTTTATGAAGGGGTTGCAGTATTGTCATGGCATGTCTAAGGTTCAAGAATTGAAAGAGTTTTTGCGCTAGGTTGATAGAATGTTTTAAGGGCTCTATAATGTTATAAGTTTGTATTTCTTTCTGCTTCAGGAATGGATGTGCTTTGGAATTGAAACCTAGAGCTTTAATATATCTATAATATATTGTCACCCAGAGAGGAGACCAATTTTCCATTGATGGGTTATGTTCAGCTATTCTCAATATTCTGTTAGTGTTAATGATCGAGTAGTACATTTTAAAATCTGGTAGATTTAGTCCTCCTTTGCTTTTGGGGAGTGTTAATTTTGGATAGGAGATTCTGTTTTTGGGTTCCCATATAAATTTTGCTAGGAAGGTATGAATTTGTTTGAAGAATTTATTATGTATTGTTGTCTGTGCTGTCATGAATATATACATTAGTCTAGATAAAATGTTCATTTTGATTATTGATACTTTGGCCAAGAATGATAGTTTTAGGTTGTTCCATCTTTTGCAGTCTTGCATTATATTTTGCCATTTAAGGTTTACATTGTGTTGGTAGAAGTCTTTGTTACTCTGGAAAAAGGTGATTCCCAGGTATTTAGTTTCTTCTTTTATTTTTATTGTGTTTAACAATGGTATTAATGAGATGAGTTTGGGTGTTTTTAGGGGGAAAATATTAGTTTTATTAAGGTTTAGTTTGTACTTAGACATAGTCGAGAAATGTTCAATTGCAGCTATTATTTTGTTTATATCTGAATTTGGTGTAGTGCAGTATATGTTCAGATCATCTGCAAATGCAGTGAGGTATATTTTGAAGTTGTGTGTTGATGGAGGATTGTGATATGTATTTTGTTTAATGTATAGAAGGAGTGGTTCTAGGTATAGGTTAAACAGGAAGGGTGATAATGGGCATCCTTGTCTTGTTCCATTTTTTATTAGGATCCTATTTGACCAAGTTTTATATATATACAGAGATGTGTATGGGTTGCTATAGAGAGTTTGGATGATCTGAATGAAGTTATTGGGTATATTAAAGTAGGGAAGTGTTTGGAGTAAGAATTCTAGATTAACCCTATCAAATCCTTGTGGGGATCCACTACCATTGTGTAGATGTTGATATTGTATCGGTTAGCTTAGGATATTAGTGCATCTAATGTTAATGTATTGTCACTAGTCTGTCTATGTGGTATAAAACCAGATTGTTCTGGGGAGAGGAATTTTTGTATCAGATTTTTCATTCTGTTTGCAAGTATAGAGGTAAATATTTTAGTATCTATATTTAAGAGGGAGATGGGTCTGTAGCTGTCGGGGTTTATGGGGTCTGTGTGTTCTTTTAATATAAATATAGTTTTAGAGGCATTAAAGTGGATATCATTTATTTTATAGTTTATTATGTAATTCAGTGTATAGTATAGTAGTTTGGCTATCAAGGGGGAAAATGTTTTGTAAAATTCTGATGTGAGTCCATCCGGACCAGGAGCCTTATGCACTTTTAAGTGTTTGATTGTTGTAATAATTTCACTGATGGATATCGGCTCAGTTAGTTTTTTTTGTTGGTCTAAATTGAGTTTAGGGAATTTCAGTTTTTGAAGAAAAAAGAGTTCTATCTTCCTTTGAGGTTTGTAGTATTTGTGCTCCATATATTTGAGAGTATATTTGTTCAAATGTTTTAATAATGTCTTCATTTTTTGTGTAGGTTTTGTCTCTGTAGTTTATTTCTGATATATTGGAGGCATTTTTGTGTTGGCAGATAATTCTGGCCAGAGCTTTAGGTAGTTGAGCTTCTTCTGCGTAAGTGGCTAACATCCTGGCTTCATAGAAAGATAGGTTCCTGGTTTCTAACATATATAGATCCCTTTGCAGTTTTAAAAGTTCTGCTTCTGTTTGGTTCTTAGGGTTATTTATTAGTTCTTTTTCAAGATGCTCTATTTTCCCTTTCAGTATATGCTCCTCTTTCAGTTGTATTTTTTTATAGTATGCTGCTTTTTTGATAAACAATCCTCTGATTTGTGCTTTGGTTGCAGCCCATTCTATGTCAGTTGGTACTTGGGAGTTAGGGATATTTGTAACAGCTATTTTAGTATTGCTTCTGTTTCTTTTATTACATCCATTTTGGAAAGTAAATTAGGGTTTAATGACCAATTATGACCCATATTCTCTAAATATATCTTTTTGTCCCAGTTAATGTTAAGTGTGATTTTAGAGTGATCTGAAAAGAACCTGGTATGTATAGTTATTGTTGGGTCCATGTTAATGAATATGTCAGAGATTAAGAAGAAGTCTATCCTTGACCACATTTTGTGGCATTGCGAATAGAATGTGAATTTCCCTGTTTTATCTGCACTGTTCCCATATTTAAAAGGGTCATATAGTTTGAAATCGTGTTTGAGTTCATTAAGGGCTAATGTGGCTTGTTTATTATGTGATTTGGTCAGATTAGATTTATCCTTTTCTGGGTTTTGATATGTATTCCAGACACCTCCAATCACTAGGTAGTGATCTTTAAATTGATTTAAGGTTGGGTATAATGACATAAAAAAGTGTTGTTGGTTATTTACAGGGTGCGTAAACATTAAGTACCATTATAGGTCTTGGTATTGTAGGACTATTAAATGTTACATAGCACCATCTTCCCTCCTTGTCAGCTTTGGTTTTAAGTATTTTTTCCTTAAATTGTTTTTTAATTATTATGGCAGCCCCAGCACTGTTTGTTTTCCCCTCTGAAGCTATGATTTGACTTATCCATTTCTTTCTGCTAATTTCTGCCCATTGGTCTACAGTCAAGTGCATTTCTTGTATTAGTATGAGGTTGGCTGTGGTTTTTAATGTAAGGTGTAAGAATATTTTTCTTTTCTTCTTGTTTTGGAGCCCTTCAACATTCCATGATTCTATTTCCCACATTTATTTATTAGGTGTATTCCTTAGATATGCCATGTATATTAGTTTTGTTTTGTTAGTTTTGTATGTGTTACTGTGTGATGGTTTAGGAAAGCATCTATTTATCCCCGTCCCTACTCTGTGCCTAACCACTATATCCCTGGACCAGGAATAATCAGGGGGGGAGGATGAAGGTTCATTATATGGTTTACCTTTACGTCTAATCTTGGAATGTGTTTTCTTTTTAGATATAGATTTACTCTATAGTATTCCCCCCTGTGTTACTATAAACAATGTGGACAAAGCTGAACAAACTAGTTCCCTCAACAAACACTTCTACTTAATATCCCTAGCCTCTTCCAACATATTATTTATACAGTGATGGTATTGCATTTAAGGTACAGCATATATTGTTTTTGTATTGTGACTAATTCTTTCTAATAGTATTTTTAAACAGCATATTAATATACATTCCTCAGTAAATTATAGCAATATATGTACCACAGTAATATTGTTAAACAATCAGTCTTGTCATTTTTACATTTTTCTCTCATTTGACTTATTTTTCCTCCCCTTTACTTATTCAGATGTCAGCCTTCTTTGGTGCCTATAGTGATGTTTTTCCTCATCAATCTGTGTGGGTTATAAAATATATACTTGGCACCTATTTAACAGAAGTAGGAAGTATAGAGAGACAAAAAAAAAAAAAACAGCTTAGCCAAACAGTCCTTCTGCTATACTTGACATATTAAGGCTATATTTACATTATCCCAGGATTGTTCGGTTATTTTACTAATTTCCTGAGATTACTTCTCTCCATGATCTTTTAACACATTTCTAGTATTTACATAAAACATTTAACATTTTTTTCCCTTTTTTCCCAATATTAATCTATGAGCTAGCATAATTCTGACAGTTTATTTCTTGCCTATTATTTAAGGCTGGAGTTTCATTCACCTACACAGTACTGGGTGTACTGTTTTAGTGAATGGTTCAGTTCAACAGTACCTTATTTCTTCAAGGTTTTGCTTGCAGGTTGGTTGACATCTATGGTGCAGCTTTCTTCTTTTAGCTGGTGCAGATCAATTTTCTTTTTTCAGGCAGTAAAATCCTTTGGAGCTTGTTGAAATCCATTTTGTCTGACTGTTCTTAATGAGGCCCTCAAAAGCCTAGGGGGACTGAATTTGCAAGCCAATATCCCAGAGGGAACTTCCCACCTATATTCATGCATCAGAAACAGCAGTTCATTTTTGGTTCCTACCCAGGCTGTAGTTCCTTTTCCTGTGTTCCTCATGGCTCACATCAATGATTTAAGGGCCTAGACAGCAAGGGGAAGATTTCAGAGTTGGATCCCAGCTAGACTGCTCGTGAATGGGGTTGTTTTTTCATCCAAGGGTCCTTTATCTTTTTTGTGGATTTATTTGACTTCTGAAGGTGGAATTTGCTTGAAAACAGCCAGGAATGTCTCTTTTGCCTCTTTGGGGTTAGCAACCATGTATTTAACCTAACCTCTTTGATGTAAAAGATTAACTGATTTGGATATTTCATCTGGAATTTGAATTTTTTTTCTATTAGGAACCTGCAGAATGGCGATAGTAGTTGTCTTGCTTGTCTTATTTGTATTGGGAGGTCTTGAGCAAAGGAGATTTTATTATTATTCCAGGTGAGTGTGCCTTTTTTCTTTGCTGCCAGTATGATTTTATTTACATCCTGGTAGTTTAATATTTTACTATAGACAGGTCTTGGTTTCAGTGATGTTTGCATTTCCCTCAGGGCTCTGTGGGCTCTCTCTATTGTTATTTGCTGCATTTCTTCAGATTCCTCTAGGAGGGAATTAATTATTTGCGTGATTGTTGGTATTAGATTGTTATGAAGTACAGTTTCAGGTAATCCTCTGATGATGATATTGTTCCTTCGAGATCTTGCTTCCAGGTCTGTTAATTTTGCTTGTAAGTTTGTATTTCTTTGTCATGGGCATCAGTTTTTTGAGAAATAGAGTCTATTTTTATTTTATTTTCTATTATTTTGGACTCAGATTTTTCCATTCTGGATATTATTTGGCTGAATGAGTCACCAAAGGTGTGAAATTGTAATGATAAGTCCTTTAATGCTTGCTGGATAGGTAATAAGGCAGATTTTATGTCTTCCAGATTAGCTGGATGGTCTGTCTTGGATTTATTTGTATTTTTAGAGTTGTCAGTTTGTTTAGTTGTCTTTTGTCTTTTTGAAGTTGTGTCTTTCTCATGTGAGGCTAGTACTGAGAATTTGGTCTTAGTTGTTGTTGTTTCCATATTATTTTCCTCTTTTGACATCTTGCTGTATAGTGTTTTACCAATCTTGGAGTCAGATGCAGGGCCTTAGTAGTACATTGCTTAAGCTGTTATTCAGAAATCTTAGTTAATCCTGCTGTTTCTGAGCTGAATCTGTCACTTTTGCTTCCTCTTTTGTTTGCTGGATGATATTAGCAGTAAATATCTACCATTATTTCTGTATTATTAATTCTGTGTTGCCTTCTGGGTTTGTTTTAATCCGGGGTATATTGAGACCTAGGTGATAGCAGTCCTCACAGAACAGTGGCCATTTTGAACTCCCTTAAATTAAAATCCATTTCTGCTTTGAAAAACTGTATAACTTTATTTTTTTCTTTTTTTGCCAAACAGAATATTAACACACAACTATTTTCTGCTGCCCTTTTCTATTATTCTCTGTTTTTAGTATTATATTTTACAATTTTTATTATGTTTGTTTATTTTGCAATAAATGTTGATATAAGTATTTTACAGAATGCTGCTGATATCATGTATGCATCTGCAGGGATACTACTGGCCTTACATCTTTAATTTTAGTGTTTAGTAGAGAAGCCTCACCCATCAGATAATACAGTTGTCAAAGAAAGTGTATTATATATATATATATATATATATATATATATATATATATATATATATATATACATATGTATATATATAAATATATATATATATATATATATATATATATATATATATATGTATATAATATATATATATATATATATATATATATATATATATATGTCCACTTCTTAATTTATTAATTTCAAAATCTCAAAATCCCAAACATCAGAATCCTGATATCCAAATGTTCCAAATTTTGAAATCTCGAAGTTAAACAATTGAGATCACCCAACAGTGCAGAAAGGTAACTTTACTGTTCTCTTCACTGTAGTGCCATCTTGGAGTTGGTATATTTAAGTAGCAGGGGGTGGGGGATCTGATGTTCGAGATTTTGACTTTTCAAAATTACATGATGGACCTATATATATATATATATATATATATATATATATATATATATACATATATATATATATATATATATATATATATATATATATATATATATATATATATATATATATATATATATATATATATATATCTATCTATCTATATATATATATATATATATATATATATATATATATATATATATATCTGGGTTCCATACACTAGATCGAATTTTCACTAATTTGAAATAGTGCATGGAATGCTCACTGCAGCGAAAGTGCACTTAATCGAAAGTGCACTTATGCGAAGTTCAGTACAACGAGCGGGAGTTTTACTGAACTTGCGTGCAGTACTCATGGACCTTAAGGTTAGGGCACGGGTCATAGTAAGGGGATAGCCTGTAGGGCTATCCCCTTACCATGATCCATGCCCTAACCCTAAGGTCCATGATGACTGAAGCACAGTGAAGGACATAGCAATATACTCCACTATGGTGCGATAGTCACGGAACTTAGGGTTAGGGCATGGGTTGGGGTAAGGAGATAGCTTTACTAACTATCCCCTTACCCTAACCCGTACCCTAACCCTAAGGTCTGTGACTATCACACCATAGTGGAGGACATAGCTTGTTTTTTATGTCCTCTACTGTGCTGTGGTGTTTTTGGTGAAGTGCACTTACGCAAAAGTTCACTTTCGTTACAGTGAATTTTTGCAGAAGTGAGGCTTCCTATTACAAGTTCGAAGTAGTGAACTTTCATTCTTGTTCATAGGTTCATAGGTTCATAGGTAGGTACTAGGCTATCGGCCTTGGGACCTATACAAGCCCAGCCAAAAAGGTACCCCGGCTTTTGCCACCCAAGAAAATTATTTTCCTGTGCCACTGTCTAGCAGAGCCACAGAGGTGATACCCGGGGTGAATTTCCTATTTCCCATCCAATCTTTAAGATTTTTCTTGAAGAGTGCTAATGAGGAGCTTTGTTTGATAAAGATAGATAGTTTATTCCAGAGTATGGGAAGTCTCTAGCACAGGAATCTATCCCTCCGGCATGTTCTGTTTATTGTGGTAACAAGCTTTAGGTCCCTAGAGCGTGTCGCTAGGAGAGATTGAGATTTCTTTAAGTGGAGCATGTCCAACAGCTTTGGGTCTGACATAGCTTTGTATGTTAGGCAGAGATCACCTCTGAGTAGGCGATATGCGACGGAGTAAAGCTGGAGTTTTTTGAGACACTCTGCTTAGGGTATCTGTTTGAGGCCAGTAATCCTCTTTGTGAGGTATTTCTGTGACCTTTCCAGATGTTGTAGATGTCTTGAGGTACATACCAAAAGGGGCGTTGTACTCTATAATGGGTCTAATGAGTGATGTGTAGAGGGGAACAATGGCCTCTTTTTTTCTGGATGAGATACCTTTTGTGATGAGGTGTGCCACATAAAAGGATTTCCTGACTACTGTGGCGATGTGATTATCAAAGGAGAGACTACTATCCACCTATGTCCCAAGGTCTCTTATCACACTTTTGGTGTTAAGTATACTACTGCCTATGTTGTAGTTCATGGGTACAGAGCTTTTACCAAAGGGGATGACAATGCACTTTTTGACATTGAGCTTGAGGCCCTGTCTTTGACACCAGGCATCTGTCTCAGTGAGGCCCTTTTGTAGGATGTCCACATTGTTAGGAGTTTTGATTATGGCTCCTAGTTTGCAGTCATCTGCAAACTTCATTAGCCAAAGACCTTCTGTGTTAGCCTGTACTTCAGAGAAGTAGATACCAAACAGGAGAGGACCCAGGACTGAACCCTGTGGTACTCCCCTTGTCACTGGTCTGAAGTTGGATTTGGAGTCTGCTACTTTCACAGTGTGGGTTCTGTCAGTGAGCCAGTTGGCAACCCATCTTGTGACATAGGAATCCATATACATATATATATATATATATATATATATATATATATATATATATATATATATATATATACATACATATGTCATTCTGATATACTCATGTTGTGAAAAACGCTGTTGCTTGGTGGTATATGCATAAACAGGGCAAATACTTGGTCACACTGCTGTCTGTTGAGTGTCAAATCTACCTGTGTTCTCAGATGAGACTGTTAATTATCCTTGATAAACTGCTCTGTTGGTGGTTGTAAAGGTGTCTCAGCTGCTATTTTCTCATGAAGCTCTAAAAGACTTCATAGTGCTGTTAACTTTTCACTGAATAGTTATTCAGTTTTTTTTTCTTCTCACCTGGAAAGCACATCTTGCACTCTTCCTGTCTTCTCAAAACTCTTTTAAGTAAATATGTTATGATTTTCTGTGAAACCTGCTTATTTGCCAACATCAGCCCTGTAGAGTTCTCTCATGAATGTCATATGAAGACAAATAATGTTTTAATTTGACTCTCCACATCATACATTTATTTGCTGAAAAAAGATGCCATTTGGGTGAAAAAATAGATTATTTCATAAATTCAATGAAGATATGATAGAAGTAGTGTGAATTATGAATAGCAGACAAAACAGAAGATGTAATATTCCTGAAGATAAACCTTATCTCAGTTCTTATTTATTTTTCTCTCCATGGTAATGGAGCCAAAGAACATCAGAAAAGCAAATATTAATAAACATAATGGCAGGAGATGGTAAAAGGCATGATATGAGTTAGAGTGAGACAGTGACAGAGAGACAGAGACAGATACAGAGACAGAGATGGGGACAAAGAAAGACAGATACAGAGACAGAGGCAGAGACAAAGACAGAGAAGGGGACAAAGACAGAGACAGATAAAGAGACAGAAACAGAGATGGGGATAAACACAGAGACAGAGGTGGGGAGAAACACAGAGACAGATACCACAAAAGAGACAGAGATAGGGGCAAAGACAGAAACATATACAGAGGCAGAGATGGGAACAAACAGAGAGACAGATACAGAGATGGGGACAAACAGAGACAGATAAAGATACAGAAACAGAGATGGGACAAAGACACAGACATAGAGACAGAGATACAGATGAGAATACACACAGAGACAGATACAAAGACAGAGACAGAAACGGAGACAAAGACAGAGACAGATACAGAGACAAACATAGAGATGGGGACAAAGGCAGAGACAGAGACATAGACAGGGACAAACACAGAGACAGATACAGAGATAGAGATGGGGTTAAACACAGAGACAGACACAGAGATAGAAATGGGGGAAAACACAGATGCATATGCAGATACAAAGACATAGATAGGAACAAAGACAGATACAGAGACAGAGATGGGGTTGAACACAGAGACAGATACAGAGATAAAGATGGGGACAAACACAGAGGCAGATGCAGAGACAGAGATAGGGACAAAGACAGAGACAGATACAGAGACAGAGACATAGACAGGGACAAACACAGAGACAGAGATGGGGTCAAACACAGAGGCAGAGATGGGGACAAACATAGAGATAGATACAAAGACAGATGCTAAGATGGGGAGAAATACAGAGACACCTACAGAGACATCGATGGGACAAACACAGAGACAGTCCCAGTTTTACAGATCCAAACTCAAGTGGTACTGAAGCAGCAAGTAAATAAGTATATACTGGCTGGATTTATACCAGTAAACAAACAAAGCTCCAAAAAGCAGCCAATCGAGGATAGGATAAAAAGTGGTTAAGGCACAGTACTGACATTCTTTCAGTATCAACATTTATTTACATTCATTTAATGCTGTTTGTGAGGAAATGCCAGTAAAATGCTTTTCAGTGGCTGTATGTAACTAGCTACAGAGCTACAGTTCAGCCATTCTTTTTCCTTTAGCATGACTTCAAATGACCTATGGGTGCCTCTTCTATTACTCCTGGTAAACATACAGACCAGTAAACAAACAAGAGAAAGTGGCAGCTGCCGAAACTTCTCATGCAGTAATTAATGAATAAATGCATTTAAGCTTGTGGCAACTTAACTAGAAAATAGAAATATAAATTAAAGTATACAAAATTTACCTTAGCTTATCAATGTTGTCTATTAGCTGTACCACATTCAGTTATCCACTGACAGAATGTAAAGCCATTAAGCATAATATAATTATGCATAAAAATAATCACAAAAGCATTAAAAACAGAACGATCCCAAATTTATATCTGTTTTACAATTCCACTACACATGAAAAAGTAAAGCAGTGTGAAGAACCATTTTAAGCATACATCATTAAGGATATACAAACTTTACAAAAAATCACAGTGCACCATATCAGAAAAAAAGTAACAGAATTATATGATAATTGTAACCCACGGCTCCCTCACCACACTATGCAAACCATGAGTAAACCAACCATTACCCACATCAAGACATGGGTTACTGGTGCTAAAATATCTGTGCCTTCTTTTTGTTGCAATTATAAAAGCATGGATTTTATTCTGACGTCTATTAGAATGTTTGTTAATCTGGGATTTTCATATCCTTTCAGATGCAAATGGATTTCACACTCAGGCAGTAAAATACACAATTGCTCTGACTGTCAGTAAGCATAAGCTCTACCATATGACAAATGAAATGCAGTCATGCATTGTATGAAATAAAGTCAGAAAAGGTACAGAAATCATGCATATTGTCCCTCAGCAAAGGCATAGTTACACAGTACTGAAATTTGATCCCTTGTAGGGCAGTTGGGTAAGCCGTGGTGGTACAGCGGTAGCATTGTTGCCTCACAGCAAGAGGTTCTCCTGTTCGATTCTCAGTTAGAGTGCCTTCAGTGTAGAGTCTGCATGTCGTCCCCATGGTCGAGTGGCCTCTGAACAACATGTGTGAATGGGCATGCCTTTGCTGAAGGTTGGGTGTTGGGTTGGCAACTTGGCACCATAAAAATCTACTGCCAATCATTAGCAGACCAGAGTTCCACTGTGGCAACCCCTAACCAGGAAAAGACAAACAAGTACAGTTGTCCTATTCAGTTTCTCTGGGACATATGCAGGTGGCTGACAGGCAGCAAATGGGATGGCAGTTTCTGTTAATCTCTACATGGAGTATCTAAGTGCAGACTATATGAAATTAATGAGAGGTGCTTCATATGTATTTCAGATTATATCTTTTGTACATTTTTATAATAAAAGGTTGAAAGCACCCTTTTTCCTAAGAGTGATGCTCACAGAAGAAAATGCAATGAAGGTAAAACCTTTTAAAAGTTTACAGGATAATGTGTCCTGTCTTATGTGTCAGTCCGCAAAGGATACATTGTGCATGTATCCTAGGTAATTTTTTGTTTCTTGAAATGGATCTTCAGAAGAACATGTGGGTAACAGTAAAGTTGCAGATAGGGTAAAACAAAGGAGGCAGCTACCATGCACTCAAAATTTTAACTATCCCAATTGACTCTGTCGAAGAGGTGCCATGTGGTTTATTCAAGTCAGTGCTGTGATTACTGTCACTTAGCGTGAGGGCTGATCAGTCCTTCAGAAGCTTTTAAACAGTTTTGCTAATCATTTATTCATCTGCAACTTATATCACAGTTGGCTAAATGATTGCAAAGACCACTTGCAGAGAGAGAGAGAGAGAGTTTGTGTGTGTGTGTGTGTGTGTGTGTGTGTGTGTGTGTGTGTGTGTGTGTGTGTGTGTGTGTGTGTGTGTAGGTGGTTTAGATGCCTTTGCAACTTACATTGCTTTGATTAGAAAAGGAGAATATCGGTGCATTTACATGCAACTGTACAGTATTCAGTTCTGAGACGTGTTAGCAGCCGTAGATGGAAGCTAATATAGTTCCATGCTATTGTGAAAGGTTTTGTAGCAAAGATAAAAAAAGAGGTATTATGCATAAACATAACAGCTCTCTTTGCCTATGACTAGAGAATTTTTTTTGTCCTTTACTCTGGAGAGCATTTTTTTGTTCCTCAACTCTGGTTTGGGGATCATAAATTGGGGGATGCCCTGGGGAAGCAGTTAGCCTAGCTACAGGGCTGGGTGACACTGTGGTAAGTACAGTGAGTGCCATTAACAAATACCACTGTAAAACATAGCCATCAGAGTTACTATGGTTCAAGGCATGACCTATAAGGTACAGTTGTTCCTGAAATAATTTCCTGGAGGAATGCCCATGTAACTGACACTATTGTTAAGCATTTTATTTTGTTTTCCTATTTATATAAAAGGGATATCTTCATATTTTACATCAGTTGCCTTTTGTGAGGGATGGAAAATTGAATTCTACTTCAGCTGTTATAGAATGTTACTACAAAATTGCTGTGCTATGCTATGAAATCATGTGTTAAATTTTATTTTATTTAATTTTACATTTCTTTACCGGGCTAGTCCAACTGAATACATGTCCATTTTCAGTAGAGGCCTGGAGAGATAAGCTCCATTAAGTTACATGGGTATCTGATTAATGATACGTTAGCATTATCTCAAGATAGGAAGGGATAAGAACAAGTAATAATTATAAGGTAGAAACATATTCACACAGTAGAGAGCTTGATGTTCATCATGTAAAAGCCTAGCAAGTAATATCATACTCTAAGAGATAACTGAGAAAAATCTAATTAAAAATTATGTAGCTTCCATATTCTACATACCAAGTGAAAAAGTAGCAAATATATACATAGTAGACACATGTGCTTACTGTAGAATGATTGTTATGTGGGTTTAAACTCAGAGGTAGTTTCCCAGAAAGACTAGGCTAGAAACAGAATTAAGGAAGCTTACTGATCCCACTATCTGAGATCTGGGGGAGAGGAACACAGAGAGAGCAGCAATAGAGAGAGATGAGGACATGGAAAAAAAGGATAGTATTAATCTGGGTTAGTACATGGGCATAGCTATTGTGTTTTAAGGAGTATTTTTAGTTGCTTTTTGAAAAGTGGTATTGAAGAAAGAGATGATAGTTCACTGGGAAGACTGTTCCAGGTTTTCCCCAGAGTTAGAAAAAATGAGAGTCACCTGCTTTATTGTTGGACTTATTGATGGCTACTAGTAATTTATCAGCTGAGCAAAGGGTTGTAAGATTTTTGTAGGGGGTGATAAGGCTATAGAGTATTGGAGTATTACTGGGATGATACAAAATCTTGTGGGTGATAGTAAGTTGCTGTAATTGAAGCTGATTTTCCAGTTCCAGCCAACCTAGCTGTTTAAGATTTTGACAATGGTGGGTTCTTAAAGCACCAAAGAATGAATATCTTCTTATTACACATGAGCTGTCCCTCACTGAGATGGAATTCAGATCCAGCTGTCATATAGAAAATTGGTACAGCGGTATAAAAGGAATATGTATTCATTCCATAAGGCCTGTCCTTTCTAAGGGATGAGGGAAGAATTCAATGTCATCTGCCTTGTCTGCCACAGCACATTGCTGCAAAGATTATTACATAAAATAGCAGTCATTCTATATTACAAATGCTATCATAACAGAATATGCATAAAGCAGTAGTCAGATTGAACATTTTACTTTTGTTGTGGTTCACATATAATGTAGTTGATAAATGGGAGCACGTACCAAATTTGATTTACAAACATCCAGAGATCATTCTTGTTTAATATATGGCAGTTTATGAATGGAGTATTTTCCAAATGTGCAACAACCTGCTCATGTCTTAAACAGGTTACATTAATTTGATCACATTTTAACTTTTACTGTGTGAATGGAGAGAGGTCTGAACGGAGCATTGAAATCAGCAAGAAAAGGAGAGAAGCATCATAGTATTGCTGGAACTGAATTATTCCTCAATCTTGGTGAGCACCATCACATATTCAACCCTGCTTTTTTTACAAAATCTCACCAAAATGACACTGATATATAGACTTTAATTTATACAGCATAGATCATAGAGAAGGATAGCTTAAAAATAAAAAAGAAGCCTGGGTGCACAGGTCTCAGGATGAAATGTGCCCACTCCTGTTGAACACACTGATGCTAGGACTGGATAAAAGGCACTGCAGAATCCTAAAAACATGGAAGCATTCCTACGACTGGGTTAGGCCAGGATCAGGGCAAGTCTCCCTGTGGAGAAGGAAGTAAACCAGAAAAACACAAAAACTGACAGGCTAAAAATGAGGCATAGGGATGACAAAGTGGAATGTTGAGGATAAGAAAGAAATTATATATCACTATTATTACACAAGAAGCCCAGAATTTCCAGATAAAGGATGTACAGAAAGAGTAAGAGAAAAATTAGTGTGAAGAATAAGTCTGGCAGTTAGCACAAAGGACTAAAGCTCGAACTTGTTAATCAGCTGCTTTCTCTGCCAAGGGTGCATGGTTTGAATCTTTTCACTTATAAAAAAAAATACTTGTACATGAAACACTGTCAGCTGCAAGCGATCATTTACATTCATTCATACAAAAGAACTGTGAAAAACATTGCATAAACAAAGAAACTTTGAGCCACCTGGAAAAAGAAGCAACAAAGGAAGTGTAAAAATATAAACTACAAAACTAAGAGATCCTTGAAAGGAATAAAAAATAAACATGGGCATGGAAAAGAAAAATAGATATGGTATGGTGCAATGTTTATGTAAAGGAAAATGGCAAACTAATTAACACAAAAAATGCTCCAAAAATATTTCAAGAGAAATACAGGCAGAGGTATACAGATATGGACAAATCTATGTTACAAACAATAAGAAAACAAAAGCACTGATGTAGAAAATATAATTAGTAAGGTAGACATTATACAAATGTAAAATGAAGTTATGGATTAACTGCAAAGTAAAGGATTTAAAGTACAGAATCAAGCACAGGCAATGTCACAACATAATGGACACATATAAGCACAACATAATGATTTGCCACATGGTGATACTCCGGACCTTCTGTAGGTGACCGGTACAAAAGTCTACTTGAAGTTGCACAGCAAGATAAGGAACAGGAAACAGTGGCAACCTGGGCACAGCTAATGTAGTGGAGTGATGGACCAATGAGTTTCTTTATGAAGGAGCAACATGTGAAGCAGATAATTTACAAGAAGATGTTCTGGAGCTTTCTATAGAATACTTACAAGGAAACAGAGACCAAAGAAGATGCTCTCAGTCCAGAAGAATATGATCTAAGGGAAGAGTTGCTAGATTTAACAAAGATGGATAGACATAGGAAACTAGATTACAGAAATAGAATATGGAAAGTCAGTAAGACCCAAAAATGTTAGAAGACTGGTAAACAGATGAACACAATAATAAGAACTATTAAGATAAATTCATGTGCTATACTAGAAATAAATATGATATATTATAATGCATTTAAATTAATAATGGATAAAGTGTTACCATAAATAACAAAGAACAACAAAGGAAGGGATGATAGCAAATAAAATGCCACCATAGAAGCACTGAATAGAGAAAACTGTATAGCAATTAAGACAAGTATCACTTCAGAAGAATATAGGAAAGGGAACAGATCATCAAAAATACTAAGAAAGATATATGCAATAAAAGCCCATGCACAATATCGAAACAGACCAGGATCTATCATACACTAATGCCAATAATAAACAAAAATAGCAGAAGCAGAAAAACTTAAAGAATAACACAGATACATATAAACGATAAGTACAACATAAACAATTTATTGATGATCCAAAAATGTTTTATAGAGAACAATGAAACAAAGCAAAAAGAAAGGAAAAAAAAAAAACACCAGAAGAAAAGATGAAATCGACACATTTTTAGAAATATTTATGTAGACCCTGTTGAACATAATGAAGATGCTAAATGGATAGAGGAACTAAAAGAAACAGTTATGGAATTCTAATGCAAAGTATATGAAATGGTATGAAGTAACAGCCAGAAAAACCTGAGACACAATTAAGAAAAGCTCTTAAATGGGAAAACACTAGGCACAGACACAGTACATAACTTCTGGCTAAATGTATTAACATCTATATAAAACATAAAAAAATACTGATATGTGGATCTCGAATAGACACCAACCTGGTTAACAACAGGAAAAAATGATACTTCTCTGTAAGAGTGAATCTGCAGACCATCCTAAGAACTATACACTAGTATAGGTTATTTCAAGAACAAAAAGGGTAATTGGTTAGGCTTAAAATGGCCCACAAGAGCAGCTAGTCCAGTACTTAACTATGAGCCTATAAACCCATAAATAACTTGTTTCCAACATTCAATGTTCAGTGTACAAGTATGCAAACTCATTGCCTCCAGAGAGAACTTACTTGAGTTTGCCACAACTGACTGGGCAAGTAAACACCTTATTTTAAAAAAAATCCACATGTTGAAAAACGTATTCAGAAATAAAGAATTCTTAAATGGCATTATAAGAAATTTTTAGAAGAATCGGTAAAATATTTAGAGAAGGAAATAATACTAGAGGAATTAAATACTGTTCTGAATAATAAAGATATAAATAAAGAATCAGTAGCTGATAAAGATGGATTAAGTAATAAAATATATGTATATAATGAGAAGAGTAGCAAAAAATGGTATGTATAAGCATTTTGAATGAGTGGAATAAAGATGGAAGATATATATGAAGGGGTTATAGAATTTATATTCAAAAGGAGATAAAACTTGTATTTAAAATTTAAGACCTACTGAAGTGAATAATACAGATTATAAAAAAGAAATATTTTATGAAAATATCTGAGCTGACATTTGAAAAAGTATCCCAGCAGCTGTTGGTTCCTGGAATGAATGGAAGGAAATGAATTATTAATGATTTTGAGAAAAATGTTAGGTGATAAACTAAGAGAAAATAAAGAAGTAAAAAATGACAGTGGGAGATGTACATAAAGCTTTTGATAGGATGGAACATACAAGCTTATGGAACTTCTTATTTTTATATGAAATTAAAGATAGACTTTTAAGAATAATATGATCAGGATATGATAAAATTAATTTGACAATTTTGGTAGATGGATGGCCCAGTAGGAAAACTGTTTTCAAAATGGGAGCAAGGGAAGGATGTCTTATGAGCAATGTTTTATTTGCTCTGGTAATGATTTCAGTAGCCTGTGAAATAAATGGTAGGTAGGAAGGAGGGGAACACTAGATGAGTGATAAGGTGGTTATACCATATTTTGTTATATGCAGATGCTGCAGTATTAAAACAAATAATGTGTGGCTAAATGATGATTTGGTATTGTTTAGCAAGTCATTAGAAACAGTTGGTTTAAAGTTCAAGAGAATGTATAGGGGTTGGAGACAGACAGGGTGGTAGTCGTAGTCCTGAGGTTCACACTTGCATAAGGGTTATTCATAAAAGTGGCACTACACTTATATGCTAATTCCTTAATCCCAGGTTACTCACTGTGATGATGTAAGGTATTGTCAGCTATGCCAGGAGAAGTAGGGCAGTGAATGTATAACTTATGCCAGCATAGCTAGCTGGAGTTTTATAAAAAATTACATGTTATTTGTATATCAAACTGATTTGCACAAGTGCTTGTGTTGAAAATGTATTTGTGAAGCTGCTTGTGTTAAAAATGTACCAACAGTGTGTTCTGCTGGACAGAAAAATAAGTATACTAGTATGTCAGACTGTATGGTAACTACGTAAAAGAATATATTGTAACAGCGGATACTGGAAGAGAAGAGGTTAATCTCAGTCCAGCTAACTTTGAAAAATAGTTTGAAATTAAATTGCTTAATTTACGCCATAAAGATTGTATCTCACAGGTCTCAATGCAGCCAGACACAAAAAGTCTGTACTAGGAAACCTTCTGTATTGTCCTTAGAGGTGACCTAGTTGCTACTCTGGAAGGGTAGAAGTTATATTTCCACCTCTAGGGTTAGCCTTGACAGTTTCTAATATCGCAAGCTTAAAAGAATGTTCATTGCCCGCTATACTAATGTGTTTGTATAAGGCATTTTTTTCATCTTTATTTATTTATTCACACATATACAGTATTAAAACATAAGATGTATAGATGGTGTTTTATTAATCATCCTATAAGTAAATAAATATTTTGTGGCCTACACAAAATAAATATTTTGTTTCTAAAAATTGTCCAACTGTAGTGTATAGCTAATTACTAAGCTAATACCTACAATATATGAGATTATGTGTTAATGGAAAGATGTTCATGTGTGTGTGTGTGTGTGTGTGTGTGTGTGTGTGTGTGTGTGTGTGTGTGTGTGTGTGTGTGTGTGTGTGTGTAGACAGATATAGATAGACAGATAGACAGATAGATAGATAGTTTGATAGATAGACAGATAGATAGATAGATAGATAGATAGATAGATAGATAGATAGATAGATAGATAGATATGAAAACATTTGCAAATATACTTCTGCAGATTTAAATCTTTTACCACACACACACACACACACACACATATATGTGTGTGTGTGTATATATATATATATATATATATATATATATATATATATATATATATATATATATATATATGTGTGTATTTACTGACATATATTTTACTCATGCATATACATTTGCATTTTTACACAAAAGCATGTCACCAGATAAACATGCCATTTTTATACACAGACACATTTCTGCTTACAGATATTTTTATGTATACTAATACCTTTGGCTTGCATGTAGATACATATTTTCACTTACATATGCATTTTGTCTCACATTTCCTTTATTTATGCAATATTTATATACTATGTGTTTCAAATGGGTCTGCTTGAGATTACTGAAATCTCAGTAGACTGACATTCACATCACCGAGCCAAAAAGCACAAAGTTTCACATCAGCAAAACTTCACAATACTGATGTCCGAATGCCTGCCATTCCAAGATGAGTGGAACAGAAAATCCACTCTTGTGCACAATGTAGTGTGATCTCGGAGATGGTATCTTTAAGTAGCAGCGTGCAAAAACATTAAAAGGAAAGGTTTGTAGTGAAGGTTTTTTTTTTTTTCATGTTTGTTACAAATATTCATGTTGGTACTATGGAGACCGTCATGAATATTTAATGGTAACTGCTAAGGGACCAGGTTTATTGGTTGGTGGGGGGGTGTGAGTGATGGGAAGTAGGTAGTTTTATTTGGAATTCTTTTGTTTTTTTTTAATCTGGTGAGTTTGGTCGGAATTTTGAAGTGTTGGTGTTCTGTGTGACGGGTGTTTGAAATGGTGTTTAGGGCTCGGTGATTTGAATATCGGTCTACTGAGATTTAGAATAATCTCAAGTAGATCTGTTTCAAATATATTTTGATAAGATTTAAAACAAAATGTAAAGATACTTACTATAGAATTCTTACCTTCTCACCATTGCATGGTCTATCCACTCAGTCAGCTTGTCAGGCCTACACCACTGAAGGTCATCATACTTATGGCAAAACTGGAGGACAGTTCAGGTGATACTTGTCAGGGATGATGGTGCTCACCAAACTCTTGCCAGATGTCTTTTTTTTCCACTCCATGCTACATAATGATGACTTAGTTTTCTCCATGTATGAATCCTTTAAGAGGTAGACCATAATTTTGGTCTCCTTGCCAGGCGAGCTCAGAGTCTGATTCATGCTTTCATGGTGCTGCCATCTTTTGAAGTGACAGTACCAGAATGAGGAATATAAATGCAGGGTTGAGGTTCACAGGTTAGGAACCACAACCTATGAGGTATGACATCAACATAACCAAACCTACCATGTAGGGACACAAGACATGGAACTGCTGTTGCTGGCAAGTTTGTTTTTGACACACTGCTTTGTTACATAGGCATATTTTTTTAAAGGAATACCTCCACATTTCAGTTACATGGTGAATAAAATTCAGTTATGAATTCATAACATTTTAAGTTGTTTATATCTGCTACTGTGTTGTGATATTGTTTTATTTATTTAAACAAACAACCTGAAGGTCATGCATTAATTATTTAGTTAGGCATGCCTTTTTCAGCAATGCATCAGTACACATTTTTTTTTTTTAATCAGGTCATATAAACTGTTGATGAGGTATGTCACAGTATACAGGATGGGTGTGCATTATTCATCAGAATTATGGAGACTCTACCATATATGATTCAGGATGGTATTCAGAGTCACTTGTGCAAATCTGGTAGGGGTATTCCTGATGCTTACGAATGAGCATAGCAAAGGTGTGATTCATAAAGGCCATTTACACTAATGCAATAGGCCCAAAAAATAATGAGTTACAAATGAGAAATGTTGTCAAGTGTAGTATGCTAGTGAGGAAGTTTTGCAATTCATAGTCCGACATCCTTGCAGTATGCACATCCATTGTTAAATGTGGTGCTTTGCCTTTGATACTGAAGATGAAGTCTGTGAACTTGTTTGTCCAAATATGCCCAAGCACTTCACTGACACACAAATAAAATATTTCTCCCAGCAACCCCTTCATTAGTTTGTATTAAGTATTCACAAGCACTAAAATGACACAGTAAACTACTTTGCCCAGCAATCACTTCAGCAGTCTGACCATGTATGCACAAGCACTTCCCTGAAATGCAAATGAATTATTTCCTCTAGTGACCCCTTCAGTAACATGCCCTGTTATGCACAAGCACCAACATGAAGCATTCACCCAAGCAACCCCTTCAGTAACATGCCCTGGTATGCACAAGCACCATTATGAAGCATTCACCCAAGCGACCCCTTCAGTAAAATGTCCTCCTAAGCAACCCCTTCAGTAAAATGTCCAGGTATGCATCAGAACTGAAATGAAACATTTCCCCAATCAACTCCTTCATTAAAATGTCCAGGTATGCACAAGCATCAAACTGAAACATTCACTAAAGCAACATGCTCCACTATGCCCAAGCACCAAAATTAAGCATTTACCCAAGCGATCCCTTAATTAAAATGTTCGGGTATGCAAAAGAGCTAAAATGAAACATTTCTCTAAGTGACCCCTTCTATAAAATGTCCAGGTATGTACACCTCTGAAATGAATAATTTCCCCAAGCGACCCCTTAATTAAAATGTCCAGGTATGCAAAAGAACTGAAATGAAACATTTCCCTAAGTGAACCCTCCATTAAAAATATCCAGGTATACAAAAGGACCTATTCATCTCCCTTTACATCACTCTGTTAAGACTGAAATCTAGCTGCTTTCTGACACTACTTTAGGACCATTTACACACTTTGCACACTTTGCATGCAAGTTAGTTCATTATAAATGTATGTCTATGAATCAAATTCATGTGCATATGTGTAAACCTCTTAACAGCATAGCAGCCGTTCCCCTATCAATTATGCATTCATCATACTATGCATTTCTAGGGGGGGGGGGTCATAAAAAGTCTGCCACATTTCTGTAGCCATCCTGACTATCTGGGATTTGCATAACCTCATAGCACTGCTCTTTGCAGATCACAGTTACAAATATGCAAAGCACTGGACTATGAATAATGCCCTCCATTTCCTTTTTCTAATCATAGGGTCATTTGAGATTCATCAGAGTTGATCTCACATTCATGAGAACAGCTTTGCTTAGCTCCACTGTGTGCAGTTTGTTCATAGCTGCCTGAAGCCAAGTTACATGGATTTGTTGACTTATACACTTGTATATTATTGAGATTCATAGAAATAAGTGTAATTAAGCCTAATTTGCATATCAGATGTGTAAATGACCCTGAATTTACAGAAATAAGTTTCAGACTGCCATAACAATTTATGCTCACTCAATAGGTGACAAACAATTTATAAAACTGGAAGCTTAATCAATTAAGAAATCAATAACAAGAATATTAGGTATTATTGGGAATCAGTTCATACTGATGTTAGATAGTGTTTACTAGAAAAATTTTGTCTTTGATTGATCTGCTGGACAGATCAAATGAGTCATGTAAATACTGATGACAATGCTGTCATTTATAAATGGAAATTCATGACAGCAGCATTGGAAATATATGGGGAAGCAGTCAGAAAGACAACGTGAAAGTTATTTTGGAAATTCATTTTTGTGGCATGTACTGATTATGCTACAGAAGATATAAGTACATACTTTGAAGAGATTGAAGTTCAAGGTACTGCATTTTCATCAATGTTTGCTGTGTCAGGATACATGCTGCTTTCCTGGTGGATTTCTGTCTGTCACTCATGAAAGAAAAATGGCGGTATAAATACAGGACAGTGGTATGGGCAGGATGCAGGTTGGTTAGTGATGGCACAAAATGACAGTGTAATATTAAGTGTTTGCAGTACTTCAACAGCACTTTGGTTGAATTTGCACTTGCAGTATGTATATATGTATATAGATATTGTTTCACCATACATGCTTTTGTACTCAGTACTTTTGTAATGAAAGCAGGCATGCTTTCATTGTTATATTGTTTGGCTGATGACTGGATCAAAAAATTTCAGTTTATGACTTTAGAATATTCATTTAGGTAAATGAATGATGCAGCAGCAGTAATTCAGACAGAGAAAGGATAGGTTTACCCATGCTGCCATAAGGCCATCCTCATGGCAGCAGATAGGACAGATGGCAAGTACCTTTTTGGAATATGGGACCCATATAAGCTAAGAGGGCAAAGGCTGGGAAACAAGTGGTCATGGATATAAATGCTGTTGGCTGAATGAACTGCTTATTAACATAGTTCAAACAGAGAACCAGTTATATGGTAGAACATGCAAGAGCAAAGACAATGCAGAATACAATTGCCTATAGCACTATGGGGGGGGTTCAAATACTACTTGATGAGGAATCCTCATCTCCATTCATGGGGGATGATTATTAAATGACTTTGGCACTGGCATAATCCGAGGTCATCTAGACACTGGCTGGCTATTACTCACATCTGCAGCCAAAACAGACATCTGCTCAGGAATGTTGTTTTGGCAACAGTAACATATTTGCGAAGAGAAATGAATGCTGAAAGGCAATAGTTACATGTAACACATGACAATTACTATGAACAGGTGCACTTCATTACACAGCATACAGTGGTACAGTCCAAGACATACAGCTCACTCCAAGAAAATGCAATACTAGCAGCAAGGCAATCCATCTTTGCCAATTGTAAAGTAGACAGAAAAGGCTCAGTTCCACCTTTTATAACAAGTCTTCATATGGTGCAGAAATGCACCAAATTATGAGTATAAATTGCAAACAGGTGGGATAAAGACTTATTAGCGTACAAGGATTTTATCACTTCTTATTTACATTTAGTTATTGTTCATATTATTTGCTTAAGTTTATTTGCAGCCATTGTGTATTACCATAAATGTTCTCTATGAATTGCTCCTTTACTCAGTGAAAAGTGCAGATTGACTTTATGCATTCTTGCAGTGACTATGAATGCCACCCATTGTGCAAACAGAGGGAGTACACCTTTCAAATAATAAGATTTCTTTATTGGTGGTTTTGTTTAGAAAAAGAAGAATAGTCTTTGAACAATGGGATAGATTAATAGATGAGATAAATGAGATACATTTATTACTGAAAACATTTAAACTTTTTTTAGACAGAGGATTCATTTAATTAATTCCATTATTTTAGGAAAGTAGGGGACATTTAAGCAATGTTTACATGATGGCAAGCATTAAAGAGAAAGAGAAAGAAATAACATAAATTGTATTTAGAATAATATGAGGTTCGGGACTTAATGCTGTTAAAAGAAGACCATTATATAGCAGTGAAGAGGATATATTCTATGTCTTTGAATTTGCACTGGATTTTGAAATGTTGGAAGGAAGAACATTTAGTTTGCAGTTTGCATACATATCTGTACATATATGCCCGCAGTATTTTGAGCATATTTAGTTTCAGAACAGAAGATTAATAGGAGAATTGGATATGAGATTAGCACAAAATGATGCAAAGAGGATTAGTAAAGTTGTTAAAAGGAGATGGGAGTTATTTAAGGCAGAGGAGGGAGGCTTGGCCTATTCGATGAGGGTTTTGAAGCACAAACATCAGCAACCTATGCCCCAAACAACCAGCAGTTGTGCTGTCTACAAGCAGTGAGGTGAGCTTGGTAGTTTTGGAAAGAAAATGGGTAGGTCGCTATTTTATTTTATTTTATTTTATTATATGATTTTATTATTTTAAGAAAGAGAGAGAGAGAGAGAGAGAGCGAGAGAGACTGCTTATCTGCTGCGAGTCATGGTTAGTATATGGGGTGAATGCTGGTCCTGGATAATATAGTTACAAGTGCATAATTAGACTGAAGTGCTAATTACTCAGTATCTCTCAGACAAGTTGCAGTGGTAAGCTATGTAATTCAACTGAAGTATTCTGTCTTCCATGCTGGCTGAGGTTTGGGTGGATTTACAGTGTTGTAAGGGATGAGTAACTCAGGATTTCCTTCCAAGGTCCAGCCTTCTTTTGGCATGTCCCATTACTGCTCAGGTGTTTAGAAAATGGCATTACTGAGTTGATGCACACTGGTATTTGGATAGTATGGTAACATATTAATTAAGGGCATGGATAAAGTGGTTGTTAGATGTCTAGTTGAATTCTTCACTAAATGTAAAGGCTGTTCATAGAGTGGGTAATTAAATCTTATCCTGGCAGCTACTGTGTGTATCTGCTACTGGTGAGTGTTTATTGTGGTATTAATGGGTGATTTGCTAGTCCACGTGGGTGACTTTAACATCACCATATGGGTATTAATTTAACAGGCTTCAGTGACAATAGCTGCACTGTTTTGTCAGATGTTTTTGGCACCCACATGTTGATACAAGGCAGAAATAGCTGTCTGATACACAAACAGAGACACTTTTTTAAATATCAGTACTGTTAATTTGAGATATTGACAGAATCAGAGAATGTGAATTAATATCCCATCTTGAAGTGAAAGAAGTGTTTACTTCTAATTGTTGTCATTTTTGTTAAGTGTACTGCACCATCTTTTTGCCAACAGTTGCAAGCTTTAGTAATTTTTAAGAGGGACAGGACAACAAATTTGACCTAAGATGAGGTATGTCCCTAAAAAACAGAGACAGTTGTGATGTATGGGTGTTGCTGCCTATCTGCCATAGGTAGGAGTCTTTAATGGGTGAATTATGGAAGGATCTGGAACATGTTTTTACAAACTGGCAACTTTGTTTATAGGTTGTTGGCTGCTGGGGATTTTTCTTTGTTTACTTTGACAATTATTGGTGCTGCTGTGGAGTTAGGGTCATTGCAACATTATTTTATTTAGTTGAGGCAGGGTGGCAACTGCATTACATGCTTGGGAGTCCAGTTATTGTTTGTGATTTCCTGGGGTGATGGCAGGGTTTTGGGGGAGGTGGCTCAGTTCAGGTATAATCAACAGAAGTAAGCCTATGAGAATTAACTCATAGGAGAGGGACTGGTTAGCAAGATGGTGAGGGGGTTTGTTTTGATATTACATCTAGTGGATAGCAGGTGTTGCTTCTTTGAGTTGGGGGTGTTCCTTGACTGTTTCAAGTCATGAGGTTAAGGTCAGTGGCGGGTGATTGGGTCTAGTAAGCAAAAGGCTTCTATCCAATGTGTCACAGGCTAGCATTACCAGGCATTCCTCATTCACAGTTTGGAGTACAGGTGCTTCCTAGTTTCATATTAAAAGACTGACACATATTTATTCTAATGAACATTTTTTCTTGTTTGGTTTGTTTTTCTTTTTCCTCTTCCTTGCATAGCAGGTGTATGGAGGGGTAATTTCTATGTTTAAGACAGGTTGATTTAAGGAGTTTACATAGATGGGTTTTTAGGAGTATTTGTTTAGGGTAGAGGATAGCTATTATGTTTTGTTCATGTTCTAATGTTAATGTCTTTTGCATTACTGTATGGTGGATGTCACTACCCTGAGTGATTCGTGGGCTAACATATTAGCCAAGCCTGAAGCATTGCTTCAGGTGGTGGCAGTCAATGACCAAAGTCATACCAAAGAGCAGCTGGGGAGGGTGATTGATGAAGAAGTCATAGAAATAGGAAGGTAGATGGACTACTGAGGGAGCAGGAAGCATCCATGAGAGGAAGGATGAGAAGATGTGCAAAGGAGTTGATGGAAAACACTGCTACAATTCCTCAGATGCTGATAGGTAATCATGGTGCCTCTGCTTCTGTAGGTTCTGAGGTTTCAAGTGGAGAGTTAGATGATAGGTTGTTTGTTTTTTTTTTTTTTTTCACAGGAGGTGATTGAGGAAGATTGGGTGAGGTTACAGGAGTTGTTAGGGGCAGGGGAAGTAGGTCAACAGTCAGATACACAGTTATTAGGGGATTTAATATTTGAGGCTCAAGAATCAGGTGCAGCTGGGAGTCAGTCCCAGTCAGATCAGTTAGTGGTGTTGTCAGGGCTGTTAAGTCTTAATGGGGCACAAGTTCAGGGCTTGATTTCAGAAGTGATGGGGCTCCACTCATTGCTGGCCAAGGATATAGATTTATTTTTAATGCTGCATATTCCAGTACCAGTTAAGGAAGAGGTTTGCCTGGGTAGTATGTTGAAATGTTTTAGCTGATTGACATAGTGTTTAGCTGAGGCCAAAGTTCCTGGGGCTAAGGATTTGGCAGCTGCATTAGTGGCTTTGGAGAGGAAGAAGACAGATAGGTATAGGGAGTGGACATGGGATAATTGGGTGTTTGGTTTTGCTTATTTTATGTTGGTCATATTAGAAAAAGATACATCACAAAGTTTACCATTGTTCGCTTATTTTATAGTAATTAGAGAAGTGCAGCAACTGAAGGAGGGAATGCTTGGTTATGGTATGAAAGTTTAAGGTTGTCAACAAAGTGATTAAATGGGAGGCATGGCATGTAGACACTTGGTTGAACATGATGGCTGGTAATGGGGGACAGGTAAGGCACTTAGATAAAGATGATGAGTATAAGGCTGGTAGCTGTTGGTCATTTAATGTTAGTAAATGTACATGGTTGAATTGCCGCTTTACCCATTCTTGTTCAGTGTGTGGAGGCCCTCATGAGGCAATGTCATGCTGGTGCATGGACAGTACAGGAAGTTCAGCGCAGTTGTAGGTAGGCAGTTGGATAACAGTAAGTCAGGTTCATCAGGGGAGGGGGAGTTTTCATGGTCTTCGGCGTCAGTCACCTTATTGAGAATAGTTTGGGAGGAGACTGTATGTACTCCTCTTTAATGTTGCTGCACAGTCATTGCTGTTTGGGAATTACCCAAATAGTGCAGAGGTGGAAGACATAGTTTTAGTTTCTACTTCAGACATTGGAATATAGTCACAAGTTTTAGGTTGTCAAGACATCCAGAAGAGTTTGAAGCCAGTCACTGATAATTAGGAGGTAGCTACTGCTTTGCTTCTTAAAGAAGTAGAAGCTGGTATGGTGTTATGTCCATTTTTATGTAGTACCATTTGAGTATTTTCATATTTCCCCATAAGATTTAGTGCCCAAGAAGAAAGAAGATGAACTTCATTTAATTCACAATTTATGGTTTCCTGAAAGTGAATCAGTTAATGATAATATTTACAGGAAGGATTCTAACATGCAATAAGCATCAATGGATGATGTAGCATATGTTATTAAAAATGTAAATGATCTGAGCTTAGCTAAGCTAGATATTGAAGTAGTATTTTGTTTGTTACCTGTCAAGGAAGTTGATTGTCCATTGTTCGGTATGTGTTTAGTAAACAGTATTATTTTGATAAGGTGATGCTTGCAACATTTGAGAAATTTAGTACAGCACTGTGGTAGATATGGCAACAGCTCTCCCCTAGGCAAAAAGCAGTTCATTATTTAGATGATTTTTTTTGTTGGTTAGGAAAGGGAAGCAAGATGTGTTTGACACCAAACAGACATTTATGGATTAATGTTAAGAGAACTGTTGGCAGAAGACAAGTTGGAAGGTTCAGGTAAAAGGTTGAAGTTTTTGGGTTTAGAAAGTGATGTAAAGAATGGCTTATTTTGTTTGTTGATGGATAAAGTTAGGAAGCTGAGGGACAGGCTTAGTTCAGTTACAAAGAAAGATAAAGTGAGAATAAAGCAGATCATAGAATTGTTGGAATTCTTAAATTTTCATATAGAGAGGTTGCTCTGGATAGGACAGTCAATAGTGCATTGACTAATTTGCTGAGAGGTAGTTGTAAGCAACACTAGGTGTACGTCATAAGAATGGTTCATCAGGATCTTGCATTGTGGTTAAAGTTTCTTGAGGTCTTTAATGACATCTCTTTTTGGCAGGATGATTGGATTTCTTAAGATGTGCTGCAGCTATTCATGGATGGAGCTGATAGAGCAAAGATGGCAGCTACATTTAAGGAGCAGTGGTTTTCTGTGGAATGGTGAAGGGGTGGACAGAGGTATGGAGGAAGGACATGGCCCTTCTGGAGCCAATGCCAATTTGGGCAGCAGTGATTGTCTGTAAAGAGGAGATGAAGAATAGAAAAGTGATGTTTCTTTCAGATAACAATGCAATGGTGCAGGTGTTACTAAGGAAGACAGCGAGGTCAGTTTTAATGCAGTTGTTGTTGAGAAAATCAGTTTTACTTAGTTTGAGGATTACCATTTTATTTTCACTCAGGCATGTGCCAAGCAAATTAAATGGCTTAGCTGATAGCTTGTCTCATTTTCAGTTTAACAGGTTTCACTGGATGGTTACAAGCACAGGTTTGTGACCAGTGGCAGGGCCAGAGGAAGTGTGGACAATTGCAAGGATGTAGCAGGTTGGCTAGTAGCACAATAGTGGCCCAGCTCTATTAGGAAGGCTTACAGCTCTGTTGTTTTAACTTTTCTAGCATTTAGGAAACAGCCTCTAGTGGAGCAGAGGTCTTGGTCAGTAAAGTTAGTTTGTGAATATCTGGTTTACAGATGGTGATTAGGGGAAGCAGTGCGTATGATCAGAGTACACATGTTGGCACGTAGAATAATGGTATGATTGTTGTGAGTGAGTGATTTTATCAAGCATTGGGGAATTTTGAAAATGTTAAAAGGTTGTGAGAGGGTAAAAGGAGTTGGTTTTGATAGGAGCCTCCTAATAGGCAAGTTGTTTTTGATAATACTAAAAGCCAAAAAGTTTATTCAGCCATAAATTCAGTAAGTGCTTTCATCTTGTTTCTTAAGAATTCTTCAAACTGAATTAAATCAAATTCCCATATTTAAAACTTTAGAAATCACATGACCAAAATAATTACTCAATGCTTTAATCCTTTCCTTTTCAAATACATTTTGAAATTTTCTTTATCATTCAGGCCAAGAGGTTAAATTGCATTTAGCCTGACTTGACAAACATATTACTCCAGTGCAACTCATCTTCACCACTGAACTTATTCAAGAAACCCTCTATTTGTTCTATAACTATGCATTTAAAATCGACTTTACATTTAATAATCCTATAGTGTTTACTTAATGCATTTGTTGCATCACCTATTTCTGCAGCATATATATGCTCATACAATCTTTTATACAAATCCAGTTGTGTGTCCTATATAAAGTGAATTACAAGAATTGTGCATAATCAGATACATGGCAAATTTAGACTTACAAGAATAACTACCTCAAATTTTAATATTGTTTCCATCGTATTAACTTCATCCACTCCAACATTTAAAAATTGGCAGTAGTTGCAATTAAGACACTTATAAATTTGATGTTATTGCACACTGCCCTAGATAAACTTAATTTTGATTGAAAATAATTTTTAAAACTTTCCCCTCTCTTCTGAACAATTAACGGTTTTTCATCCAGTACCTCCTTTATTTCTAGGAAGCTACTTAAAATTTTCCAGTTGCTAATAATTAAATTTTTATAGCTGTTTCATAAACACTATTAGTAACCTGCATCGATGTACTACAATTTATATTATTTGCTTTTTTAAAACTTAATTTGCTTGACTTTCTTAGCTCTAAAAACTCTTTAAACTTCTCTCTTACTCTTTCAACTGGATAGCACCTGCTAACAAATTTACTACATAAAAGTCCCTTTTCTTATAAAAAATCATTGTCATTTTAGTTAACATATTTGTTCTCATTAGTTGTCCCTTCACCACATTAACCTTTGGTTTTTTTTTTCGGATGTATACTACTGCAATCTAAACATCATTATTCTGTACCTCTTTTTTTGTAAATTTTGATAAGCTACTTGACTTTTCCTTTTGATATTGCTGCATCCAAAAATGCACACTTATTGCAGTAACCTCTGATATAAACTTCAGGAATGTGCTTACATTATTGATATTCTCTGCAAACTCATTAAATAGATAAACATCCCCCCTCCAAACCAAAAATACATTATCAATAAGATGTTTAAAAAATACAATATTGTCACTGTACATACCTTTTAAAATATTGGCTTTCTCCCAACCATGCATGAAAATATTGACATACTGAGGGCCATAACAGCCCCATAGCCACATGGTTACTCTGACAATAAAATTAAGTATTGAACTCCAAAAATGTATAACACAAAATAATATCTAACATTTCCATCAGAACACATACTGTATCAGTTGAAAAAGGCTTGAAATTAATCAGTTCTAACCTAACTAGGTCCATCCCTTCATCATTAGGAATTGCTGTGTATAAAGATTTTATACGTAAAGTGACTAATAAATCTGTTCCATTAACAGCTAGATTTTCTATTTTCTTCATAAAATCAAACATATCCTTGACACACAGTGGATATAAAAAGTGTACACACCCCAGTTAAAATGCCAGGTTTTTGTGATATAAAAAATAAGACCACAATAAATCATAGGTTCATAGGTAGGTACTAGGTTATTGGCCCTGGGGCCTATACAAGCCCAGCCAAAAAGGTACCCTGGCTTTTGCCACCCAAGAAAATTATTTTCCTGTGCCACTGTCGAGCAGAGCCACAGAGGTGATCCCTGGGGTGAATTTCCTATTTCCCATCCAATCATCAAGATTTTTCTTGAAGACTGCTAATGAGGAGCTTTGCTTGATATAGATAGGTAGTTTATTCCAGAGTATGGGAAGTCTTTGGGCAGGAATCTATCCCTCCGGCATGTTCTGTTTATTGTGGTGACAAGGTTTAGGTCCCTAGAGCATGTAGCTCGGAGGGACTGGGATTTCTTTAAATGTAGCATGTCCAACAGCTCTGGGTTTGACATAGCTTTGTATGTTAGGCAGAGATCTCCTCTGAGTAGGCGATATGCGACAGAGTAAAGCTGGAGTTTTTTTAAGACGGTCTGTGTAGGGCATCTGTTTGAGGCCGGTAATCCTCTTTGTGAGGTATTTCTGTGGCCTTTCCAGTTGTTGTAGATGTCATCATTTCAAAATTTTTTCCACCTTTAATGTGACCTGTAACCTGTACAATTCAATTGAAAAATAAACAAATCTGTTAGGGGAAAAATATAAAAAATAAAAAGCATACAATACGCTGGTTGCATAAGTGTGCACACCCTTAAACTAATACTTTGTTGAAGCACCTTTCCAAAAACAAATTATTAAAAAATAAACCAGAGCACAAGTATTATAATCTCTCCTATAAAGAAAATGTTGTTTTCAATGATTTGTTAAATAATAATATTATTATCACTAAACCTGATAAAGGAAATGCAATAGTTATTTTCGACATAGAAGTATATAATATGAAAATGTCTGAACATTTAGCAGATGTTAATTTTTATAAGTTGATTTCATTTTTTATATTAAGAAGGCTTATTCATTGATTGATTCCTTCATAAAGGATTGCTTGTGCTGTGGAAGAATTACTTATGAGTTAAGTGTTATTTTTAAAAGTCAATAGCCCTAGTATTAATAGGATTTTTGGTTTGCCCAAAATCTACAAAAACCTTGATGATCCCCTTGTTAGACCTACTGTTGCCAGCAATAAAAGTAAGACTGAGGGGATGGTGATTTATGTTGATAAAGATTTACAGAAAGTAGTAGAAATAAGTAGCACATATATCAAAGATACTTTTGATTTTATGAAGAAAGTAGAAAATGTAATTGTTAATGAAACAGATTTATTAGTCACTTTAGTAATTCCCAATGATGAAGGGATGGACCTAGCTCGGCTAGAACTAATTAATTCCAAGCTTTTTTTCAACTGATGCAGTATATATTTTGATGGTAGTGTTAGATATTATTTTGAGTTATAATTTTTTTGAGTTCAATACTAAATTATTTTGTCAGATTAATGGTGTGGATATGGAGACTGCTATGGCCATTAGTTATGTCAATATTTTCATGCATGGTTGCGAGAAAGCAAATATTTTAAAAGGTATGTACAGTGACAATACTGTATTTTTAAACATTTTATTGATGATTTATTTTTGGTTTGGAGGGGATGTCAATCTGTTTAAAAAGGTTGTAGAGCATATCAATAATATAAGCACATTCCTGAAGTTTACATCAGAGGTTAGTGCAATAATTGTGAATTTTTTGGATGTAACAATATCAAAAGAAAAAGGCAAGTTGCTTACCAACATTTATAATAAAGAGGTACAGAATAATGCCTATTTAAACTGTAGCAGTATGCAACCTAGAAAAACAAATGCTAATGTGGTGAAGGGACAACTAATGAGAACAAATATATTAACAAAAAAAGGCAAGGGCTTTTTAGAAGAAAGGGGACTTTTATATCGTAAATTTGTTAGCAGGGACTATACAGCTGAAAGAGTAAGAGAGAAGTTTAAGGAGGTTTTGGACTTGAGGAAACAAGGTGAATTAAATCTTAAAAAAAGCAAATAATATAAATTTTAGCACATCTATGCAGGTTACTAATACTGTTGTAGAAAGAACTGTAAAAAATGTAATTATTAGCAACCAGAAATTTTAAGTAGCTTCCTAGAAATAAATGAGGTACGCGGTGAAAAACTCTTATCTGTTCAGACGAGAGATAAAAGTTTTAAAACTTATTTTCAATCAAAACTAAGTTTATCTAGAGCTGTGTGAAATAAAGTTGCAATGAATAAGTGTTTTAATTGCAATTATTTCCAATTTTTAAATGTTGGAGTGAATGAAGTTGATGTGAATAGAATCAATATTAAAATTCAGGGTAGTTATTCTTCTAAGTCTAAATTTGTCATGTATCTAATTATGTACAATTCTTGTAATTCATTTTACATAGGATGCACAACCAGAGAATTGTATTAAAGACTGTATGAACATAGATATGCTAGAGAAATAGGTGATGCAACAAAGACATTAAGTAAACATTGTATGATTAATAAATGTAAAGTGGGTTTTAAATGTATAGTTATATAACAAATAGAGGGTTTTTTGAATAAGTTCAATGCTGAATATGAGTTGCATTGGAGGAAATATGTTTGGCAAGTCAAGCTAAATGCATGTTATCCTCCTGGCCTGAAGGATAAAGAAAATGTCAAAATGTATTTGGAAAGGAAAGGGTTAAATCATTATGCAATTATTTTTGTCATGTGATTCCTAAAATTTTAAATATGGGAGTTTGATTTAATTCAATCTGAAGAAATATTAAGATACAAGACAAAAGTGCTTACTGAATTTATATCAAAATAAACTTTTTGTCTGTTTTCAAGCTGTTTAATATTTTTACTTCTTTTGTTGTTGAGAATACTGTTAACAGGTATATGTTTTGTGCTCTACTCTAGCTGTGGTTTTGTATTTTGGAGACTTCTGAGTTAGCAAGCTTGGTAGTTTGCATTGGTGGCATCTTTGTATTACACAATCAGCAGTGGTGGTTTGGCTGTGCAGGTTTAATGTATGACTAGTGAGATAAAGGGCAGCAGATAGTTTTGACTGCAGATGTTGATAGATTGTTATGTCCTGTGAAATGGGAATTTTGTGGGCAAAGATGAATGTTTTGAGAGTGGATTTATGTCTTTTCAGGTTGTGGCAGCAGGTCATTTAATTTTTGTTGTTAGGCAAGTTTTGGTAAGTCAAAGGGTTAGGGCTGAACATTTTTATGCCCACTCATTTAGGGTAGGAAAGATATCAGATCTGGCATTAGAAAATTTTTCTGTTGAGGTGATAAAGTGAACAGAGAGATAGATGGGTTTGAAATACATTTTTATCTTACATTAGATAAAGTGGATAGCATGTTAGTATTTTCATTGTTTCTGCAGACAGCAGCAGAATTATAATTATTGGACAGCAAAACAGGCATTGATACAACCTCAAGGCAGCAGGCACTGGGTAGCAAAATGGGCATAGATACAACCTCAAGACAGTGGGTTAGGGATTGTCCATTTGAAATGGAAGGTGATCTGGTGTGGTATTAGAGGTATGTGTTGGCATCATTTGGTTGGTAAGATTAATGAAGTGAGTCTGCATAAAGTTGATGGCAAGCTATTGCCTATTCATTTAGATGATAACGATCTTGGCATAGTACCAAAGAAAAAGCTATTAGCTCAGATAGTAAAGGATTTAGTTGTTTTGAAGCAAAGCTTTCCCAAGATTCAGTTTGTTTTGTCTGAGATTATATTCAGGTTAGTTTGGAGGCTGTCTTGGTCATTTAAAGGCACTGAGCTTCCCCATTGTTTTATTAATTAAATGGTTTCTAGGGCAGCTTTTTCTTTAGATACTTGAGTTTTGACCCTTTGGGAGTTGGCAGATAAGGACCCTTTATGATTCAGATATGATGGGGTGCATTTGAGTGATGCTGGCATTGATTTGTTTAATGTAAATATTTCTTTGATAGTGAAAGATTTGTTGAAAGTTATTTGAGTCAGTATCATTGAAGCAGAAAGGGGGGAAGAACCTGTGGGGTCAGGCTAGTGAGCAGTTTAAAGGGGTCATGGAGTAAGGACCCCTCTAATTTCCCCTTTCTTGGGGATGTGGTTTAAATTTTGGTATTGGAGTTGCTAGTGGCATGTTACTCAGATGGGTTTTGGCACAGTGGGTGTATGCCAAAACACTGCTGGTTTCATTTGTGGTGAGTGGTTTACACTATCCTTATAGTATACAGGTTATAATGCAAATGTTTTCTTTGTTAAGATAGTTTATGTTCATACAAAGAAGAAAGAGCAAAATGGCTCTCAGGCAACACAACTTTATTTATTTTTAGCACTTTCATCTGCTGTTAACTTGACTTCCTCAGAAAACATAACCAACTAGGTAATTTCCTTTTTATACAAAAAAAACTCACATGACTTCATTTAATTAAACATTTGAGTTAAAAAAATACATGCTGCTACTTAACTAAAACCATAAACATCTTGTTCCTAAGCCATAAACCTGAAATTATTAATAGATCAAGTACATCATATTAGCAACAGAGGCATATAATCCTAAATAACAACATCCATACATACTTGCTGTTAGCAAGATTAAACATAAAATTGATTATGTTACTAAAAAATCACACAATCTTTAAATAAAAACATATATCTATGTGCATTCACATATGAAAATCTGCCTTCAATTTAAGGTAACTAGAAAGACTGACAGTTTCATTAAGCCCTGGGGGGAATGTCGCATTACATTTTAACTGCCACATCAGTTCTCTATACTCCAAAAAGGTGTTCAAGGCCCCCCCTCCCCACTATTGTTATTCACCTGTTCTAGAGAACTAAATATAAAATTATGCCCCGGGTTTCCTTTAATATGTTTGAAAAGTGCATTCTTTAGATTGTTCTTATTGATATCGTATAAATGCTGATACACTCGCCTATTTAAACAATTAATAGTTTTCCTTATGTAGAAACTCTGGCACTGTTGGCAAATCACTATATAAATAATACTTTTGCTATAACAATTGAACCTTTGCTTCAAGACCACCCAACCAAGCCCCATAGTGAACAAGGATTCTTTTTCCATCATATGTGGACATCAGTGGCAGTGTTCACATTTTGCCATCCTCCCCTTAGTCGTTCTTGTTGTATCAGTTTCTAATAAATTTTTGAGTGATTTATCCTTCTTATTAACCACAACAGGATGATCGCCAAGCTTATTTTTAAATTGTTGTTCCATGTCGAATAACGCCTAATTCAAATTTAATATTTCTTTTATTTTTCCATATAATGGACTAAATGTAAGAATCATAGAGTGTGAAAAAGAAGAGTTACTGCCATCAGTCCCATTGTTACTATTAACATTAGATGTAACTCCTAATATAGGAGAAAAAATTCCTTCATCTCTCTTGTTAATAACTTCTTGAAAAATAGGCTCTGTAAAGGATAAAGGGTACACTCCTGCCAATAACATGCTCTTAAGAGTTGCTATTTCATTGAGAAACAAGTCTTTCTCACTGAACATTCTAGCCAACCTAACTCCTTGCCCCTTTACCAAAGATCTCTTTTGGTGAACTGGGTGGGCACTAGAAAAATGTAATGAGGTATTGGAGTAGGTTGGCTTCCTATAAAGTGTAGAAATAAATCTACTATTGTCTCGGTGCTTAATAATGGTTTTATCTAAAAAATGTATAATACTGTCATTGATATTAATTGTGAACTATAAGAAAGATGTACCTCTATTCAAGTATTCAAAAAATTCGTATAGTGACTCTTTGGTTTCTCATCAAAGGATAAGAATATCATCCAAATAACAGCCATAGAAAATACACCAATCAAATAATTCTGAAGTAAAAACCTTAGAAATTTTCTATTCTGCGAGGACAATATTGGCAAATAAGGGCACACATGAGGCCCCCATGGCTACCCCTATTTTTTGTTTAAAATAATGTCCTTCAAACAAAATGAAATTATTGCTCAGTATCATTTCCATAACTGTCTAAAACATCAATATTCTGGAGTGTGTAAACCCAGAATATTTACAAAGAAAATCATAAAACATACTAATTCCCTCTTCATGGGGGGTCATTGTGAATAAATCACGAACATCAATTGTTGCAAATATCACTTGTTCACTATACATTCCCTGTTGAATTTTCTTATGACAGTCCCATGAATCCTTTAGTATATGTGGAAACTGTTTTAATATTCCCTTAAGATTTAAATCTATAAACTTGGCTATAGTGAATGTCTTTGATGCCTTAGCGTCTACTATAGGCCTTAGGGGGGATTTATGCATCTTTGGTATCTGGTATCCCAAAGATCGTAGAAACATGTGAATTTACCTGTTCTAAATAATTCAACTCAGCAAGTGTTATTTAGTTATCACTCAACATATCAAGTAATGTTATATCAATATGTCTGTATGCTATGTTGAGTTGATTGATAGAGGTTTCCTCATAGGTTTCACTGTATAAGTGCAAAAGCATTTTTTGAATGTAAATCTCTTGATCCATGGCTACCAAGCCTCCCCCCTTGTCAGGTTTCATCAACCTAACTCTTTTATTTCCCACAATTTCAGACAGTAAATGTTGTTCATCATTAGTAAGGTTATTGACAAATGTTATATCATTCAAAAAAGTTTCCCTGATCTGCGAAATACATAGTCTCTCATATATCTGCAAGATAGGGTGCAGGGGTGGGTTAAAAGTGCTCATTTTTTTACACAGTTCAAAGGGTCCAAAATGTATATTATTGTCAAAGTATAACTTAAGATTAAGTTTCCTAACAAAAATCTTAAATTCTAAAAGGCAGTTATCTAGTCTGGGTTTCCTCACAGGAACAAAATTCAACCCTCTCTGAAAAAGTTCTGCCCATTCAGTTGTAATGTTAACAGAACTCAGGTTATAAATCTTGCTCCTTCTGGTTTCAAAGGTGCTCCGACCTTCTTAAAGGTTTTCCCAAAGGGGGCTCCTGTTCTCTGTTGGAACAACCAGGTTCATCATCAGCAATAACATCATCGGTTTTATAAACAAAATTTTCATTTGTATTGATGCTAATACCCCTATTAGGATTCCTAGGCAAGGGATAAGCAACACCTCTCTCATAATCTGCATTATCCCTATTAAATTTTTTAGCTTTCTTAGATTTTATGGCAGAAATCCCTTTGTCAACGTTAACAAATACTGCTCTATATTCATTACTTTTTAAGGCAAAACATAAATCAGTAGTAATTCTATCATTCATTAAATCAATTTGTGCTTTGAGTTCATTAATTTTTCTTTTATTGTCTCTTCCCAACAGGTCGAGCAATTTGCAGCAGTGCTTATTAAACATGGCAATCAGGTCCTTGTATAATGCAGTTCCTTACTCCAAACCTGTGGGAAATTTTCATACACAAAGCTCCTTAGGAATTTGTTCCCTACGAAGGCATTCCCAAAGATAACTGATCTCAACCTGCAGTTTTCAAAACTTTAAAACGTCTTGTTCAAAATAATATATTTGTTGGTTTAAAGTTCCATGGTTAACCCAACTGGTATTCTCGAACAAAACTTCCGCTCTGTTACCCTGGATCCATTCATGAAACGAAAATGCCATTTGCACGTCACTTAGCTGGCCATTTTCTTGATTAACATTCATTGGTCCGCCTCCTGCTGTTCCCAAACCAATGGTAGACTGAGATTGTAACCTCATAGAATAAACAGGGCTGCCTTTCCCAGGTGGTATGGCTGAACCTTGCGTACCATTAACATCGGTAGACGCAAGTAAATGATCAGAGATAGTAAATCCAAACATAGTGGGACCGGGAATAGGTCCTTTTAGATGCCCAGTTTGTTGCTGGATCAGCACCTCGATAAGTGCTGTGAGGTTGGCAATAGACTTGTTTACGTCATGTAAAGCACCTCCTCTGTTGTCTGCCCTTGCCTCAAGCTCTTTCTGCTCGACATCCATAACTATGAACACAAAACACGAACAAACTGATAATATAAAGAAGAAAGAGCAAAACGGCTCTCAGGCAACACAACTCTTTATTTTTAGTGTTTTCATCTGCTGTTAGCTTGACTTCCTCAGAAAACATAACCAACTAGGTCATTTCCTTTTTATACAAAAAATCACATGACTTCATTTAATTAAACATTTGAATTAAAAATACATGCTACTATTTTACTAAAACCATAAACATCTCATTCCTAAACCATAAACCTGAAATTATTAATATATCAAGTACATCATATTAGCAACAGAGGCATATAATCCTAACAAAATCTATACATATTTGCTCTTAGCAAGATTAAACCTAAAAATTGATTATGTTACTAAAACAAATCATACAATCTTTAAATCAAAACATATATAACTATGTGCATTCACATATGAAAATCTGCCTTCAATTTAAGGTAACTAGAAAGATTGACAGTTTCATTAACCCTGGGGGGAACGTTGCATTACATTTTAACTGCCACATGAGTTCTCGATACTCTAAATAGGTGTCCCATGGGGCCCCCCTACTATTGTTATTCACCTGTTCTAGAGCACTAAATTTAAAATGATGCCCTGAGTTTCCTTTATTATGTTTGAAACCGCAAGTATGTATGGATTTTGTTAGTTAGGATTATATGCCAATTTTGCTAATATGATGTACTTGATATATTAATAATTTCAGGTTTATGGTTTAGGAACAAGATGTTATGTTTATGGTTTTAGTAAAGTAGTAGCATGTATTTTTAACTCAAATGTTTAATTAAATGAAGTCATGTGAGTTTTGTATAAAAAGGAAATGACCTAGTTGGTTATGTTTTCTGAGGAAGTCAAGCTAAGAGCAGACGAAAGCGTAAAAATAAAGAGTTGTGTTGCCTGAGAGACGTTTTGCTCTTTCTTCTTTATATTATCAGTTTGTTCGTGATTTGTGTTCATAGTTTATGTTCATATTGTCTACTGTTATTTGAGTATTGAATATTGAATAAAATGGTCAGACTGGCTTTTTTTCTGTGTCATTTTTTGTGTCTGGCAGGGGTATATCTACAAATTTTGTCTGTGGTATGCAGACATATTTTTATGGATATGCCTGCAGTATTTTGAGCTTATTTACTTAGGAACAGAGGGGATATTAGGAGGAAATAATGCAAGGAGGCTTAGAACGTTATTAGAAGGGGGTTGTTTAAGTCTGATCAGGAGGGAGAGTTGGATTCTTTGGTGCAGGTTTTGAAACATGCCTGTCCCATCCTCCCTTTCCTTAGGTAAAAGTATTAAGAAGATGATAGTGCTTTGGATTAAGGGGTAGTTTAAGGAGGGTCATGGAGTGGTGACCTCTCTAATTCCCCCTTTCTTGATGATGTGGTTTAAGTCTCGATATTGCAGTGGGTGATAGCATGCTACTCCGGTACACTTTGCCACAGTGGGCTGATGATTAAGTGATGCTATTTTATTTAGTAATGAGCAGTTTATGCTGCCCTAATGGTATCAAGTTTATAATGTACATGTTTTCTTGTTATGATAGTTCATGTTTATATTGTCTACTGTAATTTGAATGTTAAATAAGATGACTATGCTGGGGTATAAGTAAAAAGGATGAAGTAGTTTCAAAGGTTTTAAAGGTAAAATGTAAAGAATTGTGGATTCCTATGATAAATTTAAGAAAAGGCATATTGAAATGAAAAGATTTATGTTTGGAATATTGATACAGAAATGTAGACTGGGAAAGGAAAATGTGGTATTTATGTGTGACAAAAAAAGTTTTTGTTTTAATCCATGGAAAGGTATGAAAATAATTGTTATTAAGGCAATAAAAATAACAGAATTAAGATGTAAAGAGATAAAAAGTCAAGATTTTTTATGAAGACTATTAATTAACAAGCCATCATTAAAAGGAACAAGAAATATGAAGTACAAAGTGCAGAAAGCGAGATTATATTTTTGTAACCAAGAAACGACTGAAAAATGTTTTAACGTGAAAAAGTTAGAAAGGGTTGGAATTCAGTAATTAAAGAAAATATGTTTTTTGATAAAAAAGTTAGTGATATTAATTTGAAAATATATCATATAGATATTATGATACATGAAGAAAGAAAGAAGAGGATAGAAAAGACAAATGTTATTTAGTGTAGTTTGATAGATTTGGAAAACAAACTATAATGACGTTTTGTTTTTCATCCTCTTCAACAGAGCTCTGGAAATGTGTGTGGTAACTTTTAATGGCCAAAGTCTAAGGTTTTTAATAAAATCAAATTATGTCCACACAGTTTAAGCAAATGTTCATGTGTCTGGGACCATAGGGGTTAATAAAGATGTGTAAATGTGAAATTCTTCAGCAAAAACTAATTTTTTTAGTGATAACATTCTTTATGTTCATTGAGTTAAACTGGATTTTATGAGTTACGATAAACACGATAACTATTCCATCCATCCATAACACCTTTTCCCATTCTTGAATGTAGGGTCACATGGGGTCAGGGTGTCACTTTAACAGTGGCAATCATCTAGAGCCAAAGTTCACACAATAACTATTGTCTGTAATATTTTTTAAACAATTTACAATATCTCGTCAACCACTTAAATTATACTTGTACTGCAAGGAATGTTTTGTTCATCCAGCTGAGAGCTTTCTTATGAAGCTAAGTCATATCCCTCAACCTCTTAAAGCAAGATATCTGGACAAAGCCTTATATAATGGGGGGGGGGCAAGGCCAAAAATTAGAGACAGATATTAAATATTGCTGTTTTAAACTGAACGTTGTTAGAATGACAGTATTTGTGCTAGCAGGAATTTTCTGAAGGATTTAAGTCTGAAACTCAAATGTGTGTCATTATTTGGCAACTTTAGCCCTCATTGATTTGCCAGAAAATCCCAAATTTTATGAGGAACAGACCAAAAATATTAGGCAAAAATCTGGACATTCTGTGAAAATTCGGATAGTTGAGTTATGAGCTAACCAGATTGGTCTGTCTGTGCCACTTGGTTGTTGAGATATTTAGAGAAATATGCCATGTATGACAATTGAAATAAACATGATGTGAGGAGCAATTAATATCTCTTTACTTGCACTAGACAGAGACCAAGTAGCAGTACAGCTTTATCATCTATTATGTAACCTTTAAGATGAACTCTTTCAATAACGTGCATGCAGCATGGAATTATTAACGTAAATATGAATAGGCAATATTAGAATCTTACAGGAGTCAATATGATGCAAATTGAGAAACATCTAGAGGCATCACCAGGCTTTAATGAGTTAACAAAAAATAAGTGACATCAATTTTGAAAAAAAAATGAGAATGCAATTGTAGTGAAAAGTGTGGGGCAGAAAGTGAAGTTTGTCAGAAAACAAGAAAAAAATTAAATATAAATTACCCCAACTTTTTTGATAAGTATCATGGGATCTTTTACCTCTACTTGTGCTACCACCAACTCTGGCCTATTTTTAAAATTCCTTCCTTTGGTTGGTGCATTAAAAGTGCAGCACCTTTCTTATACTGCACTACAAAGTCAGTACCGGAAAGTTCCTAAGTTAATAGTTCGATCATTAAAGGTCGACCTTTAGTGATTCGATCTATTAATCATTCAATTTTTTAACATAGACCCAGGTGCCATTTATATGCAATCCTAAGTTTTAAGGGGAGCCATAAAAATGTAATTAGCATGGAATCCATTTTTTAAATAAGTTTTTGGGAGGGGGTAGTATCAATGACTGTATATAAAACACAATTTTAGGTAAAATTATCATTTAAATTAAAGACAGCCTATCTTCCATTGTGAAGGACATTTTATTCCATATTTTGACTAGTTCACTAATGGTGGTTATTAAATTATTGTAGTTTAAACAGACTCCTTCCATGTAGTTTTTATACTGACACCCAAATATTCTAATACATCATTCTCCCAATTAAACAGGCTAGTCTCTCTTAGGTTGTTGTTGATCTTTTTGTTAATTAGTAATGTTTTGGATTTATTATGATTAAATTTAAGACCTGAAATTATTTTAAACTTGCTTAAGGTATTTATAACATCATGCAAAGAACCATTAATATCACCCAACGTTAACAACATATCATCAGCAAATAATTGTATCTTAGGACAATAGTCCTTATTAACTTGAAAGCCTTTTATATTTTGCTTGTTTCTGATATATATATAGCAAAAGGTTCAATTGAAAGAGCAAACAATAATGGTGATAAAGGACAACCATGTCTTGTTCCCTTGAGGATTTCTAGTGGTAAGGATAGATGTGATCCAATTTAAGTTGACAAAATCTAAAGAGAATTCAAAACCAATCAGAATTCTTTGTAGGTAAGACCAACTAATGGAATCAAAAGCCTTTTCTATGTCTAGGCTGATAATAGTTAGTTGTGTTTTGTATTTGCATGCTTTGTCTATTAATGATAGCAATTTAATAATGTTATCTTGCACTTTTCTATGAAGAATGAGCCCTGTCTGATCATTATGTTTTAGATTAGGTAATATTTTCTTCATCCTATTAGCTAATATTGTCATGAAAAATTTATAATCAGTGTTTAGTAATGAAACTGGCCTATATGAATCACAAGATTTGGGGCCCTTACCTTGATTTAAAATGGGGGAGATAATTGAATATTTCCACAATGGAGATGTTATACATTTTTGCTTAATCATAATAAGGCACTCATCATTTTCTTTGTTATATATTCAGGAAAAATCTTTTAATTTTTTTATTTGCTCTTTCACTTCTGTTAGTGTTATTTGTTTATTTAATATGTTATTTTGTTGCATTGAGACATTAGTAGTTATATTTTCTTGAATAAAAGTATTTATTACATTATCTGTCTCCAAATGTTGTGTGTTATTATTTATATCTTTATAGTAGTTTTTGAACACTTCTAATAGGCCCATTAAGTTAGATGTACTCTTAACAGAACCATCATTTTTATATTTAATCTCATTAATATGATTTTGATTGTTTATTTTATTGGATCTTACTGCTATTTTATGTAGATAGTTAGGATTTACAGCATAAGATTGGAATTTCAATGTTTACAGGTTTATGGCTACCTTATGATTCAGAACGTCTAAGTATTTTTATTTACCTTATTAATTCCATTATGTGCTACTTTATTATTTGGTTTTGCATCAGTTTTTATCTTGTCTATTTCTTTTGTAATTCTAAAAGTTCTTTGTTCCACTCTCTCCTTTTTTAAGGTATCATGATTTTATTTTACCATAGATATAGACCGGGATTCACTAATCCTCCGTGTAAGACTAAATAAGTCTTACTCGGAAACTGCAGCCTAAGAGGATGACGTCAGCGCACCATTCATATTCATGAGAGTGTGCTGACTCAACTCTAAGGCTAACACAGAGCGTGCACAAGTACAGGGGGCGTGTCAGACTGCCGAGTAGTCCAAAAATCCACGCCCCTGCAAGTCCCTCAATCTTCAAATGTCAACTGAAATGAGTGAGTCTGCTCAAATGTGTACATACCCAACACTACACTCCTACAATTCTAAAATGTAAAACTTTCCTTTTTTTTATTATTATTCCCGATATAGCTGCCTATATTTGTGCATGTTTGCGCGGGTTTGCCCATTGCTTAGCTACAGGTAGCAGTTTCAACATCGAAGAGGATAATAAGAAACGTATATATGCAAATTACACCATATAGCAATAGCGCAGTGGTAGAGCCTTCACACAACAAGGAGGCATTCCCGGTAAGAGTCCCACCACTCCCCTTTTTTTATTTTCTGTAGGAAACCGGTATAGAAAAATAATTCCTGACATTTATCTTTTAAATTTTAGTAAAAAGCATTGAAATGGCCTATGTAGTAGTGAACGATATATATATATATATATATATATATATATATATTTATATATATATATATATATATATATATATATGAAGGTGAATTGGTTATTCATACTGATGAATGCATAAGTAACATATCTTAAGCAATGTGAAGCACTGCTAAGCAAAGTTTACCAGTATTAAGCACATTTAAGTATAAATGCTCATAGCTTAGCACTGCTTTAACTAGCGCAATGGCTTTGCGCGGAGCTGCACATCATGCCAACTAGCACAAACAAAACATGTTTGCGTGTAGCTGCGCACCGCACTAACTAGTGCAACATCGGGCAACGTCAGGTAAAGTGGAGCAATGTAGAGCAACATCAAGCAACGTAGAGCAATGTCAAGCAATGTAGAACAATGTAGAGTAACGTTGGGCAAAGTTGAGCAAAGTTGGCTAAACACAGCCACACCCCCTAGCCGGTCTGGCCAGTAGTAAAATAAAAAGCAATGACAGGCCTCGAACCCAGGATACTGTGCACCATAATCACAGTACTGAACCATTAAGCCATGACAGCTTTTGATATTCATGCACTGTCAACACACATATACATATTAATGAAAGTTTACCCAGTGCTAAGCAGGTGTGCTTTCAGCTGAGAATTTTCAAAACTGGCCAATCACAAATAAGTGCAGGAAATGAGGCATATTTAAGCTCCATAGGTGGCAATACTTGCCATAACTGGTTGTAGTTCCCATCTTCAGGCAGCATGGCTGGTGTTGGAGAGGGCTCTCACTTCCGAGCTCAATGGTGGGGCATTGAAGAGTCAAAAGTGATGGTTTGGCTCCTCGTCCATAATCATGATGCCAGACTCCTGCAGGGCCAGTTCCAGGACACTGAATACAAAGGAGAAGCCTGGAACAGTCTCGCACATGATCTCACCAGTGCCGCAGGCGTCCCTTGGACTGGTGAGCATGTCAGACACCACTACTCAGACCTGATGAGACACAAGGAGGACCGACTGAACCAGTGGATACAGGAGGCCTGTGGGATGGAAAATGCCCCACTACTGAGTAGGTAACCATGGAATGAATTATGTAAGAATTGCTATCGTAGTCTGTATTATGGATAGGTATGTCTCAATATCACTCCATTTATTTCACAGCTGCAGGTGTCCATGCTGTGAATCAGCAAGCCTATGCAGATAGGCTGCTAAGGCTGCCCCACCAGGCAGGTTAGTAATTATTCTGCATGTATTGTTATATAAAATAAGTGAAAGAGCCTGAAAAAAAGTGTTGTAGCCCAATAATAAAAGTATAATAAGTCTTGAATAACATCTCTGCATGTACTGTTATATAAAATAAGTGAGAGAGAGAGACTGAAAAAGAGTGTTGTAACCCATTAATAAAGGTATAATGCATCTTGAATGAGTCTTCTGCATGCACTGATATAGCAAATAAATGAGAGAGCCTCTAGTAAAGTGTGTAATGTAACTAATAAAGGTATAATTCCTGGAGTGTGTCCGTGTCACTTTCTTCAAAATGTTGTTGTACTCTTGCATCATAGAAATAGTACTGTTGTATTAAGTGCTGTCAAGCCACACTTGGGTAGGCCCATAGAAAGTGGATGAAGGGAGTGTTAGCAGCTGTTAAGCATATATACAGTCCTCAACTGTTGGTTCATGGCAGGCATGTATAGATAAATCTGGCACATGACTAGCTTGTTATTGCGTTCCCCAAAAATGTCAGTGTGCTGCTAGAAATGTAGGGGGCTGTTAAAATATAACTGATAATGTCACCTGAACAAATCCAGATATGTAGATATATAAATATTAATAAAATATATAAATATGTAGCAGTAACATCTGCATCCTGGACAGTTTGCATGTTAGATACAGGCCAGGTATAAGGAACTAGCAAAACCCATTTCACAATTTAACAGACATTGCCTAGTGTAATAATACATGTAGGGGATATATACCTGCAGTCAATAGGAATATAGTGTAAACTATAAGTACATATAAGTTGGTAATGGAGGTATCTTTTTACACCCTACTGTATGTGCATAAACAATGCAATTACACACCTCAATGGGTATGTCTAATCTCAAAACATTTGTTGGGACATATGTCCTATTGGTTTATAAATATCTGCATTTAATTTGATGCATGTACCCTGTTCAAATAACACAATCTTGGTGGCCTGTTGCCACCAATCAATCCTGCATGCTGTTGGAATGTCCACTGTTGTTCTATATATGCATGTGTTATGCTTGCTGTTTAACTGTTGGAACTCTGGTGTGTTGGGTTAATGAGAATATTACTGCATGTTGTTACAACTAATTTGGAATGCTGTTGGCTGTTACCAACCCATATTGTCATTAAATCCTCCTAAACATAGAATGTATGGGAAGGCCGGTCCCAGCGGACCCACCTGTCCCACCTCAGCTGGCGATGGCACCTGGCACCAGTAGGTCTGGTGCCCAGCCCGGGACCTCCTCCTCCATTGTCCCTGTGCCACCTTTGGGTGGAAGCACTACAGGGGATGGGGCTTGTCTCCCCTGCAAGCATGGCTGGAGGAGGGCCACCTATCACCCTCTGAATGGTCCGGGGCTGTGGTGCATAGGGAGATCGAGCGTTCAGTCGCTGATCCTCTACGCCAGCTTGAGACACGTGTGGCATGAATCATGGGTGAGCCTGCCCCTCCTACACAGCCCCCAGCACAGCCACCATATGGGCTGTGAAGGTGCAGTGGTGACTGCCCATGGGCGGGGATCTCAGTTCCACTGTTGCCATCTGTGGGCTCATGGGCTTGCAATTTCCAAACATCCTTCCCCATCAATGTTGTTCACCCATCACATGTGTCATATTCCACCCCTGTATTTGTCTTGTTTGTCTTGTCTGTTTACCTCAACAACCTACCTCCCCAAATATACCTACTTCCCCTACCCCACATTCCACTCTCACCTGAAAAAAAAAGGGCAATCTGCTCCCAAAAAAATTACGCCCCATACATAGCTGCCCATTTTGCACACATGTCCGATGGACACATAAACTGATATTTAATCGGTAGTACAACATACTTTGTTGTCCTCACCCCTCTCTCAGGGGTGGAAGGTTTAAAATTTCCCTTCAAATTACTAGCATATGCACAGCTGTTGCTGTTAAAGAAATGGGCAGCTATGGACCTTCCCTACACCCGTCCTGCACATCCCAAGCTGTTTTCCCTACTGTCTTTCCCTCTTTGTGCCCGTTTTTCACCACTGTCCTATCCCCCATTTTCTTTTCTTTCAAAGAAATGAGCGTGGATGTTAGCGGGGGTAAGCACTTTTAAGCAGTAGTTAGCGGGTTTGCGCGAGTATGCACTTGTGTGAGCTTAGGTAAGTATTGCTAAGCTTCGCGCAAACACGGGTAAACCCACTTACAATTGCTTAAAAGTGCCTTAGTCACCCTGCATGTGAGGGCTCTTGTTCTGCTGAGCAGCAAAATAAAACACCACTGTCAGTCTTGAGCCCAGGACCTTGGACACACTAGATTGCATGAAGTACTACTAAGCCACAGTAGATATACAGCAGGTTGTTGCTGAAATATATATATATATATATATATATATATATATATATATATATATATATATATATATATATATATATATATATATATATCATGCATCAGAATGAGTGAATGTAAAGGAAAGATAGGAATGCCATAACACAAAACCTGTTCTGTGGAACTTTACCAGCAGTTGTTGTGGAATTGCATTACATGACTGTGATAACAGAACCAGACATTCTAGCAGCAAATAATGTTACAGCAGCACTTTACAACCCCCACACAGTATCATAGCAGGACAATCCCCACCGATATGTACAAAATACCTGTGTGTTCAGGATCCAGCAAGGATGTAGGTAGGCATACTCAGTACTGGAATTGCCCAGTTTTCATGAACATCCTGTGCTAATGTCAACAATAAAAAAGCACCAACTGTGCAGAAGTGAGAACATTAATATTTACAGTATAGCAATTCACAAACAGTTCATGTGCCAAATGAATACATCTCAATAACTACGTATGTATGGCAGCTAAATGTATAAGTAGAAAAGAAACTACATACTCCCATGTATCTTGTGTTAGCATTTGTAAGGGTGAGTACAATTCTACACTGACAACTTTGTACTGGAAGTGGCAACATTCAGGTCTGAGTACAACATTCAAATCACTGGCTACAGCCCCAGCTTCAGATATAAGAAGTATACCAACCTTCTGACTTACACAACAGTGTCCACAGCAAACAAGCATGTGCCCCACTTTGGAAAACTGAAAGGGCTACACCTACCTGACCTAGCAATTTATAGCATTGGGTTTCTATGACAGTGAGTACTGCAATTACCACACAGCAGGCTGCATGCAATTACCAAATGGGGGCCACCAATTGGTGCAGAGGCCATCACATGCACATGTGCAGATACCTATAAAAGCAGGCTGTACTTGCTGTCCACACATGCAATCATTTCATTGCAGCTACAGAGAGAGAGAGAGAGAGAGAGAGAGAGAGAGAGACACAGACAGACAGACAGACAGACACCGACATTTACAACAAGAGCAACAGCAACAGAAAAAAAAAGATATTAAAACAATATATATATTAATTAATATATATATATATATATATATATATATATATATATATATATATATATTAAAAAAATATAGTAAAAAAAATTATACAAAACACACAGAACTGACAAATACAAACACATACAAAGGAAAGGTATGCAACAGATGTGTATTTACTGGCACGTAGTAGATGTTTTTGAAGAGTACTCTACATACTTTGAATCATCCATATGTGGCAGCAGTGCGTATCTATGCACAGATGCCCTCCATAACTACTGCCATGGAGAAATCAGTGTGTAACTGTGTGCAGTGGGATATGACTGTGACATATGTAGTTCAGCATTAAATGACAAACATCTGATCCATGTTATCTGTGTTCTGTACAGTAATGTGTACAATGTCTGTTTGGGGGAGTAGCGCATACAGTTATATAAACATGGATGTGACAAAGTAACAAATGCATGATAGTCATATTAACGTGTAGCTTAGCATTGTCAACAGCTGTACCAGGCTAGTATGCTAATCTAGCATTTGCAGCTATATATATATATATACACCCTCTAATTTTACAGTGTGCTCACATGTGACACCTGTTCATGTTGCAGCAAGGCCCAACAGGTCAGCCGTGAGATCCAGTGTGGACCATGTGTGTGTATGGCACACACATATGGAGAGATCAGTCTGTGTCAGATATATTAGCATCTGTACATGTGCATAGAACAAGGGACATACTGCAACTGTTTGTGAAGGGTGGACATATATATGTTGGTGAAGGTTGTTATGTGCATATTTCTATGTAGTTTGTAGTGTGTGGCAAACAAGACAGCACAGTGCTGGTATATGACATGTGGTGGTTAAACACTGTGGGTATGATTTGTCAGGTTTGCAGTGTTGCAGCCAGTGAGGCCTGCTAAAGCTACATGGGCTGAGAACACCTTCAATGTATTCCGCACAACACTGTGCAATATTATTACATAACTGTATACCTCACAACCTTTGCATAATTGATATTCCCACCATGAAAGGTGGACTGTATATGTGCCTATATGTATATCTATATGTACACCAATGGATGTTAATATGTATGTGTGTGTATATATATATATATATATATATATATATATATATATATATATATATATATATATATATATATATATATATATATATAATATATATATAAATATATATATATATATTTAGAGAGAGAGAGACAGGGTCTCATATTTACTGCAACAGATGCCTGGTGACAAAGCCATGGACTCAAGCTCAATGTTGAAACTGCATTGGCATCCCTTCTGGCAAAACCTCCGTACCCATGAACTACCACATAGGTGGTAGTCTACTTAACACCGAAAGTGTGATAAGAGACCATGGGACACAGCTGGACAGTAGTCTCCCCTTTGATAATCACAGTGCCACACTAGTCATGTAATCTGTCTACGTGGCACACCTCCTCACTAAAGGTGTGTTATCCAGGGAAATATAGGTCAGGGTTCCCCTCTACTCATCACACATAAAACCCATTATAGAGTACAATGCCCGATGTGGTATGTACCTCACAAGACATCTACAGCAACTGGAAAGGCCACAGACATACCTCACAAAGAGTAATAGATGCCCTATGCAGACCGTCTCACAAAACCATAGCTAGACTGTGTTGCATATTGCCTACCCAGAGGTGACCTCTGCCTAACATACAAAACTATGTCAAACCCAGAGCTGTTGGACATGCTCCACATAAACAGATCACAATCCCTACCAGCTACATGCTCTAGGGACCTAAACCTTGTCACCTCAATAGACAGAACATGCTGTAGGGATAGATTCCTACCTCAGAGATGTCCCATACTCTGAAACAAACCACCTATCAATAGCAAACCAAGCTCCTCATTAGCAGTCGTCATGAATAATCCTGATGATTGGATGGGAGATAGGAAATACACACCGGGAATCACCTCTGTGGCTCTGCTGGACAGGGGCATGTGAAATTAGATTGCATGTGTGTCAAAGGCCAGGGTAGAGTATAGCTAGGCTTCTATAGGTCCTAGGGCCAATATCCTATTACCTACCTATGAACCGATACACACCCACATGTACTTGTTGCAATAGTTGCTATGTTAGTTTGACTGAGTGTGATGGTGAATGTGTTGGTGAATGTGTCGAGGTTCTGTCAATGTGTGATAGCTTAGTGGGAAACTATTTCCGTCATGCTATTTTGTGTCATAGCTCTGATCCCAGCAAAAGATGTGTATGCTATTGCTAGGCAGAAAAAGCAGTATGGCATACAGTCTGACGTAGTCCCTTGGTGTGGACTGGGGCTAAAGCAGTACATGTATGCTTATTGATTGGTATTGCTGGTGAATCCAAATCCCGTATGAACTGTAGTACTACCTGAAGCTGTATGCCTAAACAGCACAGTATGTTGTATGTCCACATTGCTTGGAGACACTGTTATGTGTGTTCCCTGTAGTCCTCACAGATTACATACCTCAGGCATAATGTTTTGTAAGTACTGACACACAGTACTGTATGGTACACAGGTAAATCTCATCTGGGTTGCCATACCTTTGTGTCTTGTATGTATGTGTGATGTGTGTGTGGGTATGCCTGTAACATTCCCTCGGTCATATGTGTGTTACAGGATATAAGTGCGTATCTAGCAACATGTATAGTCTAGTACAGCAGTATGCCACCTATACTAATGAATATGCACATATGTTAGGCAGGGGTTTTCCACCAACAACTAGTGTGGTATACTGGTAATACTGTAACTGGACTTTACAATCATTGCAATGGATGACATATTTCATTATGCATTAGCTTGATATATACCTCCTATGGCTAGGTGGTGCATTGTGTCACATACAGTGTGACATGTACTGTTGTATAGTCTTACATACTGGTTTCTCTTTGTTGCTATGCAGAACATGGTTTGATATATATAGAGCATGCCAGGCACTGTCAGGCAGTTGTGGTATGAGCATTGATATGTGTATTGAAAGTATGTATCTTCTGACAGCCAATAGGTTGCTATATATGGCAGTTCAGTGATATCTGTACTTTAGAATGTTAAGTGTGCCACATGACTTGCTCACACATATTGTTTCATTGTCTTCCAGGGTCATGGCTCACCATCGCAATCCGACATATAGCCCAGCTGAGGATGAGCAGATCACAACCAGCTTGGTTCAGCACTACTCCCTGCTGCTCTCAAGAACCAGGCAGGACCAGCATGAGTGGACTGCACTGTGGCAAAATGTTGTCCATCGGGTAAATGACATAGGCATGCATAACCGGACATATGAGCAGGTATGCCATCACTGCAGTGATTTACTTAGACATGTCTGGCAGCATGCGTCTGATGTCCATAGACAACAGCTTGCCACAGGTGGTGGGGTAGCCATCCATCCCCCCATCACCAGAGTGGAGGAGCTGCTCCTCAGCCTGGTTGCTCCTGGCCAACAACAACAGCAAACATGTATCATCATGGAGGCCGGAGCCACCCAGCGAGTTGACACGGAGCATGCAGGTAACATGGCATCTGTAGACTATTGTTACCTCTATTGGTAGATCATGCATATGTGAGATGTGTACTGTGTAGTTAGAAGATGTGGTGCCTGGTGTTGTGCAATACTGATAATTTGGAACATAATCTGTAGGCCTGTGACTGTCAACTGCTGTACTACTGTAAGACTGCAAACCTACAGTAGCAATGCCACAGTTGTTGCCACTGACAAACTATCTCATATCCTTGTAGGTCCCTCTGGTGTGACAGCAAAGCAGCAGACCCATGCCGGTGAGTGTGTTCTACATTTAATATTGCATGATATGTGCATGTCATAGTGGTGGTGGTGCTGTGGTAGAGTTGTCGCTTCACAGTAAGATGCTGTCCGGTTTGATTCTCAGCTAGAGCGTCTTCTGCGTGGAGACATGCATGAATGGGGATACCTTTGTTGAAGGTTGTGCGGCAGAGCTGGCAACTCAGTATGTAAAAATCAATTGGCAGTCATTAGCAGACCGGAGTTCCACTGTGGCGACCTCTAACCAGGAAAAGCCAAAAGACACAACAACATATGTGCATGTCATAGGTGAGGTGTAGGACATGTACAAGTAACACACCTACGCATAATGCATGCTGTGCATGTTTGCTGTGAGACTATGCACATCCCAGTAACGTGTGTAGCTGCCTGAAACACATGCAATGCACAGAGCATCCCAAACAATTGTGGCAAAACTGTAGTGGACATTGGATAGGCAGAGTTGATACACATGCACACAACATACACAACATTGTCATACGCAGTACACGTTAATATGCTACCCAGGGCATATTCAAACACCTGCTGTAAGGTCACACTCCAGTATCCCAAATGTCATCCACACAGCACACATAATATACCTGAGGGGTAGGGGCCTATCATGGGGCTGTGTGACACTCTGCAACACATAACACATTCATGTTAGGCAATGCTCCCTATTGGACACCTTACAAACCCATGTAACAACTGGTTGTGAAATGGTGAATGTAGCCATGGTACTGCAGTTCAGGTACAGCATGCTAGGTGCCAGTCTGGCACACATTAGTAGCCTTGAGTGATCACATGATGCTGCATGATGCTGGCTGATGGTACTACACTCCATCCAGTTACAGTAACCACAGTACTACACATAGCATTCATTGCTATGCACCTCACTGTTGTGTGTGTGCAAACATATGCACCTATACACAATATGCATAGCAATCACCATTTGTACAAAGTGACACATATATGTTTTGTAATGCTATGGAGTGTATAGGTCACATGACACACGTTGGGTATGTGTGATGTTTAATGTTGCAGTTGTATTGTAGCATGCCATGTCATGGCTGGCACTTGCATGTACACAATATGTCCTACACTCATCATAACCACTGTGCAATGGCTATGTTGAGCAATGGTATTCCATCAGGTATACATGCACCACTCATCCTGTGTGTATACATAGCATGCATGTGCTAAACCTGTATCCACAATTATCTGCTAAAGACACAGATGCTCTAATCAGAAATGGATATCTATGTGACACACAGATACACATGCAGCCATGGTATGTATACCTGTGAGTGATGGTGCACAGGACATTGCAGAGCTTTCAATACTTGCACAGCAATGTTGTGTCCATGTACACATTGTGTTCCAGGGTGAGGCCAATCACTGAACAACAACACACATGCATCAGAGCCATGTATACTGTTATTAGCAAGGGCTGTCTACACCTGCACTGCATGCTGTTGAGCAACACATGTCCTGCATACATGTGATATGACTGTTTGGCTCGTGATACTTTACCCCACCATCAACCGCTATTGAGTATGTTCTCGATTGCTGGTGGTGTGTGTGTGTGTGTGTGTGTGTGTGTGTGTGTGTGTGTGTGTCTGTTTAAGTGAGGAGTGTATTTGTGTACATGTGTGCATGTGTGCATGTGTTCATGTGTGTGTGTCTTCATGTGTGCATGTGTTCATGTGTGCATGTGTGCATGTGTGTATGTGTTCATGTGTGCATGTGTTCATGTGTGCATGTGTGCATGTGTTCCGACATCATGTACAGGTCGCAAAGTGTGTTTCCTGTCTTCCTCTCACAGGTGCTGAGGTTGGGCTGGTTCACTGCAGCAGGGAACCTGATGTCACTGAGCAAAATAGTGATGATGAGGATAGGTGTGTTGAGGCACAGGCATATTTGTCAGGGTCTGTCGTTGGGCCACCAATCGACAGAACCCAAGTTTCCACCCCATCCATGCACACAGTCATACTGCCAATACATCCATCACCAATGCCCTTAGCTGAGGGACAGTGTACAGTCGGCATTGGCCAGGGCAATGTGGTATCTATGGCACATGCATCCCAACACAGCAGCCATACCCAGATGTCTGGAAGGGTACCACATAGGCAGATGTCCAGGGGTTCTCGTCGGAGCACTGCTGCTCATCATGCCCCTGGCAGACATGCCACAGGTCTTAAAACCTCACGCATGTTCCAGGCTGTCATGGAGGCACAGGCATGTATGGAACGGTACACCAGACAGGGACTAAGTGCACAGAGGGCACAAAACAATGCTGTAATTGACAGTATCCATGACCTAGCAGGTGCCATCAGTAATTACACTGAGGTCACTGACAGACATTGGGGTGAGACATTAGATGTCCTCTGCAATGTCATGTCCATGTGTCAGGACAGTGTGGGATGGTTGAGACGTCGATGTGGATGTATGCCAGCAACATCAGCAGCTGGCAGTCACTGCGGACATCCTTCAAGCCACAACTGCTCCCGTAGTGCCAATACCAGCCCCAGCAATGTTGGGGGTGGGCTGTCCATAGACTGTCCTAGAAGACCACGTGCACGTGGCTCTGGACAGTCCCAGCAGGGACCTGGGTCCAGTATACATATGTCCACCTCTGAGGATAGTACCCAGTCTGGCTTAGTACCTGATACTGTCAGTAGCACACCTGCCAGGCACAGGTACCATGTCTGTAGCCAGAGACAGTGATCTGTAAAGCCTGGCAGGTACAATCTGTGGCTGTCCCACAAATCCCTGTATATGGCAGCTACATGGTGGAACTGTGTGAATGCAGACACACACACACACACACACACACACACACACACACACACACACACACACACATAAAACAGACACTTAGGGCTAACACATACCTGCACACATTACATCAACATTGGCCCATAGCAGTAATCTTGGCCCTCACACACACACACAGACAGACACACACACACACACACACACACACACACACACACACACACACACACACACACACACACACACACATTTCGATTGTATGACTCAATGTAGGCCTCTGGCAAACCAACAACACACCATGTGCATATGATGAAACCTGTGCCACCTCCTGTCATCTGTAACACTGATGCAGGAACAGGCAACCATGGAGCTGATGCACAGGGTGACTTTACAGCAGTATTGCAATGTTAGCATGTTGTCATCAGTAGTGTGTAATGATATCCTTGAAGGTGTAGCTGAGCAGGCATGATGCATTAAAGCTATGATTTTCAATGTATTATTGTTTACACCAGTGTAAGTTCCAATAGTGTATTGTCTGCCATGTGCCACTTGGCTGATGTGTGTAGTATTGGCAGCATGTGTTAGAGTGTGGACAGTACATGTGTGATGTGTGTAGCACAGATTTGCAGGTGTACATTTGTGAACATGGTGGAGGTGCACTGTCTGCATGTACGTGCATAGTGGACACATGGGCAGGGTGACATGCCCTGTGTTACACAGTAACACTCTATAGTTTCTAGTGGTGGCCAGTATGCATTGTACTACACACATTTTGGAACTTGAGTACATGTGTGTATGACAAGGTTTGACACTGTGCTGTGGGTGATACTGTTACTATCTGTCATTGTTTTGCATTCTGGCAGTATACATAACCTCAACAGCCTGACCATAAGCAATCGTTAGATGATGTCTTGACAACTGGCACACAGTACACACAGTAACATTTGGATCCTTATGGTACTCTACTATGCCAGTAACCAGTGGTATTCACCTGCACCCATTCCTGAGACCACTCCTGTTTACCATATAGCTCTCTTAGGTACAAGCAATCACAGTAGGGATATGTCTGTTCATGTCTGGAAATGCATACTGTGGTCTATAATGCATTTTCCAGATAACACACAGATCCTCCACAAGGGTATCATACAGACAGATACCTGTTGTCAAATCCATGCTGTAAAGCTATAAGTCAACCAGAGCATAGTCATCCACCTTTACAAAATATAGTATCCCCACAGTACCACACAGGTAGTAGCAACCAACATGTTGCACAGGTACCGATGTGTACATGCAGCCAAGTGCTACATCATCTCTACTTTGGTAATCACATTTCCAAAGGTATTTAGAAATCCCTTGCTGGATCACATAAGCAATAAGGGGTCTGCATGCATATCCACAAAGGCTGTTGTACACCTATAATGAATAGCCATCATTGACAGACTTTGCTGCATTTGAACTGGTCTGTAATATACCTCAGCCATAAACCCTCACTCACACAATTCAACAGAAACCGTAATGGGTGTGTGTGACACGGATGACCTAGGCCAGGGATCACTGCAGTGGCTGGCCTTGTCACAAGCATACAGATGTGACCTAAGGCCTGGAAAGTGGCAGCACACTCTGGCAAAGATGACAGATGTGTTCATGGAGAAAGCAGGGTTCCCACCTATGAAATAATTGAGGTCACGTGTACGTATATGTATTTGCCACACAGCTACCTGACATGAGCAATGCACATACTGTTGCCATACGGATATGTCATACCGTTCTAAAAGCAAAACCCACAACACATTGACCAACAGTGTTAAACACACACTCACCAAGTGCAGGCTTCAAATCCCTACCTAACTACTTCATGACACTAGAAGAGTACGCATTAACACAACACGCTATACACATTACGGGGAGTTCTTTTTTCCACAGGTATATTTGCAGGATGGTGGCATCATCAGACTTGACAATGATTAGTATACCACTTTTAAGGTGTTTTACTACTCTCCAAAAAGGTTGTTCCTCTTTAAGGAAATCACACACTTGTCAAGTGCAGGATTCAAACCCCTACCTAACTACTTCATGATACTAGAGGAGTACGCCTTAACATGATGCGCTATACACATTACTGGGAGGTCTTTTTTCCACAGGTATATTTGTAAGATGGTGACATCATCAGACTTGACAAAGATTAGTATACCACTTTTAAGGTGTTTTACTACTCTCCAAAAAGGTTGCACCTCTCCCAGAACATCACACACAAACACACACTTGTCAAGTACAGGATTCAAACCCCTACCTAACTACTTCATGATACTAGAGAAGTACAGATTAACATGACATGCTATACACATTACTGGGAGTTCCTTTTTCCACAGGTATATTTGTAGGATGGTGACATCATCAGACTTGACAAAGATTAGTATACCACTTTTAAGGTGTTTTACTACTCTCCAAAAAGGTTGCGTCTCTCCAAGAAGATCACACATTTGTCAAGTGCAGAATTCAAACCCCTACCTAACTACTTTATGATACTAGAGGAGTGTGTATTAACACAATGCACTATACACATTACTGGGAAGTCTCTTTTCCACAGGTATATTTGTAGGATGGTGACATCATCAGACTTGACAAAGATTAGTATAGCACTTTTAAGGTGTTTTACTACTCTCCAAAAAGGTTGCTCCTCTCCAAGGAGATCACACACACACTTGTCAAGTGCAGAAATCAAACCCCTACCTAAGTACTTCATGATACTAAAGGAGTATGCATTAACATGATGTGCTGTACACATTGCTATGCATTTTCATTTCTACAGGCATAGTTGTAGGATGGTGACATCATCAGACTAGACAAAGTGGGTTACATTAGGTGACATTAGGTGGGCTACATAGAAGGAATGTCTAAACACTTTGGCCTTGTGATCATCAAAGGAGAGCTTACTATCTACCTGTGTCCCCAGGGCCATAATGACTTTCTCCGTACATACTGGATTACCACCTATGTGGTAATTTGTGTGCACTTTGTTTTATCCAAAGGGGGTGACTATGCATTCTTTGGCATTCTGCTTGAGGGCATTGTTTTGACACCAGGTATCTGTCTCCATAAGACCCTTCTGGAGGATGTCTGTGTCAGCTGTAGAGTCGATTATGGACCACAGTTAGCAGTCATCTGCAAACCTGTTCAGCCATACTCCTCCCATGCTTGCCTGTACCTCTGAGCAGTATCTACTGAACAGGTGGGGTCCCAGGACCAAGACCTGTGTGATGCCATTTGTGACTAGTTTAGAGTCAGACATGGCACCCGCAACCCTGAACATGTGTGTTTGATCTGTGAGCCACTTGGCCACCCATCCTGTGACATAGCTGTTAATGTTCAAGCTGGTAAGCTTGTCCATGATGACAGAGTGGGGAATGGTGTAGAAAGTAATTAGAGAGGTCCAGGTGGGCTGTGTGGACTACTTTCACCTCCATCTATGTCCTTGGTAACTGTTTCAAATAAGTCAACTAGGTTTAGGAGGCAGGATCTGCCTTTAACAAAGCCAAGTTGGGTAGAGTCCAGTTTCTGGAGGTCCCCATGTCTCTGTTTATGGGTTCCATGATAATTTGCTCCATAGCTTTGCAGACCAGGCTGAGTAGACCTATAGGGCAATGGTTTCCAGGTTCTGTTGTGGCACCCCCTTTGTAGAGCTGGATGACTGTTGGTGTATGCCATTCTTTGGGTACATAGCCTGTGGTACGACTGAGTCTGGACAGTGAATGTAGGTGAGGGTGTAGTTCCTTTTGAGGCTGTTGTAAGATGCAGCCTGGGACACCATCCAGTCCCATTGATGCTGTGTTCCTAGCTTTGGAGAGGGCTGTCTTTACCTGCATGTCCATGAAGTCTGGGGCTCTGCATTCTTCTGGGATGGACACAGGCCCTTTTGGGGGTGATGGGGGGGATTTGCACTGAACCTGTCCCCCAGGATGTGGGCAATGTAAGTTGGTTCATTGTATTTCTTGCCATTTTTCAGTAGCTGACAGCATATTTGGAAGTTGCCACCTACATGTTTGGTATAGCTAACGAAGGCTTTGTGGTTGTTATTCTTACATTCCTTGGCAATTTGTCTTTAGAAACTAGCCTTGGATTATTTTATGAGCGATCATTGTTTCTTCCTAATAATGATCAGTGATGCCTTTCCTTTTGTGAAGTTTGCTCTATCATGTGTCCGTTTCCTCCTGCTGTTGTCTAGCTTATTTATGGGCGACGACCACCAGATTGGTTTCTTATTTTTGGAGGAGTGCATCTTGGTTTTATTTGGGATGTCTCGATCAATGCATCCCTGTAGATGCTCATAGGATGCACTTGTAAATTATTTGGCAGATTGTATGGTATTATCCTATAGCAAGTGGTCTTTGAAACTTTCGACTTTGGTTTTGGGAAGTGTGCAGTTTGCTTTTGAAAATGCTTTCACAGTGGTTTCATTGACTGTGGGGGGGGGGGGTTGTGGATGTCCAATGTGATTACTTTATGATCTGATATTACCAGCAAGGGGTTAATCTCTGTTGTGGTACACTGGTACCCCATGTTGGTGATGATCAGGTCCAGTATGTGTCACCTCTAGTGGGTGTGGTGACCAGCTGTTCCAGGGTGTTAGAGATTTTAACTCTAGGAAACATTGGACAAAGGACGTTGTACACAAGTAATTCTCCCACTCAATGTTTGGGTAGTTGTAATCTCCTCATACAATGGTGCTTGATAGGACCTTTGTATTTTCCACTGTTCTCATGACTACTGAGTGAGGTTCCTGAGACAAGGTAGGTGATCTGTAGCAGGCTACAATCTGATAAACAGCTTTGCCCAATTTTAGTTGCACTGGAATGGTCTCCAAGGCCTCATGCTGTACCACTAACCTGTAGGTGTGGGTATCCATAAGGTAAATGGATACACCCCTTCCTTTGGTATTTCACTCATGGTTTTGGGTCCGAAGATCAGAGGGAATGTGAGTGTTTTACGTGGAGCATGTCCAGCAGCTCTGTGTTTGACATAGCTTTGTATGTTAGGCAGAGAACTCCTTGGAGTAGGCGATATGCAAGGGAGTACGACTGGAGCATTTTGAGATGGTCTGTGTATCGCATGTATTTCAGGCCACTAATGCTCTTTGTGAGGTATTGCTGCAAGCTTTCCAGTTGTTGTAGTTGTCTTGTGAGGTACATAGCAAACGGGGCATTGTACTCTATTATGGTTCTAGTGAGTGATGAGTAGAGGGGAACAATGTCCTCTTCTATTCTGCATGAGACACCTTTTGTGATGAGGTGTGCCACATAGGAGGATTTCCTGACTACTGTGGAGATGTGATTATCACAGTTGTGTCCACTGTCCACCTGTGACCCAAGGTCTGTTGTCACACTTTCAGTGTTAAGTATACTACCACCTATATTGTTGTTCATGGCTACAGAGTTTTTAATAAAGGGGATAACAATGCACATTTTGGATGAGCTTGAGCCCATGGCTTTGACAACAGCCATCTGTCTCAGTGAGGCCCTTTTGTAGGATGCCCACATCTTTAGTGTTTACAATTATGGCTCCTAGTTTGCAGTCATCTGGAAACTTCAGTAGCCACAGACCTTCCATGTTAAAGTTTACTTCAGGGAAGTAGATACTAAACAGGACAAGACCCAGGACTGGACCCTGTGGTACTGCACTCATCACTGGTCCAAAGTCATACATGGAGTCTGCTACTTTCACAGTGTGTGTGTTCTGTCAGTAAGCCTGTTGGCAACCCATCTTGTGACATAGCAATTTATACCTCATTTAGTGGGTTTATCTATATTTACAGAGTGTGGGGTGGTGTTTTAAGCTATAGGCTGTGCATACCACCTTACCCTTGTCTACGGTTCTGGTGACTGCTTCAATGTAATCTATCAGGTTTAGGAGACATGATCTGCATTTTACAAACCCAACATGGTTGTGGTCCAGGGTTTGGGGATTACAACTGTATTTTTTATAAGTTGTATGATGATACATTCCATGGCCTTGAAGGGCAGGCTCATTAGGCTAATGGGGCACTAATTCCTGGGGTCTGTGGTGTCTCCACCCTTGTGCAATGGGATAACCGTCGCTGTGCACCATCCGGCTGGCAAAAAGCCTGAGGTGTGGCTATGGCTGAACATGGTATATCGGTGTGGTGCCTGTTCGTTCTGTGGTTTGTATAGAACACAGCCTGGGAGGTTATCTGGTCCCATGGCTGCTGTGATACTGCCTTTGGAGAGTGTTTTTTTCCTGTGCAGCCATAATGACAGCAACTTTGCAGTCTTCCATTATAGTGATGTGCTTTTTCATGGGTGAGAGGGGGGTAAAGTTAACACTGATCCTATCTGCCAGGATGTTGGCCATATCAGTTGGGTCTGTATATTTTGTGCCATTGAGCTGTAACTCAGAGCAGATCTGAGTGTTGCCATGACATGGACCTGTCTTTTGTGCAGAGACCTCCTGAGTAGACAGTATGCAACAAAGTACAGATTGGGTTAAATTCAGTCTTGTTGCATGGGGCAACTGTTTGAGGCCAGTAACCCTCTTGTTGAGGTACTTCAGTGGTCTTTCCAGCTGCTGATGGTGCCTAGTCAGATTCATCGCAAGTGTGTTGTGGTACTCTCTGACGGGTCTGATGACTGATGAGTAGAAGGAACCTCCTTTGACCTACATGCACAGACCTTGGCAGGTTGTGTGAACACATAGCATGATTTTCTGAGCACTTTGTGAATGTGTTTCTGGAAGTAGAGATAACTAACCACATTTGTCCATAGATCCCTTATTATCACCTCCATATTTAGCCTAAGTGTGTGAGCATGCCCAGTATGACCTTTCAGTATGTTGTTGCCTGACATTTGCTTTGTTTATTTAAGTGTGTGAGCATGCCCAGTATGACCTTTCAGTCTGATGCTGAATGAAATCCACTACAAGTGTGTGAGCACGGCCGCTATAGACATTTATACTATATGTGTGTGGAAATTCAAGTTGTATTTTTACAGCAGGGCTCACCTTTGTGTCATAAATCAACAGGGATCATGCTGTGCCTGCAGGGCTTCCATGAGACACTTTGCATAGACTTATCAACATTTCTACATATGGGGGGACAGCTATTCTTTGTACATTTCTACCCGGGGGCACACCTGATTGCTATTGTTGGTGTACATAGGATGAGGGGTTCACCTGACACTTATACACATTTGCTAGGCCTGCACTGCTATGTAAGGTACTCTATTTCAGTCTGTACTGTTGCCTATCGTACTGGCTTGAGACATGCTACTGTACTACAGATCTTAGCATCCACTGTCACGTATATTAGATTGCGACTTCATAGCCTACCCAACCCACATCACACCGCCTGGCCTGCTGTTCTCTGTCTGCATAGGCCTGTGGGGGAGTTTACCCATATGCCTCTTTAGGAGCATGCTACAGCATTTCTTCGTGTTTGCATTAGTGTACAATTGTCCTGCTGTGGTTGTGCCAATGAAATGCTGTCATGGCTTAGTGGTTCAGTACTGTGACTATAATGCACAGTATTTTGGGTTCGAGCCCTGTCACTGCTCTTTATTTTCATGTTGGGCAGACCAGACTGCTTAAAGAACAGTAAAGCAGATATGAGCATGTTTACCTGACTTTGCTCAACTTTGCTCGACTTTGCCCGACCTTGCCCAACATTGCTCAACGTTGCCCGACGTTGCGCTAGTTAGTGCGGGCAATTTTGTTTACATATACTAAATAGTGGTAAAAGCTGCTTAGCACTGCTTTATATTGCTTAAAACATGGCAATCATGCCTCAGGTGGTGCTGCAGGGCTGCCAATGTCGGATGCACATAGTACACTCCCTATACATGTGTGGAAATAAGTAGTGTTAAGTTAGGCATCCCTTTTATTTTAAGTGCGAGTCAGAGAGAGGTATAATTTCCAGGGTTCCTACTGAGCCAGTGTATGTGCTATGCATTGCCTCTTTGCCAAGGCCAAGGCATACTGGGCGCGCCTCCTTCTGTCTACTGGGGCAGGCTCAGGTTGTTCCTCCAAGTCACGCTGTGCCTGTGCAGGCCTTGGCAATGGTGGGGGGTTGTTTGGCCCTGCCTCATGCTGTTCCTGCTGCAGCTGTTTTCGCAGGATCATATTGTCTAGCATGGCACATACCATGACAATTTGGGTACATGTAGTTAGTGAGTACTGCAAGGATCCACCAGATGTGTCCAGGCACCGGAACCGTGACTTGAGCATCCCAAATACATGCTCGATAAATTTCGTGTTTGTGCATGTGCCTCATTATGGAGTTCTTGTTCAGGTGTGTGTGCATTTCTGATGGGTGTCATCAGCCACGGCTCCAGTGCGTATCCAGCATCCCCCACTAGGTGACCATCAGGGATGTCCACACTGGCAAATGTCTGGTACAGCTGCGTCAGATGAAATACAAATGCTGAGGAAAAAATACACCTTTACAAACAGCAAAGCTTTCGGGTTACACACCCTTTCTCAATACTAATACAGGTTTCAATAAAACATTCCATTTAAATAGGAGTCAATATTAATCACATGACATGCAGCCCAAAAAAGTCATGTGACAATTACAAAACTTTAAAATTTCATACAACTAATAAAACATAATACTTTACATATGTATAATAAACTCTGCAATTGAAACCTGTATTAGTATTGAGAAAGGGTGTGTAACCCAAAAGCTTTGCTGTTTATACAGCTGTGTCAGATGCCAGATATGGGAATCGTGGTAGCTTCCAGGGCAGCCAGCACACACATTCAGTATTATGCCCTGGGCATTGCACCCGACCTGGCAGTTTATGGAGTGGAAGCCCTTGCGGTTGATGTAGGCCCTACCCTGCTCACCAGCTGGTGCTTTGATGTGTATGTGCGTGCAGTCAATTGCACCGACTACCTCAGGGTATTCCACTATTTGCTGGAAGAGACGCATATTGCTGGCCAGTACCTCACGGGAATTGGGGAAATACACATGATCACCGACATGTGCTGACATGGCATTCAGGAACTGGTGCAGTACCCTGGATGCTGATGCCTGTGAAATCCCCATCATATTACCAGTTGGTCTCTGGAAGGTACCTGTTGCTAGTATTCTTAGACCAACACATATCTTGGTTTCCAATGTGATGGGTTCCCCTCTGTTGGTTCTGTGTGTGAGGCGTGGCCTGCACAGCTCAACAATTTGCTGCAGGAGGTCTCTGTCCACTCTATAGCGCTCCACTATCTCAAGCTCATGTAGCCCCTGGTAGATTACCCTGGGTCTGTACACTCTTCTCCATCTCCTCACAGTGGGTTGCTCAGCAGCATTCGCAATGGCACCACCCTCAGCATCTTGCACATGTTGCCTTATAATAGCAATGGCAGCCCCTAACATTTTTTTGTCTCAGTTAAGATTTTTAAGTTTTCACTTCTCATTGTAGACTGCAGTGTTGCAGTGTTTCTGAGAAAAACATGGGGGAACGTTGTTTGCAGAGTTTTAAGTGTTGGGCTGGGCTAGTGCACTGCCTGTGTAATTGGCTGATTCTGATTGATTTCACCTGGCAGCTCTGCTAGTTCTCCTTGGTTAACTTCCTACTACTTCTTTTCCTTCCTTTTCCCTTTCTGTTTCCACAGGGGACAGCACCGCGCAAACACGCACACGCGAGCACACACACACACACACACACACAGGCTTACACAGACTTACACAGGCTTAGGCGGGTGCACATGCGCACACACAGGCTTAGACAGCCTTACACAGACTTACACGGGTGCACACACGTGCACACAGGCTTAGAAGGGTTTACAGGCATGCACACGCATGCACACAGTGTAAGCATCTTTGCAAGAAACTTTAGTGATATCCACGGTGTACACCTTCGGTTTCTGGGTTTCAGTTAAGACAACTGTAGACATGCCTCTTCCAGTCCTGAGTAACTCACAGCAAACACATGCCACTCTGCTCCAATAAGCTTACAGTCTTTGATACATGCCCCCTTATGATGTCACTTATCTTCTACTCTACTACTCCCCTAATCCTACACTTCACTGTAGGGACATGGTTCACATGGCAGGGAAAATTGAGATTCACTATCCTTATCCTTTTTTTTTTCTCAAAAAATGTTTTATTAATTATATGAATAGCAAGACAATTAAAAGATTATACATAACAAGAAGGCATAAATGAACACATAACAATTCATCTAGTGATAACAACCTTCCTGAGATTTTGATAAATTATTTAGAAATAAAACATACACCATATGTACACTATATACAAGTTAGGCAACCTGAGAGAAAAAAAAAAAATTAACATTAACTATTTAATATGTTTAGAACCTTTTCTAACACAACCTTTCTAATAGCTTTTTTTGGACTCCCACCTAAGTATCTTTGAGCATCAATAAATTTAAAAGCCATTTTCTGGAAAGTAACCCATTTTAATTTAGAACGATCAATCCAATTTTGTATTATATAAAGTTTTAGTAATGAGCAAATAAAAATGATAACATGAATATCAACTTTTGAAAGATGAATCAATGGAATATGTAGAATAGCAAATTCCCACATCAACGTGGATTTTGATATCCCATTTTCTGCAGTCTGACTTTCAAAGATGTCCACAATCTGTGAGAAAAATGACAATACCATAGAATATGAAGGAGGTCTGCTTGGGGATGAGAACAGCATGAACACGAAGGAACTTATTTGGGTTAAATTTGTTTAATTTGATTGGGGTAAAGTAGGCATCATTATTAATCATTAATTGTGTGTATGCTAATTTTTAAAAGGGATAAATTCCTTAGTGTGTCTAATAGCCAGGACTTTCTGAGATTCTGACAATTGGGAATTATAATTCAACCAAACATTAGATAAAAGACAGTTGTGGTCCATCATTAAAGAATTAATTAATTTATATGAGTTTGAGAGCATTTTATCAGATGATGAAAGTATTTTGATAATCGTGTTAAGGTTTTTCAATTGTGAGTCTATGGGGACCAGACATACAAATTTGTTTTTAATTATTGCTCTTAGTTGTGTAAGAATTGGTGAGTAATTCCAGTTTACTTTCAATAACTTATGCCAGTCAGATAAAGGCAAGTCAAGATATTTCAAAACATCTCCTACTTTTAGATTTTTAATTAAAGGATAGTTTGTTAAGTTCAAAAGTTTATTGTCCAATAATATATTTGGGTTTAGATGAATTGGCTGAACATGGTGCGAGATCTTTTCTAGTTTACATATTTTGAGTAAGGTTTGAAAATCTCTAATCTTTTGTTTAAATACTGTAGATATATTTTTAATAAATAAACTATCCAGAGAGATAAAGGGAATAGCTTCAGGATTTAAATTATTAGAAATGACATAATTATACCATAATTTTATCCATAAAGAGTGATTTGGATAAGAAGTGTTATTGAATTTAGAGATAGTAAGAAGTTTATTGGATGAGACAATCAAATAATAGAGATAAAGATTAGGTAAACCCAAACCTCCCTTGTCCTTGAAAATGCCAATCTAGAATAGGAAATTCTAACAGATTTAGGGAACCATATGAATTTTGCCAAAGCTTTATTTACAGACTCAAAAAATTTTTGAAATGATCTGATCAGATGATGAGAATTGGTAAAGAAATTTAGGCAGAATATTCATTTTAATAATGGCCACCCTTGAAAGAAATGAAAGGTTTAGATGCTTCCATCTGTCCATATCAGACAATATAGAGTTCCATAATTTATTAATATTATTTTGAAAGGAAGATCTATTATTGTGTTCTAAATTGATTCCTAAATATTTTATATTATAAGTAAACTGAAAATGATCGTCTGGAAACAAAAAGATTTGTGTGCTAAATGATTTAAGGGAAAAATATGAGTTTTGTAGAATTTAAAAGATAGTTGGAAACCAAAGAAAAATAATCAATAGAATTCATTATTTTTCTGTAATCAGATAATGGAGTTTGAAAGTAGATTACTAAATCATTCGCAAAAGCAGAGAAATGAATATTAGTATTAAGAATTCTAGGGATGTTATGAAAAGTATTTTGAGTAATAAACAATAGCAAAGGTTCTAAATAAATGTTGAAAAGAAAAGGGGACAATGGACAACCCTGTCTTGTTCCTTTAGTGATCTTTATCGAGCAGAAAATTGACCATTAATGTATAGTCTAGTAAACATATTCTTGTATAAAACTTTTAAAAATTTATAAAGAATAAGGGAATATTAAAACATAACATAGTTTGAAATAGAAAGTTCCAACATACTCTGTCAAAGGCATTTGATGCATCTATAATCAAAGCATATATAGGGTTTGGATTTTCTTAATGAGATGAAGTATAGTCTCTAAAGATAGAGTATTATCCCAAGCATGTCTCTGAGACATAAAACCTGATTGATCTGACGAGATAATTGAGGGTAAAATCCGTTTCAATCTGTTAGCCAGAATAGATGACAGAATCTTAATATCCACGTTAATTAAAGAAATGGGTCTATAATTTACTGGGTCAGATTTATCTTTATTATTTTTTAGAATTAGAATGGTTTTGGATGTGTTCCAATGAATATCTGAGATATCATTAACTCTTATGTGATTGTAAACTTTAAATAGAAAGGGAAGAACTACCAATTTGAAAGTTTTGAAAAATTCTGGAGTAAAACCATCAGGTCCCGGAGATTTACGCAATTTAAGATTATCTATTAAATCTGAGATTTCTTGTACAGATATAGGGGTAGAAAGTAGTTTTTGCTGATTATCATTGAGTTTAGGGAACTGCAAAGAGTCTAAAAAGAATTTTGAGTGATTATCTTTAACAGAATTAGAAGAACCTGAATATAACTCAGTGTAAAGAGAGGTGAAAAGTTGAATAATCTCTTCATCAGTATTATATAATCTGTTATTATAAGATAAAGATGTAATATTTGGATTTCTGAAGTTAACTTTAATAATTCTCGGCTAACAATTTAGATGGAACCTGGGCCCACTCTGAGTATGAAGCAAGTAGCTTTTATTCAGCTAAGGAGAGGTTATTTTGGTGAAGCAGAATTAAATCTTTCTGACAATCAAAAATTTGTTTTTCTAAAGTAGCATCATAGTTCAGACTAAGATGATTTTCCAACGAAGAAATTCTTGATTTTAAGAATTCCTCTTTCTTAAAGTATTGTTTTTTGAAAAAAGCAGCATTACTAATAAATAAACCTCTTAATCTTGCTTTACATACAGCCCATTGTATGTCATAAGGAATGTCAGATGATTCAAGACTATTCACCATTTCATTTAGGATTTCTGAAGCTTGTTTGCAAATATCTTCATTTGACAATAAGTTATTATTTAAGGTCCACTTATTAAACATAGTTTTATTTTTGATATTGGGTTTTATGTTCAATTTTAGTGAAATTCTTGAGTGATCCGAAAAGAATCTGGGTTCTGTAGTAAAGTCCACAATATATTTTGAAATATAATCTGAAATTAGAAAGAAGTCTAATCTGGACCACGAATGATAGCACTTAGAATAATAAGTATATATATCATTCTTGTTTATACTTTTAACAGTGCGGAGGGGATCTATTAAATTATATTCTGTCATCAAATCATTTATAGCCAGAGTAGATTGAAGATTATAGGTGACAGTGGAGCGGGAACGATCAATTACAGGGTTTATAACCGCATTCCAGTCACCACCTACTATAATATGATGATCCTTATAGGATGCAAGAATATTGTAAATTTTTAAAATGAACAAATGTTGTGAATTACATGGGCCATATAGATTTAAAATTAATAAGGGTTTGTCTAAACCAGCAATAGAAGCGGTAAATAAGCACCACCTCCCTTCATCATCAAATTTCTCATCAATAATATTCCCAATTAATTTTTGTTTAATGATTATAGCTACACCTCTGGAGTTAGATGAGTCACCTGAAGCTATAATCTTTTTGATCCATTTTTTTAACTCTTTATTCCAATCAATACGTGAAATATGGGTCTCTTGAATAAAACAAATGTTAGCCTGTGATTTAAAGATCATATGAAATAATAGTGACTTTTTCGCTTTATCTTGAATGCCTCTAACATTCCAAGAATCTAAAATTATGTCAACAGGCATATTCTACAAGTATAATCATTATTGATGCTATAAAAGTGAACTCAAGGTGCAAATCCAACACAACATTAAAAAGAAGAAGAAAAAAAATAAAAGAAAAACAGTCTTTAAGTATTCAAGCAAGTCATCAAATAACATTTGTTGAAAAAAAAAAGAAAAAAGTTTTTTTAAGAACCATGAAATGTATAATAATAACCTTTATCCTAACCCACCAACCCCCCTGTGATAAAGGAAGAGCAGAAGAACATAAAAAAACATTGTAATTATAGATAATAATAACCTCAAGTTAGAATACAAATTACTCAAAGGAAGCCTAACATAACATAAAGTCCGAGTAATACTACTACAAATATATACAAAATTAACTAATTTCAAGACGTCCAACATGCTTAATCCCTACTTCTAATACTAATCTAAAGCTCCTATCCTTAAATTGAAATTTATAGTGATTAAATGTATTTCCTCAAGTATTTCAAGAGAAAGAGAAACAAGTAAATAATAAATAAATCACACTCTGCTTAACTAGAACACTCTATCATAAGAAGTAATACAATTAAAACTGAAAGATATGTAAGATAACATATATAAGTATAACAAAACCAACTGGTAACATTATAATATAAGTAAATAAGCATAGCATTACTGAACTAAAGATAATAGTCATGCACTATCTACTGAACATTTTTTAGTACTTTAGTGATAATTTCATTAATCAACATGACCATTAGTATGATAAAAGCACTAATACCTGTAAAATGAGTATTTAGTTATAGTTCAAATAAAGCAAAAAACAACTACCAAGCAACCATATCTCAAAATGAAAAACAATTCAGTCTGGAGATGCATCTATTAACTAGATAATAGTAGTACAGGAACTATTCAAAATGAAATATTATAAGCTGTAAGTTTTTTAACACTAGTTAATATACATGAATAAAGTATAATTATATTATTAAATAGTAACTTAAACAGCATCATATATATTGGACTGAATGTATAACAATGTGCATACATATAATTTTAAATCTACTTTTTCAATATTTTACTAATGACTCTGTTAGGTTATGTAGCCATACTATTCTTCTAAGCTATAGATGTAACATAGCAAAACAGCATGAAAAGACAAGGCTTTTAAAGTAAACATTTTGAACATCTAATTAAAACAGAAACAAGCAAGCTAAATGCAGTAAATCTAAGGGCTTAAATATATACAGGTAGATTCAGCTAATCATATTAAAGATAGTTATTTCAAACCTTTCAAATAAGTAAAGGCTTTCTTAAACATAAACTACTAATCATAAATATCACATCCAGCCTCTGAGAAGAAAGAGAGCAGAGAATAGAAAGAACATGAAACTTTCATATGAACAGGTATACTTTGTAACATTTGTCAAATTAAACACTTCAGTATAATATAAAATATTGTATGAAAAAATATTCTGAATAGGAAAATATGTTCATTTCATTACACATCCTTTAGAATTTTAATATATAAAACTAACCTGTTCATTTGTTTCCAGAAACATTTTCACTCTGCTTTATGAAAGTAGCAGCTTGCTTTGAAGTCATGCAGACACACTAAAAGTCACTGAATATATTATGTGACATGAATCTGTTTAAATTTAAAAGCAACCTTCATTTATGAAGAGAAAACACTTTAAATAATAGCCAGATCTATTAAAAAGTTAGCTATTGAATACTTGTTGAAAACAAGCAGACTTGTGTATTTGAAACTGTCCTTCTTTCCTCACAAATGATGACATCACCATCCATCTCAGAGAGACTGTAGTGTGCACATGTTCATGCAGAGCATCAGCTGGAACTCTGAGGGAAGATTTTCTTGCTAGAATGTTGAGATGGAATGTTTTTCCCTCCAAAAATCATTTAGCTTACACAGAAGGCTGTAACTCAAAAGCTTGTAGTAAAATTAACATATTATCTATTTACACAGCAAGCATATGTGAGAGAAAGAGAAAAAAGTAAATACAGCAATTTAAATGCTTCTATTAATCCACACAAATCTAACAAGCATATATCCTGTCACTGCACACTGTCACACCAAATCTATCATGTGTAAATTACATGACAAGTTCTTAAGCTAATATAATTATGTCACACCAGAATTACAAATCATGTAACACAAATACTGTCAGAGTAAAGAAATGAAAAAAACAAACCTTATTGTAGTTCTTTAACAGTAGAATATTAAGATACAGTGTCAGGAAGCTTTTTAAATGTTTTAAGAAAAATGTCTTTTGCATCTTTAGGATCTGTACATACAAATCTTTTGTCATTAGCTGTGAAAGACAAGGTATTAGGATAAGCCATTCGAAATCTAATCCCTCTTTTTATCAAGTCAGCACAATAGGGGGCTAGTTTTTGTTTATTTAATTTGATCTGTGCAGGAAGATCTTGGGAAAATGATAGTTTGTGAGACTTCCATATGAATTGTTTCTTTGTTTTAGCAGTTTCTAGGATCTGGAAAGTGTCTTGAAAGTTTAGTAACTTAGTATAAATTAACCTTGGTGTAGAAGAATCTTGTTTTGTACGCAGTGCTCTGTGTGCTCTCTCTACAATTATAGATTTTGAAGAAGCTTCACAATTTAACAGTGTTTCAAAGATATTTTTAGTCACAGATAACAAGTTTTTATTGTCATAAGATTCAGGTAAACCACGAATAATGATGTTATTTCTTCGACTCCTGGCTTCCAGATCCAATATTTTAGCTTGTAAATCTGAAATAGTTTTATCTCTAGATTTAAAGTCACTTTCCAATAAGTCTGTTTTAACTTCCAAAGCTAAGATTTTATTTTCAATAGTAACAATACTATCGTTTATTTGCTTTAAAGATTTACTAAAGTCTGCAAACTGTTCTGAAAAGTTTTGTATAGCACTTTGGATTGGTTTTAATGCTATTTTTAGTTCTTCTAAAAGGAAATTTGAGCCATTTAAACCTTTATTACTTACATTAATAGTTTCTGTAGGTTGTCTAGATGATTTCAGTCTTTTTGAACCTGAATCTTTTTCAGGAGAGAGCATTGAAGTATATTTGGCCTTTGTAGGCTGAGTCTCCATGGAGTCAGATTTTGTAGCCATGCCCAGAAATGGAATGCAGTCAACAGGATACCAGGAACCAGGAACAGACTGGAGCAGTAGGAGTCCCAGCAGCAGAGAGACCAAGAATGTTCTGAGGTAAAAAAAATCCCAGGATAATAAATCCAGAAGAAAAAATAATCCAAATGCGTAGAAAAAGATTTATAAAATCTTTTAGTATAAAAATTTGAGGAAAAAGGTTGATATAAAGTTGTAAAAAAAAACAAAAGTTAAATAGCTGTGAGGAGCTCAGAGAGTAAGGACTAGACTAGTCGGTGGCCATCTTGGAATATCCCCACTATCCTTATCCTAATTTGCATAGGATTGCCTACTAATGCTTGGTTTCATCTCTCAAACTGAGCTTCCCCCCTTAGCAACCACTACTCAGTAGCCATGTTGTCTTCAGCCTGCCATTCACCTGCATGGCAGAGGAATATTTTTAATAAAATGCCTATTTTTGGCTTTTTTTTTTTTTATTTTCTGTTTTTTATAGTGGTGCACGTCTGTGCGGCGCTGTGCTATGCTTAAACATCGGAGATCGGGGGGGAAAAATTACTTTTAATATTTTGCAACAGATTAAAATGCGAATGGCCTTATATTTGGCCTTTGGCATGCTTCCTCAACTGGATGCATCCTTTATTTGGAGCTGTCATAGCTCCGATGTGCTATTTGCAGAGCGGTACTCCCTTACCAATGGAGTACATTTCTGCAAATAACTCTACTCTTACTCAGACAGGTTAATGTTTCCTGGATCACAAATTTACCTCATTTGCATAGCTTTCAGCAGCAAATGAGGTAATTTGCATAATATAACACTGTCCGTGCAAGAGTAGTTTTAGGAGTTCTCATGCAGACCCCTGCCGGCTGTTCCTGGATCGCTCGGCAGACATATTGGATGTCTGGAGTCTTACTCTACTCTTAGACTCCATGCAAGCCTTCGCAAATCTGGCCCATAAACATTAAAACTGTTCCATAGTATAGTATCAGTCATGTCAACATTATCATTTGTTTCCATAAACATGTCTATTTCTTTCATTATCCATTCCCTAAAGTCTTTTAACTAAGTTATGTAAGCAGAAATTCTCTGTAGAAATCTTAAATTATCTGTAAACATAATTAATGTAAAGTGTATAGCATTATGGTCTAAAAGTGGACAAATCATTATAGATACGTCACTTATTTTTGAGTATATATTATTTGATACAAAGACCTTATCAATGTTTGTTTGTGTACCAAACCAATATGAATAGTGAGTATAGAATAAGGAATAATGTATATCTTTAAGGTTCATCTTGTTTGTAAAGTCATTTAACTTCTTGGCTTGAGATGTTAGTTTTATTTTACCATTTTTAGAAGTATCATTGCCTAATAATAGGCAGGTAAAATCACCTGTTGTTATAATTTCCCCATTTGCATTTAAAGTAATCAGGTCTAGATATTTGTCAACATATTTAGTACTCAGTCCTGGTATCCAGTATGTATTAATCAAAGTATAATACTACCTATTGATTTCCAAAATAACCATGCTTAACATCCCATGTTTATCTGAAATTCTATCTATAATTCTTGGCATAGTATAAGTAGTTTCCATAGAATAAGAATGCCCCTTCTCTTAGTCTTAAAACATGAATCAGCCAGAATGGTATAGCCATTAAATGAGTATTTTTGTAGGTCTTGTTTAATAAATGGGTTTCCTGTAAAAAGATGATCTGGGCTTTATGCATTTGTTATATTTAGGCAAACCAGCTCTTTTGACATTATTGTTCAAACCATTAATATTTAATGATAAACATTTATAAGCCATTGACTATAATGTGTATGTTATTACTCACTGAAAGTCCTTTCTTCCGTGTTGACTTGAAATCTACTGAAAACTTACTTATCATGGATGTATAACATGTATTAAGCACTACTTTCAAAAACCCCAAACTATATACAAACACATACATGAAACATAAAGTTTCTGTTTTAGTTAAAAACTTAACTAACCCATCCATCCACCACCTCTCCAACACCAAAAGACACAAATTATCCATCTCTGCTTAGAGTATGGTATAAAAATGAAAAAGAAAAGCATTATGAAAGCAACTAAAGAAATCTGAGTCCATGAAATATACATTAAAATGAGAGTGTCTAATATAACTGAAGCTATATGAATATGTCACATATAATAATAGCACCTCTGATAAGTACATATGTCAGAAATACACATCAGATCAAAATATGTATGAACATTAGAAGCTGAAGGTTAAGAAGATTGTCAATATTTACAAGACTTTTCAAATAACATCAGATGTTTTAACCATTTTGTCAGTCATCTATTTAACATTTTTCATGTAAGGATCTGTTGAATATATATATATATATATATATATATATATATATATATATATATATATATATATATATATGTGTATATATATATATATATATATATATATATATATATATATATATATATATATAGTTCCACTTCTAACCATCGAAATTTCAAAACATCGAAGTTCAGATCATCGAGACCAGAACATCGAATTTTGAACTGTCATAGGTTACAAGTGTAACCAAAAAAAAAAAAAAAAAGAAAAAGAAATTTTAACAATTGTATGCAGGGGGGGCTTCACTGCGCCCCCCACACCCCTACTTTAATATTACAACTCCGAGACAGCACTACAGTGGAGTAAAGGGAAACCTCCCATTTAGCGCTATATGCAGAAGCGCTAAACGGGAGATTTTCCTTACTCTATCTGTAGTGCTATCACACAGATGGCACATAGACACGCACAGTATGCAGGGCACCTTGGTGTCCTGCAAAAACGCTAACATTCTCCCAACTACACTTACCTTTTTCTTCCCCTTCAAACCTTCAACATTTTCAAACTCGATGTTCTGGTCTCGATGATCTGAACTTCGATGTTTTAAATGTTCAATGGTTTGAAGGGGAATCATATATATATATATATATATATATATATATATATATATATATATATATATATATATATATATATATATATATATATAAACAAAACACTTATTAAAAAAAACTTCACAGCCCTCTGTGTAGTTACTAAAGGTTTAGTTATGTAACTTAAAGCCAATGTTAATATGCATAATGAGTTTTCTAATGCAGCTCCTAGTTCATTTGATGTCATTTAGTTACTAAATGTGTCATTGAATCTGCAGAATGTTTGCATCAATAAAAGAACATAGGTATTTTCAAAGGAGTTAAACACTTTTATCAGATCTAATTATTTACCATGTAAAGTATCTAACTGACTGATAGAATTTCAAGAGAAGAGAATTCTAAATACAGCCATTTAACAAGTTCAAAAGGTCAAATGATGTCATCACTGTTGTTTCATCAAGTTGCAGCTTCATAAACTTGTTAAAAAAGTATCTAAATAGGCTCATGCACAGCAGATGTTGTCTCTAGTGAGGAAAAAAGCATTTTCAGTGGGAAATCAAATCTTGAAGCTTTTAGAGTTTACAGAAAGCAAAAAAAAAAAAAACCCTCAAGCTACCTTGTCAGTGCATGTCATGAATCTCCACAATGAGAACAGTCACACAGACCACCAGTTTCCTCACAAAACATCAACCTCATGAAAAAAATTAACCCTTTCATGTAAAAATAGCTATTTAGAAGTAACAACAGCTGCCTCAAATCAGAAGTAATTTTATAACATTTAAATCATTAACCCACTAATTAACCAGAACAGAGAAACAAATAACCTAAGATATATATATATATATATATATCTATATATATATATTTTTTATATATATATATATATATATATATATATATATATATATATATATATATATATATATATATATATATATATGGGTCTATGGGTCTACTACGGTTGATTGAAAACTCACTTGACTGAAAATTAAATTACTAGGACAACTTCAGTGAAAGCTCAGTTCACTGAAAACTCACTTGACTGAAACTCCTTTCATTGAAAGTCATAAATGACCTTTTCCCCACTGTAGTGTGACCCTGGAGTTAGTATATAAAGTAAGGGGGTGTGGGGGGGCACATATCTTGGTTATATATTCTCTTTTGGAAACAGTTATTTATTGCATTTGTAAGTATCACTGTGTGTAGTTTAAAATGTTTATAATATGTGCACCCCACACCCCCCTTGCTTTATATACTTTATATGTTTTGTTAAAGGCAGATCATGCTTGCCCAACCCTGTTGAGTTCCTTGAAAGAGGTAATGAGGCCATGGATAAGAGGCATACAGTCCACTCTGTTTATCTAGACTTTGCTAAGGACTTTGGCACTATCCCCTATGCTGGGATTATTGATAAACTCTTCCAACTCAACATTAACCCATACATACTTCACTGGATTGGTAATTGGCTGTCTGACAGAACTCATACTGTTAAGGTTGGGGTTGTTTTCTTTAGATAGAAAAAATGTCACAGGTAATGTCCCACGAGATTCCATCCCAGATCCCTTCAGAAAAAGATCTCAAGTCTCAGTACTATTGTTTAGTCTGATAGACTAAAATATGTGTCTTTCTACTCAGTGTCATACAGACTCATCAGGTGTGATCTCTGCTTAGCTTTCAGTGATATGAATGACACAGCAGTCCTTGACCTCCATCACCAAAATAGAACAAGGGGTAAAGAAAACACCTGTTCTAAAGGCCTAAACCTGTACTGTCATATCAACAAGACCAGATGGTGTGACAGATACATAACCCAACATACACCCAATTTCTTGAATAAGCTGCCCTTTCCTATCAAGCTGTACATTTCCTTAGCAACCTTTAAAATCAGTCTGGATGATTGAATGGGTGATTGTATATTTTCACCAAGAATGTGTGGGAAAAGTCTTATTAACAGGGGAACTGCTAGTTTTACAGCTCTGCTGGGTGATGTGGCCAGGTATTTGAAGGTCTCTTTTGGCCATAAGCTTAGTAAGAACATATAAACCATTTTGTCATCTGGTATTCTCCTTGTATTTTTATTATACATAATATGGATTATGTAATAGTGCATGCAACAGTTATGCAATGCAGTTAAGTCACTGTTCGCATACCAGATATGTCAAGTCTGCGGATAGGTTTCTTAGACAAGGATTTGCTTTCTTTATATTCACTACATCCAAGCATCCAAGCATTCATAGTACAGGTCTTTAATATACACTAAATTAAAATATGGAGCAACCTCTGTGTGTAGGGCTGTTATGAAAAAGTACATAAAAATAGAAAAAAACAATGGTAGCTTTCAAGAAGTTGCAACTATTAAGTTGTCTGGGTATGAGGAAAGACTGAGGCAACGAGATGTGCATTCTTTGCCATATGCATCTCAGAGATTGCATCACATGATTCTGCTTTACAAAGTGCTTAGTGACAGTCTTCATTTATATATCTTAGAATGAAAATTTAACAAGGAACTACAGATTTAAGAGGATCTGCCATCAGGCTTAATACAAACATGCCATACAAATTAGATAAAGGAAGGATCTTCTCAGACTGTTATGAAATGGGGGAGTAAAATATCTGAAATTACCAGAAAAAAACAAAACTACCAATGTACTTAGCAAAGCACTTGACTTAGAAATGGGGAACTGAATGAGACAATTCTAACTCAGATGCTAATTGCCTGAGAATGAATATTATCTGCATAGTTGAAACATAAACCATTACCTATGATGTGATTCCAAAATGAGCAGTAATTATACATGGCACAATTACATTGCTTGGTCAATAAGCAGATCTGCCAAAAACGAGAATATGTTAGCTTTTTGAGGATTTGTACTGAACTAATCTTAACTGAGACCAACATAAGTGCATAGTCTTTGTAGCAGCACATTTGTCATTTGAATATGTTCAACCTTTAGGAATAAAGGGCAAGCAAAAGGCTTCTGGATATTTCTACTTGGTATTAGGACAGTAATATAGGATCACTAGTATCACATACAATTTTACTCCCAACTACCAGTTTATGTTTGTTTTGCCAATGACCTGGCTCATGTTACCTCAGTCTACTCTCATGCACATTGGCATTCTTCATTCTTTGCTGGATTAGTTATTGTCCTGAGGAATCAGGCTGAATATTTTCTAGTAGAACATTAGCAACTTTGGAAAGAGCACAGTCATTTGTCTATGAAATGGTTGTTGGACTTCATTGAGGTAACATTCTATTACATTAAATTAAACATATTGAGGGTATTTTGCAAATTCATTACTTCAGTACATAGTACAACATAAGGTAAAACTGTCTTTTCACATTACCTGCAGAAGGCAAGCATAAGCAATGGTAGAGAAGTAGAAAGAGATGACCTTCACTGATGCAATATCAGGTCTGACATATACAGATACAACTGATGATTTATAACTCAAGTTGTTAAATCAATGCATCATTTTGTATTAGACAGAGACCAGAGTTACAAAAAGGAGTAAAGACAGCATTCACACTAGAAAAAGAAACAGAATAAATGCAGAAAAACATCAGGAAGATAAGATGAGCATGATATTTATGAGAGATGATACTATCGGTCTGATGATACCAATGAATGATATCATCAAATGAGGGAACAAGTACTTAAAGCATCTACATGGGAACCTCTTTCAGTATTAATGCTCAGTGTTCATACTTCTTAATGCAGTTTAATTTTAAGCAAACCAATTCTTCCTGCAATGGGACTTCTTTGTTTTTTGGCTATATGTGTCATGGTGGGTTCAGGCACATGTGGAGAACATGCTGCATAGTGTATGACATCACAAGTAGAGGGGCAGTTAACAAAGTACAACTTTGGGGGGGGGCAGCAAGCAGAGAAAGTCATAGCAGTAGTACAGTATGAGAAATTTGGTGAGGAACTGGTCAGAATAGGCAAAGTATAGTTCATTTAGAAAATTCTTAATAGGAGCTAGATCTGATTCCTACGTGCATCTTATTCATTAGTATTGTCAGTCTTTTAGCAATGTACCTATCCCACTTTTATTTTAAAAATGTATTTTTATTAGTAGGTTTCCAGATCTAGTGTTTATTCTAGCTGGTCTATATTTCAGGTAGTATGTTCCAAAAAGGAACAGATCAGATAGATCAGACATAGCTTTATATGCTAAACAGTGAGTACCTCTGAAAGGCCAATAGGATATTGAGATAATACCTCCTGCAGTTTTTATGAATAAGTCATATATTCATTACATTCAATAATAGGAAACATAACTGAAGAATATAGAAAATGATGACTTCACAGGAATGACTACATATATCTATAAGATGTACAATGGAGAAGCCTGTCTGACTGTATTTGCTTCACATAGAGCAAATCATAACATACTGTCTTTTTTTTTCATCCATTTACTCTCTGATACTCAGTTTTATCCTAAATAGGGCATGATGGTGCTACAGTATATCTTGATAACAGCATGAAGAACAGAAACAGTCTCAGATTTCTAACTTCATTGCCTGTCTTGAATGCTTGGCCATTAATGTTATACTCAACCTATGTATTCTTTTTTTTTCTTAGTTTAACACTGATACATTTGTTAACATTTAAATGAATTCATTATAGCTAATCTGGAATGCATTTTGCCCAGCGAATAATGCAAATGTGCAGCATTCTCTACTTTTCATTCATTTACATATTTTGCTAATCATAACCCTTTCCATACATTTATGTCTGTGAAGAAAAGACTGAATGTGAAAGATCCCAGCAAAGATGCAGAGGGGCCAAGCTGGCTGCTGCTATAGCATTTGAAAACAAATCTGCCAGTCTTGACTGCTGTATTCTCCCACTTATCCCATTACACATCCTTATACATAACCATTGCTATCAAGCTGCATTACTGTTTATCTAACACCATTATGGGGACAGTAAATATTTGTGTCATTATCCAAACTAAAGGCATACACAGCGAGTTAATACATTACTCCAGTCTTTTGAGGAGGTTCACAGATTAGTACTAGGCTGTCTTTGTGGGTCATTTTAAGTCTAGCCAATTAGCCCATAATAAAATCAAACCCTGCAAATTGTTTCTAGAAAGTAAACACCATATCCATTAGACCAGCTGGCCTGTTACTATATTAGTCATGTCAGCTTTGCATAACTGAATGATTAATTAAATGTGATGGCAGCTATAAAAGTGCCTTACATTGTAATCAATCTGCTGTGTTAGATGGAGGGTCACATATGGAAAGGCCATTAATAGTTCTTCCCCATGTTGCAGAAGATTTGATTATCCATTAGGGTTAACTTTATCAACTGGGAACAGAAAAAAATGGGTGGGAAATCGAAATAATCCAAATTCAGTAAAACAAGAAGGACCTCTAAAACTGTATTTACTTGTGGTTACTGATAAAATTCATCTCCAGACTATTAACCATATAGGCTGAATCCCATTGGAAACCTCTCCTATGAAAGTAACTATCTGCCAATTTGCGAACATTTCCCAATACATAAACAATGCAGCATCTTGCAAAATAGCAATCGTCATGCATGAACCAAATTATTCTGTGATAGACTGTATGGATAAACCTTTGCCCTTGAGAGCCCACCAGAGTGAAACATCAGCAAGACTACAAAAGTATCTATCACAGTGAAATGTAAGTATACCTATCTGTAAGAGAACAATTTTGTTTTAAAAGTATGCAACTACCCACAACTGAGCTGCTTAAGAAAATTGTGCTATGGTAGGAAATAGCAAAGCAGAAATTTGGGAGTATAAGCAAACAAGTTTATGTTATGAGTGGGATAAAGTAGAATGTGAGGGTAAGCTGTCACAGTATGGATATTATAATTTTTGGGGATATGAGGAACAAATTTTATTTTAAGAGCAAAAGTATATTATTGCAAAAATAAGGTTCAATGGAAATAAAAGAATGTGGTAAATAAGACAGTGCAAAGCAGACAGTCACAACAAATAAGACTACCAGATGAGGGCATAAGAAACAAATATAGCATAAAACAAGGAAGGTAGAGATACAAAGACCTGTACTGGTCATAAAAGGATTAAGAAAATAAACCATAGATCAAATATCTGGTTGGGATACATGCAATAACCATACATGTATATTCTATAATTCTGACATATGGATAGCCACTAGGTTTTCCAATTACCAGTTAAGAAAATGTTGTAGAGAAATATTTCATATCTGCAGATGAGCTTATACAAAATATAGAGATACTAGAGATGCTTGGGAAAGTGCATACCACAAAATGTGCCATACTGAAAATTTAAAACTATTAGAAGAGGCAGTGAAAGACTTGTATAGACCAGCTGCTTTGGGCATCTGTTGTGCTGTACGGTATTCTCAAGATAGGAGAGCATAGATCACAGACTGGGCTCCATGGCTGGGCTAGTGACTTGACTGTGTAAAACATGGCTCTAGGTGATTCAGTCATGTTGACTAATGTCACCAAATAGGCATAGGTATTTGCCACTGATAAGTGGGTTTAGGACCCAGCTTCTCCAACCTACGCCAAAAACCCATGCTAAAGGTGGGAGGGGGGTATGTTCCCCTATTGGTGAGAGTGTGCCCATCATAAAGCCCAGCAGCACTGGGTCAATAAGCTACTGTCTGGCCAATGTCCAGTTGTCCAGCCTGGGTTACCTGGGATAGCTCTGTTGAGTGAAAGCTGGATGAAGCACCAGTCAACCTGTCAAACATAAACTTAGAATTGCTACACTTAATGTAGGTTCACTAAAAGGCCACAACTTAGAAGTGGAAAACATGATGGTAAGGATGATGCTGGACATCCTATGTATACAAGAGAGAAGATGGAAGGTTAATGTACCAAGGCCACTTGGTTTGGGATCCAGAGTCTACTACTCAGCAGGAGGACATGCTAGAAATTGTTTGGGAATTGTGGTGAGAGAGATTTCAGAAGGCAGTGAGAGATGTCATCAGAATTAGTGACAGGCTCATGGCAATCAGACTCCAGCCTAATGATAGGTCAATGTTCATAACCTCAGCTTATGCTCCACAGCAGAGTCGTGATAGTGAAGAGAAAAATACGTAGAGGCAGCAGTTGCAGGGCCTATTAGATAAAGCAAGACAACATGAATTGGTGTTGAAAATGGGTGATTTGAATGCACATATTTGGACAGAGAGAACAGGATATGAGGACCGCTTGTGTCCACATGGGTGGTGCAGCAAGAATAAAGAAAAAGAGGCCGTTCTAGATGTTTCTGTAACAAATAGCTTGATAGTAACCAACACATAGTTCATAAAGAGAGACAGTCAGAAGATCACATACAACAGTGGCCAACATGTACTCAGGTAGACTTCCTCCTAGTAAGGAAAGGGCACTGGGTTAGAATCAGTAATTGCAAAGTCATCCCCAGTGAAACAGTCAGCCCACAGCATAAACCACTGATTGCCACAATCAGCTGCAAACAGTGTGCAAATGAGGCTCTAAGGTCAACACAGACCAGGCTGAAGACCTGGAAGTTTACTGAAGAGAAAGTACAGCAGATCAAGAAATTAGTCAGGGATTTACCACCCTCAAGAAGAGGAGGAAATAGGTAGAGGTGAAGAAGAATGGCAGTGTCTCAGGACGTCATGGGTGAGGACTACAGAACAGATAGGGGCTGAGCCAGGTATGGAAATAATGTATATAAGGAAATCTGGTGGTGGAATAAAGAAGTCTAAAAAGTCATCAAAAGAAAGAAGAAGTGCAGGAAAAAGTGGGAGTTAGAAAAGATGGACCAGGCTAGGAAGGAATACTGGTTGTCTAACAAAGAGGCTAAGAAAGTAGTTGCAATAGCAAATAACAGGGCATCGGAGCAAAGAACAGGGCATCGGATCACTCTACCATCTTCTGAAAAGTGACTCATTAGGTGGCACAAAGAAACTATATCAGGTTGCAAGGCAAAAACAGACAGATAAAAAAGATAGTTAAACACCCTTCATAAGGGATGCCTGCAACATCCTGCTCACCAGTCCAGAGGACATCTAAGGCAGATGGAAGGACTTTCTTCTGAATGAAGAAAACACCACATAAGTTGTACTGCCCCAGACACAACCTCTGATGACATAAGAAGAGGAGGCCATTCTAGAAGAAGTATGAATAGAATTAAGGAAAATGAAGTCAGGGAAAACAGCAGGCTCAGATGAGGTCACAGCAGATATGATAAAGATGTTGTGTTAGACAGGGGAGACATGGCTTCTGTGGGTACTCATAGTAGTGCAGAGAGAAAGGAGTATCCCTGATGACTGGAGATTAAGCATTACTTGTGCCAGTATACAAAAACAAAGGGAACATCCACAAATGTTGCAGTACAGAGGTATCAAACTCCTGTCACATTGCATGAAATTTGTGGATAGGGTGATGGATAAATGGATGCGCAGAGTAGCAAAAATTAAGATGGGAGAAGAGCAGTTCAGATTCAGATAAGGATGCAACACAAATGACCCAGTGTTTGCAGTGAGACAGATAGTTGAGAAGATGCTAGAGATGAGAAAGTTTCCAATTGGACATTCCTATACTTGGAGAAATCATATGACAAGGTCCTGTGAAAGCTGGTTTGGGCAGTCCTGCAGTGGTTCGAAGTCCCAGAAACATTGTTTAAATCAGTGCAAGCTATGTACAAAGATCCAATGTCACATGTACAAACAGTGTTTGATCTCACAGGAGGGTTGCCAGTGGGAGTGGGTGTGTAGCAGGATTCAACATTGAGCCCACTGTTGTCCTTAATGGTGATGGATTACATTAGCAAACAGGTTGGATGGGAAAGATCAACAAAGTTGCTATATGTATATAATGTGGCATTATAAGCAGACTCTGAGCAAGAACTTCAGCAAAGGATAGGGGAATGGAATGCAAAATTGAAGGCACATGGGATGAAACTGAGTACAGAGGAGACAGTGGTAATGGCAGCAAATGGGGGAAATCAAAAGAAGCTGAGAACTAAGATAGAAGGGAAGATAGTGGAACAAGATAACAGCTTCAAGTCTCTGGGAGGGTTGGCTGAGAAGAAGGGACAGCTGGATGAAGAGGTCAAGGCAAGAATCAGTGGGTCTGCATCCAAATGGCATATACTGTCAGGTGTAGTGTATGACAGAAGGATGCCAAAGAAACTGAAATGTAAGGTGGACAAAACAGTGTTGCAACCAGTACTACTGTATGGTTCAGAAACTTTGGGCAGTAAAGGCAGAACAGATGAGGAAGCTAGAGGTAAAGGAAATGAAGTGTCTGAGATGGGTGGTAGGATGCACACTGTGGGACAGACGAAAAAATGAGGACATAAGAGCAGAAGCCAAAGTAGCTCAAATTGCAGAAAAGATCAAAGAGAACAGATTATGGTAGTTCAGGCACATGTGCAGAAAAGCAGAAGACAATCTGGTGAACAAGATCTGTGGGCAGACAGGAAGAAAGTAAGATAAAACAAGGGCTTCCGGCAAGGAGATGGATGGATTATGTGAGAAAAGATCTGCAGCAGTCAGGTATGAATGTCAAAGAAGGCAGGAGTGTGGCACTGAAACGAGAGAGATGGTGGCAATTAACACTGCACCTTGACCCCATGTAGAAATGGGAAAAAGGGGGCTGATGATGATGATGATGATTATGATAAGAAGAGGCAGTGAAAGATGTATGTGTTTTAATGTAACTGTTTACAGCTTACTATGCCTGTTTTAACTAAAATTAAAAGTAGTGCAATGTTAGCTGACAAAAGAAAATTAAAAGTGTTTTGTACAAGTTACAGACAAAAAGAAAATTTGCCTTCTCTGCTCTTAAGAAAATATACTAAAAGTAGTATCGTATGATGCTTTTTGTTTAAAGAGACTATTAAAGGTGCCTGCACACAACTTAAGGCCATATATGAGTGAATAGAATTACAATGTAACACCATTTTGGAGAGGAAGCAGCACATCCTGATACATCCTACCCAATCTGAAAAACTTCAAAGGTGAAATAAAGCTGTTGAGCTCAGTGTAACTGGAGAAGTTATCACAGCACAATGAAATGTTGAGGTGATCAGCTCTTTCCTCATGTCACAAAAAATGTTCTGGAAAGGTCTCTCGCATATACAAGGGGAGGTTACCAGCTCTTTGGGCTGAGTCTCATTTCAAGGTGTCATATTGAAAAGTGTCTCCTTATCACTATTTTCCTTGTTTGGGGGCTAATAATGTCCTCAGGGTTCTGTGACCTAGTTGTGACTTTATGGCTACATATGGGGGGTTGGAGAGGGAATCAGGGATTAATAATTATGTTGTCTTGTCCTTGTTTAAATGATATAGGCAATGTAATTGTAGTTGTTTTGGGAATCTCTGAAAAAGAAAATATGTTTAAATGGAAGGGAAATGTTTTAATACTAATGCAGGTACAATATTTGAAAGACCAGAGACAATTTATCCACTGATTTAGCTTTGTGATATAAGTAAGTCCACAAAATGCAAGCAGAGCCATAGAGAAATTTGAATATTAGTTGATTTATATCTCACCTAATAGATTATAGTTGCATTTTGACATTTGTTTCAGCATATATCTCCAGTAGTTTGGAGTCTTTAAGTATTTTGGTGCACTCACTAGAGAGGTGAAGGATTACCGTTTGAGTTAGGTGCATTCCTGTTCTCTCTCTCAGTTAATTGTATAGGGCAAGTGGGACATGAGCTAGTAGTTTTGACCTCTGCTATGTAATTTGGGTGGTTGTGAAATTTCTATTGTTTCTATGGATATTTGAATATGTTTCTTTATTTATGTGTGATTGTAGTTGCTCTGCTATGAGTAACAGATATAGCCTAGATAATATGTTCTATATGGTGTCCTTTTAATGTTAACAGACTAAACACTTCTATACAAGGCATAGCTGCTCTGGATAAGCTGAAGGCAAATGCAGGGATGGTACAAGCAGCAGAATTAAGAAGCACATGGACTGCAATCTAGCCTGTGACATAAACAGGACCTGCTGGAGACACAGATACATCGTTCACAGGTTGCCACTCCTCTGGAATAGGCTTTGAATCCACATCAAGCAGAGTACCTCCATGATCCTGTTTAAGTGCAACCTGGACAACTGGATGGGAAACCATAAATTTCTGCTGGGGATTACTACAACTTCTCTCCTGGACATTGGTAGTCCTTGCTAGAAAAACCTTGGGCATAGACAATATGTCTCATCTAGTATTATATTGGGATTTTATGGCTAGGCTTGTAAATACCCTCTGGTCAATAGCCTAGTAACATCCTATGAACTTATGAACCTATCTGAGGTGTTACAAATGTGGACTTTTACTGGTAACACTTCCTCGGTGTAAGGGATTAACATTATTTTGCAGCTTAATAGAGGGTGTCAAATGCAGGAAGAAATTATAGGTAAAGCAGGTAGGTGGGGTATCACTAAAGTGCATGAGACTGGATGGCAAAAAGTGTCCTGTGATTATTGTGGTGATTTTAATACTTTGCAGTATCCTCTGAAATCTATTAGCTGTGAGAGGATGTCTCAAGCATCATTGGGTTCCAAAATTAGACTTGTAGATGTGTTTCTGTTTGGTGGCTCTCTAGTTCTGGAGAATTCCTGATTCTATTAACTTTACATATATAAATAGCATCTATCACAAGTACTGATAATCCAATTGATTACTTCCTTATTACTTCATCTTTGTTGACTTAGGCTGTAGATACTTCCTTATTACTTCATCTTTGTTGACTTAGGCTGTAGATACTTCCTTATTACTTCATCTTTGTTGACTTAGGCTGTAGATACTTCCTTATTACTTCATCTTTGTTGACTTAGGCTGTAGATACTTCCTTATTACTTCATCTTTGTTGACTTAGTCTGTAGATACTTCCTTATTACTTCATCTTTGTTGACTTAGGCTGTAGATACTTCCTTATTACTTCATCTTTGTTGACTTAGGCTGTAGATACTTCCTTATTACTTCATCTTTGTTGACTTAGGCTCTAGATACTTCCTTATTACTTCATCTTTGTTGACTTAGGCTCTAGATACTTCCTTATTACTTCATCTTTGTTGACTTAGGCTGTAGATACTGTCATTAACCTGCTGCATTATCAAATCATCGGTTTGTTGGGGGAAAGACAAGTAATACCAAATAGGAGGTTAGATACTCTCATGCATAAAAGTAACATGGAAATGGAGGATTTATCTCAGTAAATGAGGCATGAAATGGGACGTGTTAATGACAGTAACTGTATATATGGACACTCAAAGCTTAGGTCATCAGACACCCTATTCAGTTCCTCAAACTGGCACCTCCCCAACTCAGAGTTTGAGCAAAAAAAATGGTCTTCCCGTGGATGAAGGCAAACAAAGGAGAGCTCTTCTGCTTTAAAAATATAGCAAGCTTCCTGCAGTTAAATCTCACACGACTGGCAAATGCTGATTGCTTTCCCAAAGCCATGCACCTGGGGCAGGTGCCCCTTTGCCACTCCTTTGCCCCACCCTATTTACAGCTCTTTACACTTTGTTTAGCACATTTCAACATACTGTTGCTATTTCTATTGCTTATGTAAATATTTAAACTTTATTGTAGTTTCTGTTATTTTTCACTGTAACCATGTATTCTTGATTGCTGTTTCAATGTAACCTGGTCTAGGCCTGAAACAAGAGAGACTCCTATAGCTATTGTGTTTTAGCAGCTATTTACACAGATTTTTTTGAACAAATTTCACAATAACATAAAGGGTAGGAAATGGTCAAAAGTCTTTATGGATTACTGGCTAGGGTACCCTAGGTAGAGAAATAATGATGTAATGCCTCCATCCAGGTGATATACTGTATGTGGAACGAGATACGTTATACATATATTTTAAGCTTTAGGCTATTTTGTATGCTGCTTTCCTAAGGAAAGTAGGATGGAGAGAAGTGAATGCAGAGCAGGGATGTTTTATGTTCTGTGATAGGTTCTTAATTTCCTTTTTCAGGAATTGCAGAGACGATGAATGTTGTTGCATTCTTAGGAAGGGAGTACAGCTGAGACTCAGCTTTACTTTGCAAATGTTGGTGTTTGGTGCTAGGTATAAGAAATATGTCTATGATGATTTGTAATTAAATAAATTATAATGTTCCTGTACTCCTTCATTAGTTCATTGTTAGAGTTATTAAGGACATTATTTTCACAATGGTGGTATGGGAAAACTGTACAATTAGGAGCTTGATTTCATTTCGGAAGTTTTTAGAATTATTGGAAGTAGAGATTTACTTTGTAACTTAGGTAATGGGAATTGGCAGAGTTAATAGCAATTCTGTTTTTTCTTAAGAAGAGATGATTGCCACATAATGGTAGACTAGGATTTTCCTTCCAATATAACCAGGCTTTATCTTGTAGTTTCATAACAGCTTTGATGTCAATTGTAAGCAATGTGGACTTCTGGCCTCCCACCTTTCTATGTACACACTGAAAAATAGAGTTCTATATTACTGTTTGGGTGCAAATTAAAATGAGGTGGCAGTTATAGGGTCACTGAATTGGTTGTGTGCAGTCAAATTTATAGAATTCAGGTGAGAGTCAATCATACTATGTTTATCTTTAGGGAATGGCTATTGAGGTATAGGTTTAATTGATCTGAAAGACCAGTAAGGAAACACAGGTAGTGGAGACTTAGACATGTGGGATTATTCAAAAAAATAATAAAAATGCAAGTAGACAAGAGCACAGGAAGCAAAATGTAACCAAAAATGATGTAGCAATACACATTGTTGATGTGAAAGCATTTTAAAAAATGTGCAACACTGTAAAATGCTAAGGTTACTAAAACCAGGTGATAACAGATCTGTGACCCACTGCATCACGTCATGTTATTCATCAGGCTGCCAGCAGAAAAGGCTGCAGACTGGTAGTATACTTTTACCCCAGTGGGTATGTGACTGCCATAAGAGGCTATCTGCCACCTGCCAGTTACTATGAAGTATCAGATAAGTGATATAGACCCCTCTGTGATTTGAATGGGAAAATGTCACAGTGTTTCAAATGGGGAACAGATTAAGTTGTCACACTCATGCAAAACATTGGCTCCCAAATCTATCTAACATCCCAACATATGCATCATTGTTGCAACTTTCATTTGATTTCTCAGTTAGTAAAGTAGGCTGCTAGGTCTGTTCCTGGGACCTACATACTCAGATGTACGTTACCTAGGTTGTTTTTTATTCTTTATTTACCACTTTGTTTTCAGAGATAGTAATTCCTTCTCTAGCTGCAATTTACAGCTCCTGTGTATAATGGCACCTACATGCTGTCCACCAGCTTACTGATAATCTTATTTTTTTAGTCGGCTTGGTGCGCAGTGTGGCCAGGTTCTAAGTATACTATTAGTTATATTCATTGCTTTCCCTGGATAGGGCCTGAATCATACTCTAGCCCCTCATCCTCCTTTGCTAAACCTCCAGACAGTGTCTACTTTTTTACTAGTCTACTGTAAAATATTTACTGCTGTTTAGTACAAATACAATACTTTTGATACCTGTTATTGTGATGGAATGAGTGTCTGCTGTCTGAGTAAGTTACTGCCCCATAGCACAGTAGGCAGTAGGCTAGTTTAACTCTAGTATAATGTTATTATATTAGATCATAGTTAAAGCAGTTATATTGAATGCAAAGAGTATTGTTTGGATAAAATTGTATGCTGAAAATTGAACCTTATGTATTATTTTTTTCAGCAAGCACAATACTTAGCATTCTAAAAGTGTTCATCTACTGATTTAGTCCTCACTTATATGTGTTTGTGCTCTTAGGTTTATTTACTAGCACCCATGCATAGTTATTGGCCCTTTATGAATAGCATAGTGAACACATTGTGGTCTGGTATGGTGTATTTTATTAAGTGCTTGTGGATCTTAGAAAACCAGGATTTGTATGATTACATTGGCTACTTTTGAAGTGTTGCAACATTTATTACTACAACTGTTTTATTACTGTGTTTTCTGCATTGGCCAGTAGTAAATACGTAGCTATATTTGTTCATTCTCCTCTAGGTTAGCTAGGCTATCTTTCATGTTTACAGTGCTCTACCTCCTACCTTCTGTCTCCTAATCTCTTTTTTACAATAACCCATTCAGTCATCTCCACATGTGTATTCACCCCCACTCTCAAAACGGATTGCAAAGACTGTGTTGAACTTTCCTGCTACCTGAGTGGATAGGACCTTTAACATTCAAAACTAAACAAAATGGGAAAGAGAACACCAGTTTCCTACAGTGATACTATTGAAAATTTCCTTTGTAACTGTAAAATACATTTATAGTAGGTAGTGGTATGCACACTAGCCAGGATGCTGTAGTTTAGTACCCCCCTCCTCTCCCATTAGATAATTATAGTTGTTTCTTTTAACTTTTAGACTAGTAAAGTAGACTGCTAGTTCTGTTCCTGGGACCTACATACACAGATATACATTTTAGTTTTCCTCTACTAACACTTTACCTAGATTGGTAGAGATACTAATTACTTCTCTAGCTGCAATTTACAGTTCCAGTATATACCAAAACCTACCTATTGTCCACCAGCTTACTGATAGTTTGTTTTTTTTAGTCAACTCACTCTGCTCCTCTAACCTACCCCCATTTCCCACACACACCCACTACTCGTAGATTTATTCTGTCCTAACCACAACCATCACTGCAGATTCTCCTATCATCACCCTCAAAACATAGTACCCCACACTCTTCATTACTAAGTATCCCTCCTCATTATCCAGTCTCTACTTGAACTTCCTCCTCATTATCTCCTCTCACTACCCCTCCCCCAACTCATAACACCCAATCTGTCACTATTTAATCTCACTTCACTTCAATCTATACCTTTCTCACTACTTGAAATACCAGCATAACCAAACAAGACTTCTCCTCACCAAGCAGCTTAACCCCCATAAACTGCGTATAGCTGTCACCATCCCAAACTCCACAATGTTGCACTTCCACAATTCTCTCCTAATTCTTCTCTTCCTGGCCCCTATTTTAGCATCCTATCAACAGCACATACTTACAGTCTACCCCTCCCCTACCATTGCAATTCCCTCACCACTCCATACTAATGTCATACTCTTTGATATAGCACCAAACCTCTTTAACTCCACCAAAGCAGCATGTTTCACATACAAATTTGCACATCAACATGCTACACCCCAAGTGCTTTGCAAATGTACTAAACTAACACTCAAGCACTCAAATCCATTAATACACTTAAGATCAAACCTAGCAGTGATATCCACCCAAACCCATGCCCCATAATTAATCAAAAAGGACCAAACACACCACCCCTTTCAAATATTCACATTACTACCAACCTAACCTATAAAAAATCAGACCTTTTACTTCTAAACATGAATCTTAGGAGTCTTGTGAAAAAAATACACAAATCTCACTCATCTTTCTTAGTCTACTTCCCTGATATAGCAGTCTTAACTGAAACCTGGCTGAAGCCTGAAATTCCAACCCAAGGCTACAACATCCATAGACTAGACAGATTAAACAAATGTGGTGGAGGTATAACTATTATTTATAAAAACACACTCAAAGTTGAATGCCTAGAGCCAATCCCTAGAAAACTCAATAATTCCGAACTATTATTTAGTCAATGTGAAATAAATCTCACTAAATACATAACTATTATAGCAATATACATCCCTCCTGGAAACAGCCCCAACATAATTGAGGTCTTCCTCCACTGGTCATCCTTAACATTTCCTCGGGAAACCATAGTAATAGGTGGCTTTAATACACACTGGCTAATTTGCACCTCAGATAATCCCACAAATTTCATCACCATGTATGGATTATCCCAGCTAATACAATCCCCAACTAGAGATGACAAAAACACCAATAGACAGTCAATATTAGACTGGATTTTAACCAATAAACTCTCACTTACCTGCAGTCAGGTTGCCTCCCAGGTAGCATTAGCGATCACCTACCTACTTACCTGCTCAGACAATATCTACACTCCCCCAAAAATACTACATATAGATAAACACACAACAGAAAACATTTCTCACCTCTAACATTTATATCGGGTCTATATCAGAACATCGAAGTATTAAAACTTAGATGTTCTGATATTGATCCCTATTCAATGAACACTAAGAATAGCGAAGTTGCAGAACAGCTAATTCTTTCCTCGGGAAAGAATACGGTTGGCCATTTCTGTGGCTTCACTATTCTTAGCGCTGTGGTGGAAAGTTACGGGTTGGGTTCAGGTAAGTGTGCGATTGTTTGTACATTAGGGTTAGGTGCAGGTTAAGTGAGTTAGGGTTAGGGCACGGGTTAGGCATGTGTGTGATAGTGACAGACTTTAGGGTTAGGGGCGGTTTATGTGAGTTGGGGTTAGGGCGCGGGTTAGGTGAGTGTGTGATAGTGACGGACCTTAGGGTTAGGGTTTGGGTTAAGGTAAGTGGGTAGATAGTAGTGTATGTTTAGTTTAGTGTAGTGTTAGCTGTAGGAATTTAAGTGTATGTGTGTGGTTGCTGTTTGTTTGATGTGCTTGTGTTGTGTGTATGTGTTTCAGAGCAGCAAATGTTTTCCATGGGAAGAAATTCGCTGTTCTGAATGTTCAATATTTTCATGTGTAGATATTTTGGGGCCGATGAAATAGCGTTCGCTATTTTCATCTTTCGATAACATGACATAAACGCTTTATATCAAACCTCGAGCAATATGACTGAACCCCACTAACATCACAACCACTAGATGCTGCTGTACTGAACTTTAAAAATACATTCCTAGACAAACTGAACAGCCAAGCACCTCCTAGAACTATTAGAGTAAAGTCTCACTATGCTCCCTGGCTAACAAAAGAAACCAAGTGGTTACTTAAAACCAGAAATAAAGCGTGGGTACAATATGAGTCCAACAAAAAACAGACCACCCTATATTATTATCAGCAACTATGTAATAAAGTCAAGAAACAGGTCAAAAATGACAAAAATTCCTATTACATTGCAACCCAACAAAAATACCAAAACAATGCCAAAAAAATCTGGGCTACTATTAAACAACTACTACAGCCAGGTCAATCCTTGACCCCAACACCTACCACTACAAATAATATGGACAGTATAGCCACTCAATTTAATACTTACTTTACAAACTCCATATTAATTCTAACCAAAAATAACAACAATACTCATCTAACCATTCCTAAAGGTCCGAATGAAACATCCATGGTCTTCTCCTTAAAGCTCATACAAACCAGCACCATAAAAAAATTGCTCAACAAACTTAAACCTACTTCCCTCACTGCTGATAATTTACCTTCTGAATATCTCAAGTTAGCTGCTGACACTATCTCTTATCCATTCTCTATTTTGATCAATTTTTCCATTACAATTACCTCTACAGACCCTTCTAACTTCAGACAATTTGCAATTTTATCTCATCTATCCAAAATTTTAGGAAAATGTATCCTTTCCCAGCTCATGAATTATTTACTTTCCAATAAACTTCTAACCAGTTCCCAACATGGCTTCCAACCCAGCCATGGTAACACTACAGCTCTCTTAACTTTCACAAATACAATTAACCAATTCATTATTTTATTTTATTTTATTTTATTTTACATTTGTTAACCGGGATAGTCCGACTGGATACATGTCCATTTTCAGCGGAGGCAAACCAGTGCAACATTTTAATAAAGTCACAGATTCATTTACAATTCACAGCACAAAAAACTATTACTTATTCCATGATTATTGTTCAGGATGATCGAGAATAGACATAATAAAGAAATATGCAGTGACAGCCAGGTACCTAAAAACTATGTGAAACAGAGAATTAGCTAGCCAGGGTTTAGACAATGGCATTAATAATGATCAAGTAGTCCCTACCATATTACTAGACATGGCCAAAGCATTTGATACCATCTCCCATCAAAAACTTCTCAATTAACTTGTAACTCTTAAACTAAGCCATTCTGCCCTTGCATGGTTCCACAACTACTTATCTAACTGACAACAAGCTGTGAAATGGCAACGAGATTTCTCCTCTTCGCTACCTGTTACATTAGGCATTCCACACGGCTTAATCCTAGATTCACTTCTGTTTAGAACCTTCATCAATATGCTCCATACTGCTACCCACCTCACCACAATCATATGGTATGCAGATGACTCCATACTCATCGGTGTGGCACCCTCACTTTCTCAACTCCAAGAAATAACCCAGCAGTCCTCATAAGCTATAGAATCTTGACTCACTGAATCTCAGTTAATTCATAATCCCAATAAAAATAAACTAATACTCTTTTCAAGTAGGAAGACTACAGACCCTCTGCCCCCCTTTCTACTCTATTCATCCAGTAATACCAAGATTGAGCCTGTATCACATACTAAGCTACTTGGTGTCAAAATAGATAGTAACATCAAATTCCATAAAATTTGTCTCTAATCATAAAAAGTTCATATAAAACTAGGGTCTCTATACAAAATCAAGCCATACCTTACTGACTCCACAAAATAGTCTATTGCCACGACTCACCTACTCTCTACTCTTCTTTATGCCTCTCCTATCTTTACCAACCTGAAGAAAATAGACCTTTAAAAACTCGATGCCTGCTACAATAGGATTGCCAGATTTGCTACTCCCTGTACAGATCTCATCACTGCACTGCTTTACACCAAGTAAACTGGCTAGAGTTATCCAATCTCCTAAAATTTACCCAATTTACAATGGCCCATGGCATGGTTTACCAACCCAACAAGAGTCCAGCACTCCATAATCTGCTCCAACCTCAATCAATATTGGTGCCTGAGATCATCCAAAAATTTTCTTTTACAAGTCACAAAAGCTAAAAATAATTTTGGAGATTCTCTCTACTCCAATAGGGTCTCCAAGACTTGGAACTCGATCCCCCAGTACATCCTAACCACTGGTAATCCCTCACTGTTCAAAATACTTCTTAAATCTGAACTAACTAACTTTTGGCTTTGCTCTTGTCTAACTTCTGGCAGATTATCATCCCTCCTGTACTATAGACTACCTCCTATGTAGTTTTGTATTCTCTCCACTTAATGTTATACTAACTTATCTCACTTATTACTTCCCTTATAGCGCTATCCTATCCTACATTGTCTTTCTAGATCCTCTGCCTACATCACTTACACTCATCCTTATTTTCCTCCTTGGTTCCTTTTAACCCTCAACAATACTTAGACAGTGTTTATTTTACACTATAAATTGTTATATCTACCTAGATAAAGTAAACCAAATATACATTACTCCAAGCGAATCCTATATTATCCATTGTTTGTAAATGCTTTGCCAGTAATATGTATTTTCAACTACTTTTATGTGCAATATGTGTTCCGTTGTAGTTACACTTGCTGTATGAGTTGTATCTCATGTTTTTTTTTTTTATTTTCTTTGGAATCTACTGCGGCTTTTCCTCCTGGGCTTCCACTGAAAATGGGCATCTGCCCAGTCGGGCTAACCCGATAAACATATGTCAAATAAATAAATAAAAACAGAGTCAATATATTTTGTATATAGTAATCTACTATATATATATATATATATATATATATATATATATATATATATATATATGTAGGTACATACATATATATATATATATATATATATATATATATATATATATATATATATATATATATATATATATAAACAACTATTTGATAGTAATAAAGTGGCACTGTTGTGAAGGTTCATATAAATAAACATACTACCTTGCATAAGAAATATAGAACACACACATCCACTCTAGTTGCTTACAAACATGGCTAACACCTTTGAAACGCTTGTATTTAGCTACAGAGTGCTATACAGCTCATCAACAATCACAGTAAAGAACCCTTTCATGATATCTGCTTTTTCTAAACTGAATAAATGTGATCCCATACATTAATTGAAAAAAATATATATTTTTTTTAAATGTAAAGCTTAGCAGCACCTATAAATGTACAGGCCAGATGAACAGATTATTTACTGACCACTGAGGTGGATGTATGTAAATGTTATGTTATCTTAGTAAGGAACTAAACTTACAATATGCTGATAAACCTCACAAAAGTGTGAATCTGTCTGCAGTCTTTTTCTCCTATATAATGTTGTAAAAAAGACCATTTCTTATGGACTTGCAGTATTTGCAGGTGACATATCTGGTAGTAATATATGGTAACTGTTAAAACCCAGACAAAACATTGTCAGAACTCCACTGTGAAATACATGCTGTGTTCATTGTGTGTGTGTGTGTGTGTGTGTGTGTGTGTGTGTGTGTGTGTGTGTATATATATATATATATATATATATATATATATATATATATATATGTATATAGAGAGAGAGAGAGAGAGAGAGAGGCATAGATACGTAGCAACAGTTATAGTTATTATATATATATATATATATATATATATATATATATATATATATATATACTGGATTTTAGGTTTACTATCAATTGTGTGAACGACAAGCTGTCAGCACATATATTGCCAAAAAATCCGACTGTCGTTTACAAAATGTGAAGTGTCTGGAGTAGTCGAACACACTTAGGCAAATGCAGTAGTGCATTCCCATAAGTGTGTTCGACAAACTGTACGGAGATCGCGGCACAGTGGGGGTTGGAAATTCATCCATATCCCCACTGTAGTGCAATCTTGGAGTTGGAAAATATTATTAGCAGGGGGTGCAGTGGGGTGTTCCCCCCTGCAAAAATGTGATATGTCATAGGAGCTTGATCTAGATCAGCTCCTCTATGGATATCACGTTACATTTTCGGTGACAATGTCGACTCAAAGTTGTCGATCATTTGTGTCGACATTGTGAAGCCATCGAGTTTCCAGGTTTGGCGGTTAACTTCAATATTTTCAAACGGAAAGTGTTAAGTCTTTCAGAATATTGATAGTAAACCAGGATTATATATATATATATATATATATATATATATATATATATATATATATATATATATATATGTACATGTGTGTGTGTTTTTATATATTTTTTCACTCATTGCATTTCATTGTTCCCATTGTCAGTGTATAGAAGCAGCATCAGTATCCATTACAACTCATTTAATTAGTCCATGTATACTTGACTTGCTTACTATCAACTATAGCATACTTTATACAATTTCCATTTGTGTGTAGTTATGCAACTGTGAGAAAGTTATGTATATAATTAAGAGTTTTGGAGGAGACTAGTATAACTCCATGTAAATGTTTATGTGATAGAACTGGAAACAAATGATTTCTGATTTAGCTGAGGGGTAACTGAGGTAGGAACTGTATTTCATGTAGTTCCATGTGAATATTTGTCTGGAATAATAATGGCCACTTGATCATCCATTAGATGACCACTAGAATACAGGCAGTATTTGTAGTGTACCAACAGTGTGTTTTAAGAAATGGTGAAGGAGTGTTTAAAGATGTTTGCCTTACAATAGTTTTTATAATTGAGCTGAGCAATGTAGAACTATAGGCATAAAGCCAGTGTTGTTCTGGGTCTTGACATATCACAAAAAGAGAAAAGGATCATTAATCTGCTGTGCACTAACCCAGTAATTCATAATGGTGAAACTGCATGTCTACTACACCATCCATTTCAGTTCCTCTTATCTTATGTACTTATTTCACTATCACCTTTGCTTACTTCCCCGTTATCATTATACAACCCTTTAATTGAGTTACCCCTTTCAAAAGATCAACATTCTTGTTAATTTTCCTTGACTTACGCCCTCTTACTTCTACTTCTGTACACTAACGTCTATTACTCCCACTATGCACAAACTCCTTTCTCCTTTCCATCCTGTCCTTTTGTTGTAAACATGCCTAACTTCTGTTTCTAGTCTAGCATGCTCTATATTTAGTAACCCATTGCATTTGTACAATATTAATATATCATTGCATCTATTTGTTTATCATTGGTACTTTGTATCACAGCTGATATCAATGTAATGTGTATTTGCCAATGTTTGTACCTCCGTTCTTGTTGTTATCACTACTACTTCATTCTTAATGTCACTGTAGAATACTGTGCTTCCATTGTCATCTGGCCTGGGTCATATCTGAAATGTGTTTTTGAACCAGCACACTTACACAGATGTAGAAATAGATAAATACGTGTTTCCTTCTGCAATCAGTTTTAATTCATTGATTTGCAGTTTTGATGGAGATTTTGGATGATTATCTGAGTGACTGTAAGAGTGGCAGTATATCTATCTACATATCTATATCTATATATCTATCTACATATCTATATCTCTCTCACTATATATATAGATATATATAGCTACAGATATAGATATGGATATATGTGTGCATGCATGTTTGTGTGTGTGTGTGTAATCCAACAAGCTTCATAGAGTAAAATAAAAAAATAATACATTTCCTAGCAGTATTTGCCAGAGCTTCTAGCGTGAGTACGCATGCACACATTTTCTGTGTATGAAGTATGTTTTCTATGTTCTATCTTAAACATTTCCCACATCAAGGAAATGGCTGCACAATGAGTGTATCAGGATAGTTTTATGAAAGAAGAGTATGACATTTCCTTAGATGTTTTGTGTATCACATCAGACTTTTATTGGTTGGGAGTGAAGACAGTGGCATAAATGACTGGTTATGGAATGATCATCCAGATGGTGAACGCAGTTAGTGGTCATGCCCATACAATGCAAGCTTGTCAGTGTTATGTCATAAACATTTCTGACTAAGCAAACTGACTTCGAGGGGTTATAGAGTTGGCTAGAAATTCCACCTCTTGTGGAATACCTCTAGTACTACTAAGTGAAATAGTGGAATTGTTAAACTCATTTTGTGTCCATAGTTACAACCACAGAATCTGTGGTGGGAACATTTCTCTCTTTCATTGGAGGATATGTGTTATAATGCCTCCAATTCACACTTTCTTGGCTATATTACCAAAATGTTGGTGCTATCTTATACTGTCTACCCATGGCATGCTATTAACCTGTGGCAGAACAGGATTCTTTTCTAGCATGGAGGCACCTGGTGATGATGATGATGATGATGATAGGCTAGGTATGCTGCATGTGACTGCATATTATAGATCATATGCTTTAGTATTAAACTTTAATAGCATTCACACATATATTGCATATGTTTCAGTGTCTTCCAGAGTGGTGCAAAACCCACACAGTCCTACAGATGAGTGGTAGTTCCAAGTATAATGTAGTACAAAATATGTGATACATACATCCTCGTACTTGATATCTCAATTGTATGCTTCTAACCCTGAGTAATGGTATAGCAATCTATGTCTCAGTAATGGGTGCTGCGCTGGTCTAAGAGATTACCCCAGTGCTTGTGAAATCCAGGAAGGTGGAATGTCCCTTCATAGTAAAGGCAGATCTGGATGATGGTGTTTCAGCCCAGGGTACTGGCACAAAGGACATGGTGATAGTAGATAACACAGCACCTAGCACTAATACCAAGGTAGCCCTTATGCATTTTAGCTCTGTTGGGTTAGGGTGCAGAGTAATGCAACAAGGATGTACATTCAATGTATCCACTGGGGAAGGCTTTGGTTAGGGTGGTCACAGAGACTTGGGCTCATCTAGCTCCCAGTGTAGCTCTCCAAACTGGTGCACACCCCATGTCAGAGAGGAGCAAAATAATTCTTATGCAGCTACAGTTAAATCAAAACACACGAGTGTTTCAGCCATAACCAAAAATGCAGTATTGAGATTGTTTATGAAGCCACAATATCCTTGTGTCTTCATAAATCAATGCCAGTAAAGCACTCCCACACCATTGTTTCCTGATGTTCATGCTGCATAACAGCTTGCACATGGAGCAGCCACCCCTTTCAACTCACCCTAGTTATGGTTTTGGCCTGGGGAACTGTTTGTAAACTAGGTTCTACAAAAACAAGGATACTGGTGTTACCAGCTTGGGGAGTGAAAGATTAGAGTAGTGTTGCCCAGAGGGACAAGTATGTGTGAAGAATGTTTGGTCTGCTCTTACCAGACTGCTTACTGTTGCATGTCAATAACTGCCTGCAGCTGAAGACATTTGGTTCCTGTGCTGGACTTACTGCAGCCATGCATAATGAGGTTGAAATACACCACGCAGAAGATATTATGACATTGGATTACCTGATGACAGACTGAACAAATGTCCTGGCAAGTCACACAAAGGCCATTAGATCACAAAAGCAGCAACTAACAACCTTAGCATGTGTTCTTGGTGGCTTGACATATGCAGATAATGCCTGTAAAATATGTGGTATGTGGTTAATGATCAATGTAGATTAGACATAGGGTAAGCATTACACTCAAGACTAGAAACCTCTTGGGAGGATATATGTATTGCTCCCAAATATGCAACAAATTCTAGAAGGTTTAGGCTTTTTGCTTGAAAGTGTTTATATAGATATTTTTATACACCAAGAAGACTTCAAAAACTTTCCTTTGGGTATATGTCAAATACTGCAGGTGTGATAGGTAAGAAAGAGTAACTGGGAACATATGTTTTGGGAGTGTAATGAGTTGTCAAACTTTAAAAATGTCCTACAGAGTACATTGTCAAAAATATTGGGTGAGCAAATGTGTGCAACTAAGAAAATTATTTTTAGTGCTGGGATACAAGATCTGAATTGTCTAGAACTAGTAAGGTCTTGTTAAGTTTAATTCTGGCTGCCTCCAAGAAAGCAATTACTAGAAAATGTAAATCAAAGTCTAATCCAATCAAATTTGAAATATTGAATATTGTAACAAAGATATACGAACTGGAAGTGGGATCTTTAGAAAAGGGTGGGAGCAAATTGCATAGAACAAAAAAATGGAAATTGTGAGGGCAATACATGCAGAATAATGTTTTGGAGGAGGAGGAGGAGTGAGGCAGGAATTCAACAATTTATACAATGTTGAATTGATGATAGTTATGCAAAAGAATGTATGTGCTGTATAATGCTTGTAAATGGGAATGTGTTAATATGGTTTGTTTTCTTTTATGTAAATGTATGTTTGCCTATGTCTTAAGTGATAATTCATTAAAGGTGTTAAAAAACAACTAGGGACTTCATTGCAGACATCAGTCATTAATTATGCAGCCTCACAGCTCATGCCATGTACACTCAGCATGAATGACCACACAGATGGTGCTTTGTCATGAACATTAACAAGGGGCCTTGTCCTTAGAGCCCAGCTTTGTCAACTGATAGCCATCCATTAACTCATAACTGTAATATTTTTTTCCTCAGCAGGCATTCATGACTCACAATGAGGTGGAGCAACTTGTGGGATGTCATCATTCTCACAATCACAATCTGGCTTTTATGTCACATGACATAACAAGTTTGTATCACTATAGTGTGCACTCTAATTGCATCTGTGTGTACATGTGAATATCTGTCTTGTACACACTGATGTATATATATAGATGACAATTCTGATAGTAGAGATTATGAGGGCAATACATATCTGCATGCTCTGTGCTGGTGACATCATGGCATCTGTACATGTGAGGGCATCATGTCTATCTGTACATTAGCAACATATACAGTATGCTATGACCAACACATTTGTGTCTCATTTTTGCATAGACATGCTGCATGTACTTAACCCTTTGGTGCTTATTTATTCCTCACCCAGTTTATTATTTCATTTGGTGGTAAGCTCACAGTGCAGCTCCTGTTCAGTTGTCTTGCATTCTTAGATAGATCTCCCATGTCTATACTAAGAGGCCACCTCACTTAGTTTTTATTATATTATGCAAGATTGCACAAATGGGACCATCTGTGATATTTTCTCTAACTAACATTGAAATTGCAGATCAACAGTATATGAATCTTGAAAGCTAAAATAGGAATGAATCAACCCAGAAACATGTTCAATCACATTACTGCTCAATTTGTGGCTATGCAGTATTAGAATGTCTTAGAAAAAAATCATTGCCTATTCATTGGCAAACTTTGATTTCTGATTGGCTAGGGTTTCTGCACTGGCAGCTTGGCATGCGGAACCCATGTGTAGCACCAACACCTGCTCTCTATCCACTTGGCCCATGTCAATAATCACTTCATCAAAAAAATGTATTAACAGGTGACACTGGCAAAGGTTGTTGGGGAGTCACCTTAATGCAGGACTTGCAGCAGCTGGAGACACCCCCTTCACCATTAGCATTTTCACCTGTAGGGTGGATGCAGCCAGGAATAGGAGCAGTCTTAGCTTTTTCATGAATAGTCACTTGCTGTCTACAGCAAGAAGGTAGTAAGTGGTCTGGATATATATATATTTTTACTTTATAAAGGTGCTGAAATAGTCAAAACACTTATGGAATCACATGTAAATTATAAGAGGTCCTTGCCTGGTTTCTTTCATTTGCATCCATCTGCTAAAGCACATCTTTCAGAATCAGCATCATTCAAAAAACACCTTAAGCTTCTCTGCATAACCTTGCCCTAAGCATAAATTTAAAATTGTTTTGGAATTTGGTCCTTTGTTGCTTCAGAATAGGAACTAAGTTACAGAAGAATCTCAAATGTCACCATGAGTGGCTGCTCTTTAAGATTTGTAAGACAGCCAAGCTGTATTAAAAGATACAAATGTTATTCAACTGCTGTGGATTTGAACATTTAAATGTTATGTTTGGGCTGCTTAAAATTAATTATTTCATAATAAGTATAATGCATGAAATAGTGAAAAATGATGAACTTCAGTAGTCTAAACTATTAGCAAGACTGAAAGCATAATAAAGAGAAATTAAGGGTATTTGTAAGAAACATGCCTTATTAAAATAATGAAATAACTTTCCCTGACATGAATTTCCATCCAAATCACTACATTTGTCAACTCAGTGATTCTCTGAAATGGCCAGGCCCCCTGAGGTTAAACCATTTCCAAGTATATCTTGTTTCAAGGATACTGGCATGTCATTACTATGGACAGAAGTAGCATAGCGTAGACCAGAATCTTGCCAAAGCTCAGAAAGTCATTAATAATCATTGCTGATAATGTAAGGAAGTATAAAAGCTTTCAATGTCAAGGCGGAACACAAGTTCTTTTTTCAGAGGTAACACCAGAACACTGTCTGATAAAGTGTTTTATACAGAGTCACACAGTAGGCAAATGGGGACTGGGCACTCAAACCCCAAACTACAACAAGCAGCTGATTAACAGCTGACAGCCTTAGTCGTGTGTAATAACTGCCAGACACACAGTACTGCATTGTAAGGTTTAACACAGAAATATGATTAATGCTTCAAGTATCTCTGTATTTGGTATTTCATGCTTTAACTGGACTTAGATTCACACCGAAATCCATTGCTTTCAAACATTGAAAGATTCTCATGGAAGTATACTAAACATGTTTTGATGGATCCTTAGAAATTGTCTGTCATTTTTCCACATCATATGTACCTGAATATTTACAGTAAAGAAAATACTTAAAAAGTCTGTGCTTTTGAATAAATGGATACTGGATAACACAAAACAAGCAGTTTCAAACTGTTTATGTCCATGCATAAAGAAAAACATAGATCTACACTGCTTAATAAGAAAGGCACAGGTAAATATATAGACACACAAACACACACCCACACACACACACACACACACACACACACACACACACACACACACACACACACACACACACACACACACACACACACCTACATACACGCATGCAAATGCACAATCTCATTCAGTAGGATGCTTGTAGGTATATTCACTAGTAATCTCTTTAAACCTGTCAGGTTGGTGAAAATATGAAGTCATTTATTTTTATGCCTAAAGAAACGATATTAGAATCTGAGTGGTGCTGAATGGACTTTAGTTAAATTCTGATTTTTGAAAAGTTGGCAATAAAAACTAGGAAAGGAGAAGGAGACGACAAACAGTAACAAGGTAAAAAAGAGAACATAAGAGATTCCCAATAAGAATCACATAAATGTATTAATAAATTGAAAAGTTATAATTTTAAACTGTCAGATAAACTATAATAAAAATACAAATAACATGGTGTTTTACATGTTATAAACATACAGGTCTACCTGAAAACGCCAAAATTGCATAACACCGACAAAGAGAACATCGACACCGGAAGATTGACAATGGAGAAGACCGACAGTTGAGAATCCCGATGCTGAGAACACTGACATGTTAAGGTAAGTGTGCGATAGGGACAGTTAGGGTCAGGGTGCAGGTAAGGTAAGTGTGTGATAGTGACGAACGTTAGGATAGGGTGCGTGTCAGGTAAGTGTGCAATAGTGATGGAGTTCAGGTTTAGGGGGTGGGTTAAGTGAGTTAGGGTTAGGGTGCGATAGTGATGGACCTAAGGGTTAGGGTTTGGGTTAAGGTTAGTGCATAGATAGTTGCTTATGTAAGGTTTAGTGTAGGTTTGTAAGGTTTTTGGTGTGCTTGTGTTGTGTGTGTGTTTTTCGGGAAAGGTATTTCTTTTGTTGATGGTCGGGATTTTGGTTTTTCAGGCACATGAAGTTTCATGTTTGTGAACTTTTTTTTTTCGTTTTTTTCGTATCGGTTATTTCGTTGTCGGTGTTTTGGTGTGTCGGTGTTATCAGGTAGACCCAAACATACATATTGACACATCATAATAGAATTCTAATCTCTGAATAAATATAGGAAGAGCTCTATATATATATATATATATATATATATATATATATATATATATATATATATATATATATATATATATATATAAATATTAGGAATGAACATCTGAAAGAAAGAAAGAAAGAAAGAAAGAAAGACAGTTTTCATTTTAAGAAAAGATAACATATAGCTTAGCCTGCATGTATTAACACATCTCTGAAGCTTTCAGTTTACATTCATAGAGATTATTAATAGTAGAAATACACTATTCATAAGAAAGAGGATAGGCTTGTTTTCTGCAGGCAGTAACACACCCCCAGATTCACTATCCTTCCGTGCAAGACTAGCTTAGTCCTGCACAGAAGTGGACGTTTAGGAGCAGGACGGCAGCGAGCCATGCATATTAATGAAGGCGTGCTGCCTGAGCTCCTAATCTTACATGGAGCATGTAAGAATACAGGGGTCGTGTCTGAGAGCAGAGCTCTCAGAATATACATGCCCCTGCAATGACGAACAGCAGAGTAGTAATAAAAGAATGAGCGAGACCACTCATAGGTGTTCATATACCCCCAGTAACATCCCCCCATGTGTACAAAAGCAATAGTTAAAACAATAAATATAAAGATTTTTTTTATTTTTATGAAACAGATTAAATTTAATCATAGGCGCGTGGGTTTGCCCATTGCTTGGCTACAGTTAATGCAGTTTAAATGGCACAAGAGGATAAAAAGCAAGATATATGCAAATTAAGCAGTACAGCAATAGTGTAGTGGGCAGAGCATTCAGCTTACGAGCAGTCATTCCCAGTTCGAGTCCCACTCCAGTACATTCCTTTTCCATGTCAAATCACTTTATGACCAATATTTTCAGTTGCATAACCTACTAAATAACATATATTTGTGAACTGGAGTACTGCATTAAATGCGGAAGTGAGGTATCATTGTCGTAATGTTACAAAGTCCACAGATAATCACAAGTGCCCCATATAGTTTATGTACACAGGAATCAGGAATACAAATGGAATGTAAAATGTGTAATAAATGATAACTCCATACAGTTTCCAAATCCACCACCTTCCCAAGAACCATTAGACATTACTGTCTAAATTAGTGCGATGGTAAGCGGGTATAAGCACCAGTAAGCAAAAGTAAGCATATTTAAGCAGTAGTAAGCGGGTTTAAGCCTGTTTGTGTGGGGGTAAGCAATGCGCACACTGGTTAAGCAATATTGAAGCTAACACTTTGTAAGCATATTTAACCGGAGGTTAGCATTGCTTACCTTTGGCAAACCCGCGCAAACCCGCTTACAATTCCTTAAAAGTGCCTTAATCACTCTGGATGCAACAGCCGCTGTTCTGGCCAGAAACAAAATAAACAGCCCTTACAGGTCTTGAACCCAGGACACTGCACACTATAGTCACAGAGCAACACATAAGACTGAGGTATCACCAAACAAATCCTCACTACAGGAAAATCAAACTGAACATGTGAAAGGAATCTATATACAGTCTTATGTTGTATAACCTACTACATAACATAAATATGTGAACTGGAGTTCAGCAGTAAGCCCAGATGTGAGGTGTCATTGTAATAAAGTGTTGAAATCCCCTAATAAACACAAGGACCCCATACAGTGTACGTACACATGAATCATGGATACCAAACACATATATAATGTAATGAATACTAAATCAATGCCAAAAAGCAAATATAATGCAAATTAAATATTAAGCAATGCTAAGCATTGCACAGCCCAGCTTAGTAGGTGTAAGCAATGTGTAGGCCAGCTAACTCAATTTGCCCATTGGTATAGCCCTTTAAACAATGCCAACCTTAGGTAAGCAGGTTTGCCCATAGCTTAGCCTTTTCAAAACCATTCAATCATGGCAAACTGTGAAAAATCAGTCTTATTTAAATCCAACAGACAGGAATACATCTCATAGCTAGTTGTAGCTTCCCCTTGTAGGCACTATGCCTGGAATGGGAGAGGGTGTGCACTTTCGGGTGCAGTGCTGGGACATCCAGGAGTCCAGAGTCATGGCAGGGCTCCTTGGAAAAGACCATGAGCAGAGACTGCTGCAGGGCCAGTACCAGGGTTCCCAATATAAAGTGGAAGCCTGGGACCATCTCATCCGTGACCTCACCAGTGCCACTGACGTACCCCAAACTGGTGAGCAGGTCAGGCATCACTATGCCAAACTGAAACAGTGAAAGGGGGATTGCTTGGATCAGTGGATCCAAGAGGCTAGGAGGACAGGGGAGGTCCCAGCCTTGTGTATCACTCCACTACCTGTTTAATAATTGCCAGCTCATGTATATTATGGATAGGAATGGCCAAATATTCCTCTTATGTCCTTCACAGTGGCAAGTGAGCAGGCTGCGAACCAGGAGGCCCATGGATGTCACTTGGAGCAGTTGCGACGCAAGGTAGGTTAGTAATACTCTTGCATGCAGTGCCATAAGAAATAAATCTAAAAGTAGTAGCAAGTTAATTGCCTGTATAAAACCTGTATTGTTTAAGGCATGTACTACATACACCAGAGAATATGTCAGGAAGAGTCTCATATAGGTTGTATGTAAATAAAAGCATAATAGCCTGACAATAAAGGTCTAACTGCTGGACTGCATGTGATTACTCTGGTATCATAAGGTAATGTAGATGTGCAATCACATAATAGTACTGTTGTATTAAGCACTGTTACCAACACTGTGCAACATAAATAAAATGTGTAGGAATGTCTGTATATGACTGGTGTAATGCCAAGAGGTCATATAGTACAACTGAGAGAGATATAGACTGAAAACAGTGAAAAGACAAACAAAATCCAAATAGCACACGCAACTGAGACATGAACTGTCATATTTTTAGCACACACAGCCATGGATCGAACCCTGGGAGGGGTAGTAGGCTGCATACAGAATCATACCTCACAACTGTACAGATATGTCCAGAATGCCCAGTAAATTGGCCCATATCTGCTGCCTGTCACTCTGTCCCCCTGGGAAATCATTGGGATTATCCCAGACATTTAGGCGGCAAACAAGAAATACACACATCTATAAGAACAAACTTGTCACGCTAGCAACTCCCCAAAATGTTATGAGAGTAATAAGCCAAGTATATCCCATCTACACCCCCATGTTGTCAAGCTGTGACCACAGTGTGTACAGTAACAGGTTGAGATGTATGTGCATAATGCTAATGTGGAATCTGGTAATTTGTGTGGCAACATTCAGGTAGTGCTAACAAAAATTGCTCCCACAGGTCCATCAGATATGAACACCATGCCTATAAATAAAAGTTTGATACCCTGTACTGGTACTGTTTACTCTGGTGTTGTACGGCATTGTGAGTGTTGCAGTTGCTTTGGATAATAATGTATCACTCATCACTGTCACCCACACTGTGCTACATAATATAACTGTCTAGGAAATCCTGTATAAGAGTGTTGTAAGTCCCTAAAGGTTTAAGAGGGCAATAGTCTAAATATGCCCCGGTTCACCTGCATGTGGTCAAGACATAGTCAGAGTCTGTGCAAAAAGAGATGGACAGGTATGTGCATAACATCAAACTGGAATCTGGGAGTATGTGTAGAAACAGTTAGTGTTAAACAATTCCTACACAGGTATACCAGGTAAGAGGTGTAGACCGCAGGTAAAACCAGTTCATGTATATAGTTGTCAACAGCCATACCACTGTGCAAAGTAAGGCAATAGGGTAGTGTACTAATACTTGTAAGGTACAGATAACAGCACTGACTAGGAAAGTAATGCGAACTACAGGAATATACTAGTTATTAATTGACATCTTTCTCTCCCACCACCATATCTGCAACAATAAACTAAATACCCAACTCAATTGGTATGTGCTGACATAACTGTAATGTTGGGATATATGTCCTATTGTTAGATAATTATTTAAATCTGTTTCTATGCATGTGCTATGTTGAACTACTCCCACATTGGTGGCATGGTGCCATCAATGTACCTGCATGCTGTTGTAATTACCACTGTAGTCCCATATATGCATGCGTTCTGTTTGCTATGCAACTGTTCCATAGCTGGTGTCTGGGTTAATGGGAATATCTATGCATGCTGTTATACCTAATCCTGGAATGTGTTGACTATTACTGACCCACATATGTTGATAAAATATAAACACCATAGCACGTATGGGAATGCGGGTCCCAGCGGACCCACCTGTTGCACCTCAGCTGGCTATGGCACTGGGCATCAGCATGTCTGGGGCTCAACCTGGGACCTCCTCATCCATTGGTCCTGCATCACCTTCGGTTGGAACCACCTCAGCGGATGGGGCACACCTCCCCTGGTAGTGGGCGTGGACAGGAACCTGCCACCCCTCGCCAGGTCCGGGTCGTGGTACGTAGTGAGTTCAACCAGCAGTTTGGAGATCTGGTATGCCAGCTTGAGGGCCATGTGTCATGACTAGAGGGTCAGACAGGCTCTCTGACTCAGCCCCCAGCACAGCCACCTTCAGGGCTGTGAAGGTACAGTGGTGACTGCCCATGGGTGGGGACCTCAGTCCCACTGTTTCCACTAGAAGGATCATGGACTTCCGATTCCCAACACCCCTCCCCATCAACCAACTTATTTACCCCCAACATGTGTCATATACCACCCCTGTATGCATCTTGTTTGTCTTGTCTGTTATCCTACCCAACCTATCTCCCAAATATACCTACTATCCCTTCCCAATATCTGACTCTCACCTAAAAAAAAAGGGCAATCTGTACGCAAAAAAAAAATCTCGTCCCATACATAGCTGTCCATTTCGCACACATGGCCACTGGACACATGCAATCTAGTCTAATTAGTTTTACAACATATTATTGTTGCCCTCACCCCTCTCTCAGGGGTTTGAGTGTTCAAATCTATCCCCAAATTCAGTATATATGCACAGCTGTTGCTGTAGAAGAAATGGGCAGCTATGGATCTTCCCTACACCTTCCTGCACATCTCTAGCTATTTTCCCTACTGTCTTTCCTTCTTTGTGCCCCTTTTTCACCACTTTCCTATCAACCCTTTTTTCTTTTCTTTTAAAGAAATTAGCACATGGGGTAAGTGAGAGTAAGCACTTTTAAGTAGCAGTAAGCGGGTTTAAGCCTGTTTGCATGGGGGTAAGCAATGCCTACACAGGTTAAGCAATTTAGAAGCTGAGTATAAGAAACTATGACCAGAAGTTAGCAGTGCTTACCTTCGTGCAAACCCACACAAACCCGCTTAAAACTGCTTAAAAGACCCTTAATCACTCTGTATCCAATGGCCCTTGATCTGCTCAGCAACAAAATAAACAGCCTTTGCCAGGCTCGAATCCAGGACCCTGCACAACATATCCAAAGTGATATACTAATAAGCCATGTCAGATATACATAACTCTGATGTTTTCACATATATATCATCCAGCACAGTCATTCAACAGTACAGGAAATGTATTTATACATGTACATGTATGCGTGTGTGTACATATATTTATATCTAAATAGATCTATACATATATATATATATATATATATATATATATATATATATATATATATATATATATATATATATATATATATGCATACATCCATAGATATATATGTCTATATATATATATATATATATATATATATATATATATATATATATATATATATATATATATATATATATATATATATATATATATATATATATATATATATATATATATATATATATATATATATATATATATATATATATATATATATATATACAGATATATATCTATAGATATAAAAGAGAACATAACAAATACTTATATGACCTCATGCACCGTTAATGGGGAGAGGGGGCCCAGACAACATATGTCTTGTACGTATTGATATCCCCCCACAGCCAAACATGTTTGCCCTGCAATACAATATCAACTGTTGCAAATGCCATAACCAGGACCTGACACAACATGGGCTCAAGATGTTAACAGAAATCCATCATATCTATATGATGTCAGGCTGGTATCAGTAACATATCATGTAGTACAGTCTGGCTACCATAGGGAATGCACAATGTGGAAGCAATAGACATTCCTAAGATACATATACACAGACACATATATGCAGATACACACACACACACGCATATATATATATACAGAGAGAGAGAGAGAGAGAGAGAGAGATGTAACTACACATACACACACGCACATATGTATAGGAAGATACATATGTAGAGGGTGCACACCATACGGAACAGCCAGTATGTCTACAGTTGCCACCTTACCAGTTGGACACTGTATGAGTCACCCATACAAATGACAATTGCTGCCTGCAACATATACCCACAGGGAGGTCAAAGGATATAACACCACACACAGGTTTGCATACATGAAATAGCTTTATTTGTATACTATTACAGTTGTATATGCCATGTCATATAGCTGTTTAGACTCTGAAATACATATAAACAAACTAATGCAACTGTCAAACAGATAAATTAATACAGTATTCTGGAAAGCATTACATATGTTGCTGTCCAAGCCAATGCCTTCAAGTAGTACAACAGTAAAGACAGACTGGGCCACAGGATAACAATCAATCAACAGTAAGTAATGCAGATGTATAGTCCATCAGCCTCTATCTACACTCTGTGCACAATACCTAGGGGGTAAAGACAATAGTTGACATAATGTGATGTATCTTTTACATAACAAGGCATAACTGAAACCATCACAATCACATTGACAAACAGAACAGTCTGTATGGCAGAAAGCAGTAGGTCTGCATTTACCCAAGGTGAATTGTATGGTAATGTACATCCAGATACCTTAAGGCAGCTTACCCCTGATACCCCCACATGTTGCAACAGCCTAGGTTAGTTATGGCACATCCCCCCACATAGACTGACATACAGGACCAAATACCACAGTTTCATTCACTGGCCTCTGAAAAGGGCACACATGTATTGTGCAGATGAAACCCACACATATATGAACCTGACCCCACAATATGTGTGGGGGCCACAACAGCAGTGGAATGATGGCAGGAATGGCAGCATGACATACTCACAGGCAACTACATAACCCCTGACAGCATGTCATATGGACAAAGCCTGGTATGTAGGTGGAGGACAGAGGCTGGAACACAGGCCCTTATGTGAAATACTGTTGTGATACACTAAGCAAGTTGCTAGTGTTACAGGATAGTTTGCAATATACCCTTAGTCAGGAATATGAAGTCAGAAACACAAATGGATGTAGCCATGTACTGATAGTACTCAACACACACACAGCCAGTGATATATCTGACACAGCAGCTGTGTGGTGGACATGCAAAAAATAACATGCACACCTCTGGCCATCAAGTGGATAAGCACACAGTTGAGAGCTGTGCAGACAGACTGTAGTTCGTGTTAAACTAATATTTACACACAAACTCCGTAACACTGGTGCTATACAATGCATACAACAACAATACTCACACTCTCTGTTTGTAGTTTTGGAACCTCATACAAATATGTAGCTGGCCTGTGTGTGCAAGTCCTCTTATAAGAGGTATTGCTACCTGCTGTCTGTAACACTGCTGCCCACACACAGAAAGGATGTCCACCATACAGGAAAGGTAAAGGGACCATGCCCACATGATGTAGGGATTTATAGTAGTGGGTTGCCATGACAGTGGAAATTGGAAATACTACACAGCTGGCTGCATGCAGGTAGCAAGTGGAGGGCACTGATTGGTGCAGAGGCCATCACCTGATCATGTGCATCACCCACAACAGCTATGCTGCAATCTATTCCAGGATGCTCAATCCATTTACTGGAGAGAGAGAGAGAGAGAGAGAGACACATACACACAGAAATAAAGTGAAAGAGAAAACAAACAGAAAACATAAACAGCTCCTGAACTGCAACAACACCAGAAAATATAACAAAGGAAGAAGGCTAAGGAGTGAAAAAAAATTACCTCCTACAAGGATACTATCTAAAATAGACCTCATCCCCACAATAGGTATGTGAAAAATATATGCATGTAATTGAATGTAGTACCTGGTCCATAATACTGGGGTAGATGATGTGGAATGATGTACATGTGCCATTAGGTGTTGCTGTTGTAATGATCACTGCTATGGACATTAGAGTATGTCCCTGTGGTAGTGGTCCATACTCATCAACTGTGTAGAGCAGCACCAACTGAAAATATGTATGCAAATATAGTGTGTGGTGTGTAATGGAAAGGATGTATATTGCTGTGGCCAATAGCTGGTGGTGGAAGTAATGCCATAATGACGGACACGTGGGTTCCACAGCCCACCACTTGCAGGAACTCAGGTTAACATGTATTGTAGCATGCTGAAATGCCATAGGTGTGTAATAGGGTTACCTGCAGTCTGGCCCTATATATAGCCCCTAGTGTTAGGCTGTCTCCATATGTGGCACCTGTCTGTGTTGCAGCAAGGCAGAAAAGTGCAGCTGTGCAGGAAGGGGTTTTGAGATTGTGGACCTGATGTCTGAATGTACACTATATATAGGTATTTATATGTGTGTGTGTGTGTGTATATATATATATATATATATATATATATATATATATATATATATATATATATATATATATATGGGTCTACTTCAGAATGTCGACCAATCAGAATTCCGACTTCTGTATGGCCGACACTATGTGATCGACATTCCGAAAGACTGACATCCTGAAATAACACCATTTACCTACCTGTAAACATAGTAAAACTGTGTTATGCATGGGGGGCAAGCCCCCTGCACCCTCCACACCCTTTCCTACTTAAATATTCTCACTTTGAGATTGCACTACAGTGCAGTAAAGGGGAATCTCCCAGTCCGCACAGTAGTGGGATCTCCATTATCCTTTGTTGGCCTTTCGAACGTTCACTCATATGGTCTCGGCCATATGAGTTTCGAACATTTGACAGTTCAAACAAATGAAGGGTTCATATATAGATATATATATAGATATATATATATATATATATATATATATATATATATATATATATATATATATATATATATATATATATATATATATATATATATATATATATATATATATATATATATATCTACATGTATGTCCACAGATATACAGATACCCATGTGTAGACATATATATAAACACATATATACATCATATATATCTACACATATATAGATATATATCTATATGCACATCTACATATATACAAACACACACACACACACACACACACACACACACACACACACACACACACACACACACACACACACACACACACACACACACACACACACACACACACACACACATGTATGTAAATACATGTCCCTTATATTGCCACCACAGTGCTGCATGCTATGTGCGAGGGAACAGCACACATAGCAATACACATAGATATATACAGCTGTAAGTTTGTGCAACATGGATGGTTATGTCACATGTGAACCCCTTGTTGGGACCACATTGCCCTTGTCTGTGAAGCAGGGAATGGGAATATGGGGAAGTATGGCAGGTATATTTGTGGAGGTGGTCCAGGTTGGTAGATCTAGAGGACAGCCTACAGGAGAGGTAAATGACACATGTGGTGGGTAAACACCCTGGATGGTGTGTGTGGTCTGTGATGTGGAAGCCCCATGGTCCCCAATATGGAAACAATGGGAACAAGCCTCCCACCCATTGCTACTCACAACAGCAATCCATGTCTCTGAACGTGCCTGCCCTGGAGGCTGAGTAGGAGGAGTATGTGGACCCTGTGGATGTGTACTGGGTGCCTCAAGGTGATATAGCACATCCCACATGTGTCTTTGGAGCCCGCTATGAAACAGACTCTGGACCTGACCTCAGGGGACAGGATCATGTCTGTGTGCACCCCTGGGGAGGACAAGATCCCCTGAGATGGTTCCACCTGAAGTTAATGCCTGGTAACATGGCCAGATAAGTTTGGAGGGGTGGTTCTGCTGGCATATATTCCCTAAACATGCTATTGTGTCACTGTTATAGAACATATGTGGGTAGTAATAGCCTACACAATCCTGGAACATGTCCAACAGCATGCATAGGTATCCCCAATTACAAAGAATGTCAGATGTGCAGCAATCACATATCAAGCATACCACATGCATATATGGAGCCATAGTGGCCCTGACAATGTCATGCAGGTGAATAGTCCATAACAGGCTAGCAATGATAGTGTCCACACAGGGAACGTGGCTACTGACACATAGCACAAAGTGTGGTACAATACAATATATGTCCCATTGGTAGGTAAGCTGTAGCCATACCTATTAAGTTGTGTGTACAGTTTGTTGTCACTGATATGGTGGGTGGTGAGAGATGTGTATTAAGAACTATGGTAACCTTGTTGTATGAGTTGCTCAGACCTGTTTCCATCTTTATATCTTTCAGGCAAGATGTCACACAGACACCTACTTGCTTATTCAGCAGCTGAAAATGACATAATGCTGAACTATCTCATCCAGCACTACCCTGTCATGGTTGTCTGGGCTGCCCATGAGTAGCAAGAGTGGACTGCCCTGTGGAATGACCTAGTCTACAGGGCCAATGATGTCGGACTGCATAACTGCAGTTATGAGCAGGCCAGGCACCATTGTTCTGACCTGCTTTGCAATTCCTGTTGGCATGTTCCTGCAGTCCGGGGGGATCACCTTGCAACAGGGGGTGGGGTCATGCCATCCATTCCCCCCTGACACGCGTTGAGGAGCTCCTTGCCAGCCTCATGGCACTTGCCCATCCACACAGCCAACAACTGCCAGACACCATTGTGGATGTGGGTGCTACCCACACACCGGCTGAGGAGTGTGCAGGTAAGGCCACAGGGCACACCAGTAGACCACTGTTGCATATGCATCCGCATCTGTACAGGTAGATCATGCATATCTGACATGTCATATACATAGTTTTTTACTGCATAGTAGTAATAAACAGATGTGCATAAGTGGTAGTATTGTGGACTTGTACTGTTGATGTACTGTATTGCTCCACCCACCCTGTAGCAATGCCATAGGTATAGCCACTGACTTCGCATCTCTCACACTCTTATGTAGGTCCCTTTGGTATACCACCAAGGCAGCAGCCTGTAGCTGGTGAGTATGGTTTATGTTGATGCTTGCCAATACACCAGGCATGTAATGGCTATAGTATATTCCATGCACACATCTAACACACATACCCAGAATGCATGCTGTACATGTTCACATATTGTTGCTGTTAAATGCACTTCATCACAGTGGTGACCATGATGGGTTACTGGAAGGGTATGTCACACACCTGCAAGATAACTAACATCATGTCATTGTGAAATGTGTCCACAAGGATTAACATAATGGTGGGACACATGGCCTACAGTAGGGACATGTGTGAAACATCACCTACAGTAGGGACATGTGTGAAACATCACCCTTATACAGTGCAACAACAGTGTATATACCAGTATTACAATGGCAACTATTACATATGTACACTATGGCATAACATATTACTGTGGTCCACATTATTAGCTGGGACTAGGCTGTAACATGTGGTGTTCAGTGTATGGGACACTGCAAACTGACACACATGTGTAGGCCATACTTGTCAAGCATCTGCAAAAAGGCCGAAGGTGGGGAGGGGGTATCAGTATGACACACCAGTGCACTGCAGCAGGGATCCTAAGGATGCTAAGAATGGCTGTATCTGCAAACAGTCAGGTTCAGAAATTGTGGCAGATGTAACCCTACCCCCACAGCAATAGTGACGGCAGTGTGTGAACACCAAGGGATGTGCACATGAGTAGACCTTGCAATCATGCAGATTCAGGGGACATGTGTAGGGCAGACTGACCATACACTGGCAAATGCAGATAGCCCATGCTAGTATACCCCTGCCAAGAATAGTGACTGCTGCAGTACATACACATAACAATAGTAACAAACCATCATGATAAGGGTGTGCACACATGTGTACAGACGGAGTGTATGCATCACGGTCAGCATCCACACACCTAACACATTTCATAGAGACTGCATTTGAATAGACAGAAAATATGTCACATATTGGGCACATGTACTGTTAATATGTGCGGAGATGTGGTCCCATGGCAGAACAAGACAGATGCATCATATCAATAAGGGTGTGTACACTCCCCACAGTCATGGTATGGTGTGATGGTTGTCAGTGTAATAGTATTGGATTGGTCATACATGGTCCACTGATGTTGAGATCTGTAAACCAGACATCAGGCATTCACAAATGACATCTATCCACATATCATCCCAGGTATGTGTATCTGAAAAGCATAGGGGCTGTGAGCATTAGAGCTGGCATAAGTGACACATGTCTACACATTCAGCAATGGGTTGTACACCTGTGAGGTTTAGTGCACACTACATGGCAGGGTGCAGAAGAGGTGCACAGCAATACTGTGTACATGGGTGCAGTGGTATCCAAGGGAAGGGGCATCACCTACTAACATAGCCCATGCATCACACACATGTATACTGTTGTTAGCATGGATTGACTATAGCTGCATTGCATGCTGTTGTGTACCATATTTTATGCATGTTGACAGATGGGTAATAGAAAGACTGTGCGTACTATCTTTGTGCAACTTCACCTCTATGTGTATGTGTGTGAGTGTTTGTGTGTGTTTGTGTGTGTGTGTGTGTGTGTGTGTGTGTGTGTGTGTGCGTGTAGGTGGTTATTTTGTCTGTGGGGTAACTCTGGTAAAATGGAGGGAGGTTGATGCATGTGGGATGTGTGTGCATATGTGTGTGTTTGTGTGGGTGTCCATGTATGCATATGTGTGATTGTAGTGTTGTTCATACGGCAGTACTTCCCTTTGGGATTGTACAGTACATGGACATGGACTGACACATGACACACGAGGAATACTTGTCTGATATGTAATCACAGGACAGCTGATAGTATAATAAGGTCTGTAACATGGAACATGCATTGGGAGGGAAAGTAGACACCAGGTGTACCCTTAATATTGCATTCAGCAGAGAGGTGAATGACAGCACATGTATGCAGCACTACAGATGCATTGGGGAATTACTAGATAACACGAGGGAGTGTATCCATCCATTATAGTTGTCACGTGATAGGTTGATTGAGCTGCATATCTTGCATTTACTGAGCAATACTTACACATGACACTCCAGTGTGTGACATTATGGAGTGAATGTAGTAGCCCCTCACATATAGAGGCCATGCTCACGATGTCCGGACATATACAGGGTGAACACTGAATCACAGCAGTGAGGTCATGTAAAACCACTCCACTCAGGTCATGCAGGTAATGGATTAACAGGTCTTATGTTGTGATCACTTGTCTAGGTATTTAGAGGAATGATATGTTAATCAGTGGTATTAATGAGTGTATGTTACCAAGTGTGATGCAGGATGGGGAACATATGGGAATAAACGTGGGAATGTATGTAAATTCACGAACAGGTAGGTATTAATGTGGAATGTGTGTGTGTGTGTGTGTGTGTGTGTGTGTGTATACTGTTATGCAATGCTGTACAGATCTTAAAGTGCATTTCTTGTTTTCCCCCACAGGTGGCGAGATGAGTCAGGGTCCCTCCTGCATGCAGTTTGATGTTGGTGTCCATACAGACATGGAAGATGATAGTACTGATGAGGCACAGGTTGGGTTGTCAGGGAATGAAACAGAGCCATCATTTGACATCCCCCTATTAGCCACCTCAACCCTGCACACAGCTTCAGCGCCTATATATATATCACATCACCAGTGGCCACAGCGGAGGGACAGCTGGCAGTTGGTGGCATTGCACAGGAGAGTGTGGTATTCATGCCTACTCTGTCTGGTCACAGAAGGCCTAGTTAGATATCTGGCAGGACACCACATAGGTAGATTTCCCAGGGTGCTCATGGTAGGGATGCTGGTCATCATGCCCCTGGAAGACGCACCACAACTGGTACCACCAGGCGCATGTTTCAGGCTGTTATGGGGGTGCAGGCACATATGGAACTGTACACCAGACAGGGCCTGAGATTGCAGAGGGCTGCTCTCACGTCTGCAAGCGGCAACTTCCATGAACTGTCTGGTGCCCTCCATGCTCATACCGAGGTAATGGAGAGATGGTTTGGTGAGATGATGGGCCTCATTGACCATGGTTTGTCCACGCTTGAACATGTGGTGGGAGTGCAGTGATGGCCGTGTGAACATAGGCCAGCACCACCAACAGCTGGCGGTCAACATGGCACCACAGCAGGACATGAACACGTGGTCCTGGCCAGTCCCAGGAAGGACCTGATTCCAGCAGACATCTGTCATCACCAGAGGAGAGTAGCACATCAAGGCCTGTACCTGGACTTGCCCATGGAACTTGTGGCAGGCACAGTCCACATGTCCATAGCTGGAGGTGGTGAACTGCACACTCTGTCAGGTATGGTCTGCAGCTGTCCATAAACACCTGTATGGGCAGCCATATGACAGAACTGTGTGCATGCATACCCACACAATATATGAACACACCTAGGGCAACCCCCTACCTACACACACCACATAACCATGCCCAGTTCAACTCATTACACCACTCACCTACACACATGGTGTCAAATGTATGGCCCACCCTCAGCCTCTAGCAAATCAACAACACACCCTGTGCATATGATGATACCTGTGCCACATCCCTGTCATCCATAACATTGATGAAGGGATAGGCTAATATGGTTCTGATGCACATGGTGACTGTACTACAGTGTACCAAAGTAATGCAGTGTAACATATTGTCAGAAGTAATGTTTAATGCATGCATGTTAGGTAGTGTAGCCATCCAGCAATGATGCATTATAGCTGTTAGTAACACTGGTCGATTGTGGTCTCCATAATGTTATCCATTTGGGTTGTAGGTGTACATGTGTCAACAGGAGGATAGTCTGCAGTCATATTCCACAAGGGGTATGGCACTGTGGTGACACCGTGGCTGTGAAATATATGGGGTACAGATGAACACATATCACAGGTTTGTATAACAGTTATTGCCTGTGCCACATGGACAGATGATCTGCTGGGACATGTATAATCTGAAACCTGATGTAGACCCATCCACATACATGCACACTCTTACTTGGCAACACTGGGACTAGACCCCTACCTAGGTATGTAGTGCTACTGAACTGTGTGGCTTTCATTGCACACATCACACCGCGTTTTGGGTGAGGTGTGTTCCAGGTTACATGTTACATGTAGAACATCCCCAGACATGCACAGTATGCTAATGGGCGATGTAATGGTTGTATATGGACAATACATAGTGTGACATACCATCATATACACATTAACAGACACATAAGAGGCAGACACACATTCGAGAGACCTGGGCCTATCGGTGATAACTAACTTCTCCATGTGTCCAATGTGTTAAAGGTAGGCTGCACACAGAACATGCATAACTGGGTTGGATTGTGGTATCAGTTACCTGTATGGTTGATGGTGGCAGTGGTCACCATAAAGTAGTACATGGGACATATACCAGGTGTACCATGGTGTAATGACAGTGTACACAGCACCCACATCTCCCAGTGGATATTGCACTCCCTGGAACTCAAGATGGCACTCTGACATACCCACCATCACACATTGCCCATGACTGCGATACTACCCATTGAATATCCCAACAGTGTACTACAGGGATATGCATCTAATGTGCATGCCGCAGGCATAGTAGGGTGTTGCATTGTCATGCCTCACCTATGGGCAGCAACAACACTATCTTTACTACTGTGTGGCAATGCATATTGTAATAGGAGTATGTGGCTTCGGAATGCTGTACCTTACAGATATACAGACATGCACACATACATACACTTGCCATAACTCAATGGGTATCCCATGCCTATAGAGCCATTTGTACAACACTGGTGTGCTGGTACTGCAAGGCTCGTGTAGCCAGTAGGGAGAGGAGCGTAACAGGGTACATGTATTGTCTGATACAGCAGCAGCCACAACTGACTGTGGCAATGAGTGTTGCGGTGGTTGTGAAGGCCTTCATGGAATTCCCAACTACAGGTGTACTAACACACAGACACTGCTATCTTCAGTAATGCACATGTACACATGTGTCAGTACTGGGGTGCTTCGCTGCAGGTGGTCATAGCTGTGTACCTGGCTATTGTCCATGGAGAGATGAGTTGTGAAGGAGATGTGTGTACAGTGGTATCATGCCACCTGCCATGTGCCAGCAGGCAATCTATCAACAGACACAACTGTGGTGACCCTCATGGTGAGAGTGACATGCATCAGCCAATCCATTGGGTGCCTTCTGCACATGGCCACTGAGGTGATCCAGTTGACATCTATGCAACATGTATTACAACACATGGTTAGTGTCTATGATGGAGACCTGTACCCAAGCATGTTCTGTTGACTGTGGTAGTGTAGTGGAGGTACCTGTGGCATGTGGTGCGTACAGGGTGTTGTCTCCTATATGTGTCAGTTATTACATAGCTGGGCAGACATATCAGTGTCAATCAAGCATAGGTTGCCTGTACATATCCCAGCTGGATACCTGCCATCTGCACATCTGTACAGGGACTGACAGTCATCAGCTTGGCAAGTAGCTATGTAGTAGGATGGATGTGTCGACAGATAGACATTTGACAACAATATGTATGACATAACTACATGTTGGAAGCCCTCACTAACATGTACAAATGGTAGTCTACAGTTACATCCCACATATAGGATAATATCCAGTAGGGGATATATACTGTGCCACAGCTCACACACCATGAACATGACAGGGAGGCCTCAGAGTCCAGCTATGCCTGCAGGTGTGCTTGTTGCCAGTACTCCATTTAGCACTATACACTTACCTGGGAAAGCACTGTCAACAGTAGTACTGCCATGATACACTACATGCCAGTGTGACAGCACATACCCTGGGTTACTACCCCTGTATGTAACACATTCACATGGATAACAGTCCTATACAGGTCTCATATACTTGTGTGTCCCAGACATGACACTCACACCCCTTGCTACTGTAATGACTGTACATAGACACATGCATTGTACATGGCATTACATACACTTATTACAGATGTCATTACCCTGCTATGTTATCAGACTGGGTGGTGAGTACTGGTTACCAGGGCTAAGCCATGCTTAGCAGGTGTCAACATTGCTCCAATATGAAAGCTAAACAGATTTGTACACTGGTAAGTGAAGCCCACATGGTGTAAGTGCCCATGTTTAACCATAGGTTAGCACCGGTTAGCTTTGCACAAACCCGTGCAAACACGCTTAAAGCTGCTCGAAACTGCCTTAACCACTCTGTATCCAACAGCCCTTGTTCTGCCCTGCAACAAAATCAACAGCCTTTGCAGGGCTTGAACCCAGGACTCTGTACACTATAGTTACAACAGTTAACCACTACACCATGACCACCGCGAAGACAGTTGTTTTTCCAATATATCTGTCAATACACATATTGATTAGTATTGAACAATTGCTTTTACTTCCACAAGTGTGTAGTACTTGTTATTTATATTACTGTTGTAGCACATATGTTGTTATATCATAATGTACACATATCAGATAAGTACGGTGAGATACAGCTGGTAAGGTATAAACAACTGTGATGTTTATACATGACAGGAATATGGATATATACATATACATATGTTGATATATGTCTAAATGTACATACACATGTATATTCATGCATATGTCTGTCTACGCAACTATATAGTGCATCATATATATGGCCATGTGTAGATCTCTTTGTATATACATATATATATATATATATATATATATATATATATATATATATATATATATATATATATATATATATATATATATATATATATATATATATATATATATATATATATATATATATATATATATATATATATATATATATATATATATATATATATATATATATATATGTATATATAGATATAGATGTATGAACATCCTATGTGTACATATATACCTATTTATGTTTATATATATGTAGAGATCTATAACTATATGTGCATACATATCTATTCTATTCAGATATACCTATTACTGTCATAGGTTTATAGGTTTATAGATTAGTACTAGGATAACTGCCCTTGTGAGCCATTTTAAGCCTAGTTAATTATCCCTTGTGAGACTCAAACCCTGCACCTTGTGTTTGTATGGCAAACACCTTAACCATTAGGCCACCCCTCCCATAAGTATATGTGCATATGTATCTATATCTGTATATGTGTAGACATATATTGCTGTGCATATGTATATATTTGAGTGTTTATATATATATATATATATATATATATATATATATATATATATATATATATATATATCCATCTATGTATGTCGATATGTATATGTGTATATATCTGTATAGATATATGGATAAATATATATACATATATGTTCACCATATGTCCAGAACATGAAGTGGAGTCCTACCTCATCCCCAATAGTCCCAACCTCTTATTGCAAGGGGATGTCATGTATGTATTGCAGGTATATATGTAGACTGCTGCTACTGTAAGAGGGGTTGTCTTAACAGGCATGTTGTGTGTGAGAGGTCACATCTGCTTTTCACATGTGTGCCATTGGCTACTGACAGACATCCTAAGGACATCATAGTACAGTACCACTGCTAGCACAGTAATGATTCCATGGACTACATTAGAGATATGACCAATATATGTGGACAGTCTGGCACTCTGTGGTCAGTCCAGAGGTGTGTGTGTGTGTGTGTGTGTGTGTGTGTGTGTGTGTGTGTGTGTGTGTGTGTGTGTGTGTATATATATATATATATATATATATATATATATATATATATATATATATATATATATATATATCCCCTTCATGCGAGACATGTAGACCACACCTCCCAATGTGGATGTTAATAGCCATGTACATGGGTATATCACATAAATACTGGACTACATATTCCCACACAGTTTATGCATGCACACACTCCAGTCTGTCCTGACGCATAATACCTGGTGGTGCAGGAGTCACATGGCCACATACTACTGAGTAGTTAGTGACATACATCTGTACAGAATCCCACTGCTTTGTCAGAAATACACAACAGTTATGGTGGCCTGGCAGCAGTATGTCTTGAAAATAACTGGACATATCAGCACACTGGGTAATTACACTAGGCGGCTAGGCATGTCACAAAACACTGTGCAAACTACAGGCAGACTGCCACAACACTGGACTACATTTTGTATGGGGGAATACACATGTACTTCCAATTATAATGGGCTCTACACACATGCCACAGCACAGAGTAACAGACACCTGTGTGAAAGTGCATACCCACAAACAATGTAAACACAGCCACAACCACATATGATACACAAGCTTAATATGACAATATATGGACTGTCTTGATAAACACCGTCTTCATATGTGCCACTCACACACTGACCCTACATACACTGGGTCATGGCACTGTGTGGTCCGATGGCTGTCTGTGATATGGGACACTTGTGCGTCTGGCCCTACAGACATGTGAGCCAATAGGGTACCATACACTGGAGCAGCATGTAACATCAGATAGAACAGGATCGACAACAATGGCATCTATCACAGTCTGTGCCCAGCCCAAGGTACCTATATTGACAATCACCCTAAGTACACAGACCCCAGTACTGTACATACAACTGCAGAATGGCCAGGCTATGTCCTCAGAAACAACCACTACTATACATAACATGTCTAGCAGTCAGATATCTGACTGGCTTGTTATCAGGTATGATGTCAATAACTAATGGTGTACAGGACATATGCACCTCTTACTGCATGACATATGTACAAAGGTTGACAAACGTGGCTGGAGCTATGAACACTGTCCCAATATTGGCATGTTGCTGTGATAACCTCATACATTTACTGTCGTATCAGGGTTTGTTTTGACATATGTCCTATGAGGGATATGAAGTCAGTGACTCTCATGACTGTCACCATGCACTGACTGCAATCCTCACACTATGCTTCTGCAGTTCTCAGATAGGTGTTCTGTGAGTAACACAAGAAACAAAAATCTCCAAACACTGCCCAGTCTGCAGATGACCTTACAAATGGGAGTTTCCTCAAAAACATAGCACTGTCATGACAGGTATTAAAACATGTAGACCAGCCATATCCACACATACCCTGTTAAACCAACATTACTCTAAATGCAGAATAACAGCACTTACATTCTGTAGTCATGTCAGGCACATCCCCTCCTGTGTGTTGGCCTGCTTCCACAGTATGTGTTGTTAGAGGTAAATCAAAAATCCATCTGTAATGCTGTTTGCCAAACACCAGATCTAGGTCCTGCTCACAGTGAATGAAAAGGCACAACACCAACATGATGTTCCTAGATATTGGAGTGTGTTTCCATGCAACTGGCTATGGGAATGTTACCACAGCTGTTCCACATGCAATCAGCTAGAGGAGGGCTGCAATTCATGCAGATGCTATCAGCTGATCATGAGCATCACTTACAAAACACAAGCTGCTGTCTAGGCAAAGCAGGTGTAGTTCTCCACATCCACCAGAGAGGGAGTGAGAGAGAAAGACAGAGACAAAGTAAGTCAGGGAGGGGTGGGAGAGTAAACCCTAAGCATGTTTGTGTCACACACCTACCAGTACAGTGTTTCAAACCCTGACTATGTATTGCTATCACAATTAATGCAGTTAGTGCATGCATCACACAGCTTACATGTTGAAGCACTTTCCAAACGTATATGTGATGATGAGTGACATCTGCAGCAGTGATATGGTAGTGATATGGTAGGTGTAATACATGTGCCTGTCCACAGGAACAGATGTCAGCATCAACACAGCCACACTCTTTCAGGGACTCACACACAATGACACACTTGGCAGGGTCAGGAATACACTTCCTAACTAGTGAGTTTGCCACAATACAGTACTGCACAGGTATCACATGCACCACAGGGGTTATCCAGAGGTTATATGGGCAAAGGGTATGTGAAGATGTCTGACATCAGACAGCATTCTTCAGTATGCCAATGGGAGTTGTAGTGAGTGTGAATGTGGTGGAAAGCATCATACACTACACACACAGACATATGATGCCAGTACTGACATGCATGGGTACATTGCTTCATGGGTGTGCAGTGGCTTACTGTGCCAGAAGGCTATACAAGGCTAGGTGAAGGGTATACTTTGGCATCAGACCACATGACAATGGTCTGCAGTGTGACTCAGGGGTGTAGTGTCTGGATTGGCTTACACAGGTGTGTATTGTATTCACCATCCAGTCACCTGGGTAACTATTCTGTGTGGCCATTGCTGTGCAATGCTTGCCATGTATGTGTTCTTTAGTTCATGACATGGACAGTGGGATGTGCACACGTCCCGCATGAATGTACAGTGACGTGGAACTGTACCTGGGTTGTCTGGCCCATGTTGTGTACACAGATTGTTATCATCAGATGCGCCAGTTCTGGCCTCATGTGGCAGGAACTAGTAATGGACAGCAGGTTGACCCTGCACCTACATTGATAGCATGATACAGGTATTCCCTAGTGTCAGTGGCATCTGTCCATACAGGGCATGTGTTTAAGTCATGGTTTGTCCTTTGTGGATCACATTTGATGGCACCACAGGTGTTGCAGGCATCCAGTGGGGAACATAGTGAAGGTGCACTGTCTGCATGTACGTGTATATTGTATTGATGGACAGGGTGCCATGCCCTCTGTAGTCTACTACAATCACACCATGATTACTATCTGTGGGCAAAATGCAGGGTACTATCAACATAGTGATTGTTGCCTAGGCAAGTGTGTTAGTGTATGAAGCATGGGTTTAGAGTGTTGTCTAGGTAATACAAGGGTTGCTAACTTTGTTCACCAGGCCTTGATGTCACATGTAGGGGTATGGATTGGCACCCCAGCCTCTCAGATATTTCACATCTGTTATCCTTGTAAGGTGGACATTGTGGCATATAATAGGGCCACAGTATAAGAAATGTGCAAGACTCACTCCACAATGAGTCCAGTTATTACATATTCGCAGCCACATCCACACAGGATATAAATGACAATGAATGACCAACACAGAGACACGCTTGCCATGTCTGGGATTAGAGCTCCTACCTAACTAGTGTCTCACACTACAGTCTTATGCAGTTATAGGATGTGCCATAGAGGTTATTGGAGTACTCCTTCCCCAAAGGTGTATTTCACTGGGAATGACATCAGCAGTCTTGCCAAAGAAGGTCAGTGGAGGTTGTAGTAACCGTGAAAGGCCTCAAAAGCATTGCACCCTACACAGGCAAAGAAACACACACACAAACATCCACACTTGCCATGTCTGGGAATAGACCCCCTACCAAACTACTGCATCACACTATAGCAGTACACTATTATAGGACATACCACAGAGATTACTGGTGTACTCCTTCCCCAAAGGTGTATTTTACTGGGAATCACATCAGCAGGCTTGTCAATGTAGGTCAATGGAGGTTGTAGTGACTGTGAATGGCCTCAAAAGCATTGCACCCTACACAGACAAAGAAATACACACATCCACACTTGCTATATCTGGGAATAGATCCCTACCAAAGTGCTATATCACACTACATTATGTTGTTATAGGATGCACAACAGAGATTACTTGGCTACTTTTTTCCCAAAGCTGTATTTCACAGTGAATGACATCAGCAGGCTTGCCAAAGTAGGGCATTTGAATTGTAATGAGTCTGACTAGCCTAAAAAGCAGTGCTCTCTACACAGACAGAGACCCATACACACAAACACAGTTGTCATGTCTGGGATTAGAATTCCTACCTTACTAGTTTATCACACTACAGCATTGCACAGTTACAGGATGAGCCATGGAGATTACTGGACTACTTCTTTCCAAAAGGTGTATTTCAATGTGAATGACATCAGCAGGCTTGTCAAATTTTGTAGTGAGTGTGACTAACCTAAAATGTATTACTCCCTACACAGGCACACAGTTGCCATGTCTGGGATTAGAACTCCTACCTAACTAGTTTATCACAATATTACGCAGTTATAGGACATGCCACGGAGATTACTGGGTTATTCCTTCCCCAAAGGTGTATTTCAAACTCAATGACATCAGCAGGCTTGCAAAAGTAGGGCATTTGAAATGTAGTGAGTGTGACTAGCCTAAAAAGCAATGCTCCCTACACAGACAGAAACACTCACAATTGCCATCTCTGGGACTAGAACTCCTACCTAGCTAGTTTATCACAATACAGCATTACACAGTTATAAGACATGCCATGGAGACTACTGGGCTACTCCTTTCCCAAAGGTGTATTTCAAAGTGAATGACATCAGCAGCCTTGCCAAAGTAGGGCATTTAAATTGTAGTGAGTGTGACTAGCCTAAAAAGCTTTGCTCCCTACACAGACAGTGACACACACAGTTGCCATGTCTGGGATTAGAACTCCTTCCTAATTAATCACACTATAGCATTACGCAGTTATAGGATGCACCATGGAGATTACTGGGCTAATTTTTTCCAAAAGGTGTATTTCAAAGTGAATGACATCAGCAGGCTTGTCATAGTAGGGCTATGGGGAGGGCAGTGTGTGTGCATGGGCCATAACCCATTCATCTAGAGGTAGACACGCCACACTCAGGCACACATAGGTTTATATTCAGCATGTATGTGTATACAACTGCTAGATGACTACTGCCTTGTACAGTCATGTTGCACAGCTAGCACTTGCACCACAAATTCTTTAATGCTGAGGTATTCCAGTGGTTAATTTCTACAATGAGTTGACATTTACACATCATGCGGTTGTAGCCATTTGGCTGTGTGCTGGGTAGGACGGGCCTCATGATGGAAGGCTCTTTGTCACTGTCACTCTCTTCCACACATCTATGTATGTGTACTTTTGGCATATTATAGTGTATTGTCCTTGGATATATGTTTGTATTCCTATCCAATGTGTGTGCAAAGCATGGCTGGTGCATACTGAGGAGTGTATGCACTAACATCTGCAACTGTCAGATATGTATAGTCCACTGTTGTTGGCAGACATGAGCTTCATTTGATTAAGTGTGTGAGCATGCCCAGTATCACCTTTCAGTATGTTGTTGTGTGACATTGCATTCATTTCTCTAAGTGTGTGAGCAGGCCCAATATGCCCTTCTGTATTGAATGTGTGGATCCATTCCAGGTAGTTTGTATTCCAGTGCAGACCTTTGTGTTCTACACCTACAGCTAGCAAACTGTGGAGAATATCTGTAGATCAGTTGGCAATATGGGGTCAAACTGTGCAAGGGATAGTGTGCACTGTAGGTGATTGTGTCTGTGCTGATTCTGCTACATGGTACTGGTGTTAGCAGAGATATTCAGACATGTGCACTGTTATACACTGTGATGTTTTATGTCCTCAAGTACTGTCAGGTGGATATGTTTGCTCACAGTGATGTCCTGGGGAACACAGGGTGAATGCAGCTGTGTCCAGTATTGTGGTCAAATGCCTACATATTCATGGAATGTTATGCCATTCTAGAGGGGGAGCTGCAGACACTTGCTGCTGGGTCTGTATATCCAGTTCAGCACCTTGGTACAGTGATGGCAGGGGATCCCATACTTGTACATCCATCAACGTGACAGTATGGCCTTATCTTGCTCTGGCAATACCTCACAACTGTACAGATTCACACAGTTTATCCAGTGGTAGGGGGGTCATAAGTCAGGACATTACCCCTATTGTGGTGTACAGGAAGGTTTGTAGCCACCCATTTTTGTTTTTGCAGCCAAGGATAGTATGTGCACATGGTTGTGTGTCGGACTTTGCACATTCCATGCTGCACATGCTCCCACCCCCACCTCTATTATTCTATCCTCTTCCATACATTATGCATACATTCTCTGATACTTTCCCTATAGTTATCACTTCATAACAGCTGTGTTTTTTTGTGTTGGTCCACAGTTCATACAGTGAAACATGGTGGACATGTTACTGTGGTTTGTCCACATGGCCTTACGTATGGCTTATGTGGAGTGTGTTATGTTGTTATTTGGGTGACCATGGCATAACATACATTGGCAGTAGCAGGCCATTGCATTCTGTCAGTCCTACAATCCCAGACTGACATACAGTATATTCCCCTGGGGTGACAGGGTAGGTGTGCTAGGTGTTCATGCCAATACTTTCTATCAGTATTGATCATTTGGTTTGAATGCTGGCAGGGTGCTGCTTACAGCTAGGGATACACCTGCACTGCAAGCTGCATTCTTTCTCTCTTGCAATACACAGGTGGGGGTCATATTGTACCCATTCCCAAAAGCAGGGATAAGACCAGTGAGGTACCTGTGGGTGGTGTTTGGGTGAGCTGGCTGCATGTGTGCAATGTTTGCATTACTTGCATTTGACTCACAGATATGCATGGGGCATTCCAGTTATGCTGGCTTGTGCAGGGACATTCCCAATACATCAGTCCCATCACCTTTATGATCTGCAAGTGTTTGGCCAGACAATATCAGCAGTAGTGGCAATGGCCACCAGGTCAAATCTTAACATGCATACATAGTGACCACTCACACAATATGAAACGCACACCAACCTAACACATGCATACCTGCATATTGTATAAATACTACAATCTATCCTGCTACCTTGGCCACCACAGGTCATCTGTGCTCCACTGGTATTATACCTACACATACATGTTACTACATGTCTACATCAGATTGGAGGGGGGGCACACCTGACTGTTACTACATTTTTACATAGGATGGGGCACACCTGACTGTTACAACATGTCTACATCAGATTGGGGGAGGGACACACCAGACTGTTTCTACATTTCTACATATGACTGGGGATGGGGAACACCTAACTCTTTCTACATTTCTACATGAGATTGGCAGAGGGGCACACCTGACTGTTTCTACATTTCTACATAGGATTGGCAGAGGGGCACACCTGACTGTTTCTACATTTCTACACAGGATTTGGGGGGGGCACACTTGACTCTTTTTACATTTCTACACAGGAGTGGGGGAGGGGGCACACCTGACTGTTTCTACATTTCTACACAGAATTGGAGGAGGAGGAGGCACACCTGACTGTTTCTACAATTCTACACAGGATGGGGGGCACACCTGACTGTTTCAACATTTCTACATAGAATTGGGGAGAGCACACCTGACACCTGTACACATTTGCTATGACTCTACTGGTATGTCAGGTACTCCATTCCATTCTGTATTCTAACCTATCATGCTGACTAGAGGCATATCAGTGTACTACAGCTCTTAGGTTTGATTGACCTACATATCAGTTTCTGACTTCCTACCCTTCAGAACTAACTTCCCACTGCCTGACCTGCTGTAGTCTGTCTGTGTAGGCCCGGGGGTGGAGGTTACCCATAGCCATCATTCAGAGGCCTTTGCATAGCCTTTGTTTGTGTTTGTCTACATCTGTCCTGCTGGCTGAGACTGTTGTTGGGTATGTGAACCTCCCTGACTGGCATGTGTGTGTCATATGGACACACATGTGGCCCAGCGCATTTCCTGCAGTGGGTTTTGTCGCCATGTGTAGTACTGGCTACTGTGGTGACACCAGTATTTGTTACAGATCACCTGCTGCTACTATAGGTATCTACTATCTGCTGGCATCCCATTCAGCCACCCAATTCCCTTGCATGCTCACATCCATACCATAGATACAAGTAACAACATATACTACTCCATTCAGCAATTGGTAAGGAGAGTGACTTACCTTGTGGCTGTGCCAGTATTGAGGATGGTGCTGAAGGGCTGCCTATGTCAGATGCACATAGTACACTCCTTATACATGGTTGAGCACAGGTAGTGTCATGTTTGGCATCTCTTTTACTGTATGTGTGAGTCAGAGAGAGGTGTCATTCCCTAGGTCCCTCCTGTGTCAGTGTATGTGCTATGCATTGTTTCTTTGCCAAGGCCAGGGCATGCTGGGAATGCCTCCTTCTGCCTACTGGGGCAGGCTCAAGTTGTTCCTCATCTGAGTCACTCTATGCATGTGCAGGGCTTGGCAAAGGTGGGGAGCTGTGTGGCCCTGCCCCGTGCTGTTCCTTCTGCAGCTGTTTCCGCAGGATCATATTGTGTAGCATGGCACATCCAATGACAATTTGAGTGCATGTAGCTAGGGAGTACAGCAAGGCTCCACCAGATGTGTCCAGGCACTGGAACCATGACTTGAGCATCCCAAACACATACTCTATTACAATTCTGGTCTGTGCGTGTGCCTCATTATGGAGTTTTTGTTCTAGTGTGTGTGCATTTCTGATGTGTGTCATCAGCCACGGCTCCAGTGTGTAACCAGCATCCCCCACTAGGCGGCCGTAAGGGATGTCCCACTGGAAAAATCTCTGGTACAGCTGCATCAGATGCCAGATGTGGGAATCGTGATCGCTTCCAGGGCAGCCAGCACACACATTCAGTATTATGCCCTGGGCATCACACACGACCTGGCAGTTGATGGAGGCAAGCCCTTGTGATTAATGCAGACCGTACCCCGCTCACCAGGTGGTGCTTTGATGCATATGTGCATGCAGTCTATAGTACCCACTAGCTCAGGGTATTTTGCTATTTGGTGGAAGGGATGCATATTGCTGGCCAACGCCTCATGGGTGTTCAGGAAATATACATGCTCACTGGCATGTGCTGACATGGCATCCAGAAACTGGTGGAGTACCCTAGATGCAGATGCCTGTGAGATCCCCATGATATCCCCAGTTGGCCTTTGTAAGGTATCTGTAGCTAGTATTCTTAGGCCTACACATACCTTGGTATCCACTGGGATGGGTTCCCCTCTGTTAGTTCTGTGTGTCAGGCATGGCTGGCACAGCTCAACAATTTGCTGTAGGAGGTCCCTGTCCACCCTATAGTGCTCCAATATCTCCAGCTCATGTAGCATCTGATAGGTTACCCTGGGTCTGTACACTCTTCTCCGTCTCCTCACTGTGGGTTGGTCAACAGCATTCTCATCCTCACCACCCTCAGCCTCTTCCACATGCTGATGTATGATAGCTATTGCAGCCCCTATCATTTTGTTGTTTTTGTTTGTTAAAATTCCTCTGCTTGTATACACCGGTGGTGTAGAGTATGTGGGAAAAACCAGAGAGAAAGGTGTTTGCATAGTTTATAGTAGTGTTCTGGGCTGGGCTGGTCTGCTGCCTGTGTAATTGGCTGATTCTGATACATTTCACCTGCCAGCTATGCTACTTCTCCTAGATTACCCTCCTACTGCTGTTTTCCCTCCCCATTGCCTTCCTGTTTAAGCTGGGGGCACACCGCGCAAACACAGTGCTCAAATGTGCACAGAGCTGCTATTTCCTGGTTTACTTTTTTTCCTTTGAAACCTGGTGCACAGTGTGAACACTCCCTTAGGCAATGTAAAGAGTGCTAGGCAGCCTCAGACACACCCATTTGCTTAGCTCTGCTAAGCTAAGGGCAAACCTGAGCCACAGGGCTCCAATCCATTTACATTATGCCTGACATCCCCCCCATGATGTCAGCAAACTCCTAGACTTGCACCAAGCTATTCCTGCTCTTACACTGTTGGGTGCTGACTAGCATTGAGGGGAAATCTGGGATTCAGTATCATTCCCCTCATTTGTATAGGACTGCCTGCTGATGCATAGTTACTGGTCCCACACTGAGCCTCCACCCTTAGCAACCACTATTCACTGGCCATGTTGTCTTCTGCCTGCCACTGAGTATAATGGCAAAATAGTGATTTTGGTTTGAATGCTTATTTTAGTTTTAATTTTTATTTTTTGCCCTATCCTGTTTGCGGGCCTCTGCCCTATGCTTAAAGAGCCAAAATCAGGTATGGCCATTGGCATCCTTTCAACATAATATCCACTCTTTATTTGGAGCTTTCATGGCTCCATTTTGTAGTTTGCAGAAATGTACTAGGTTACTAACTGAGTACATTTCTGCAGATTACACTAGTCCCGTACAGCCAGCTGCCAGCTTTCTGGATTGCAAATTCACCTCATTTGCATGGATTTCACCTGCAAATGGGTTAATTTGCATAAAGGAGTTGAGTCCATGTAAGTCTAGTGCAGGAGTGCTCGTATATGACCCTACAGCTTATTCCTGGATCGCACGGCAGACATATTGGTTGCTGGAGCTTCTGTACTTGTCCTGCACACCATACAGGGCTTGCTGAATCTGGGGGACAGTCTAAGGCTATTGTTTGGAAAATAACATTATACTGAGCATTTCCCTGCCAGAATCCCCATCTAGAATCCTATAGCCCAGCAAGATAATCTGCTCATTTAGAATTAAACTATTTCAACAGACTTTTTATTTATTTACTTATTTATTGTTTTGAAAAATGGGAACTCCAAACAAAAATCACCCTTGCAAGTATGGCAAGTGCACAGTCCCAATAAATCTCAAGCAAATCCAATAACAGAGACCAGCACTCAAGTGTAGTTAAAATACTCAATGTTTATTAGTCATAAGTATCAATTGGGGTAGGGTAAAATTCCCTAATCCCCCACTAAATCCAACCGGACCGGTTTTGGTTGAAATAGCCTTCCTCAGTGTTAAACAAATCTTGTACACATCCAAATTATTTATGCAAGTACATTAGTTAATGAAAGCTGCCTATTGGTTAACCACAGATGATCACTCAATCTAGGCTGAGAAAGCCCACACAATTTAATAATCCACTTTTTCTCCTTATGATTCAAAATTGTATGTCACCCAGCCTTATTGGTCTTGTCACCGAATACTCTATCAATGACAGTAAATCTGGGATGCACAAGCCAGTGCATTTCTTTGTGCTGGTCCCAAGCCCAGTTAAATGGGGAGGGTTGCATCAGGAAGGGCATCCGGCGTAAAACTGGGCCAAATCATTCATGCGGACACCAGTAAATATTTACATACTGCATCGGTCGAGGCCCCGGTTAACAACGACCACCACCAGTACTGTTAGCCAACAGGGTGCTGGCAGAAATTGGGCTACTGTTTGCCAAAGGAGAAGAGGAGGTGGAAGGAATGGCTGAAGGCAGGAAAAGAGGAGAAAGGCAAGGATTCTGGTAGTGAGGATCGGAACTTTGAATGTTGGCAGTATGACTGGTATAGGGAGAGAGCTAGCCGATATGATGGACAGAAGGAAGGTTGGTATATTGTGTGTGCAAGAGACCAGATAGAAGGGGAGTAAGGCTAGGTGTATCGGAGGGGGGTTCAAATTGTTTTATCATGGTGTGGATGGGAGGAGAAATGGTGTAGGCATTATCCTGACGGAACAGTATGCTAAGAGTGTTTTGGAGGTGAAATGAGTGTCAGATAGAGTGATGTTTATGAAGCTGGAAATTGATGGTGCAATGATGAATGTTGTTAGTGCATATGCTCCACAAGTTGGGTGTGTGATGGACGAGAAAAAAAAATTTGGAGTGAGTTGGATGAAGTGGTGATGACTGTACCCAAGGGTGAGAGAGTGGTGATTGGAGCAGATTTCAATGGTCATGTTGGTGAAGGGAACAGAGGGGATGAGGAAGTGATGGGTAGGTATGGTGTTAAACAAATGAATGCAGGTCAGATAGTAGTGGATTGTGCGAAAAGGATGGACATGGCTGTGCTGAATACTATTTTTAACAAGATGGAGGAGCATAGGGTGACATACAAAAGTGGAGGAAGATGCACACAGGTGGATTATATCTTATGTAGGAAGGCCAGTTTGAAGGAGATTGGAGATTGTAAAGTGGTGACCGGGGAAAGTGTAGTTAGGCAGCATATAGGATGGTGATTTGTAAGATGACATTGGTGATCAAGAAGAGGAGGAGGAGTGTGAGGGCAGCACCAAGGATCTAATGGTGGAAATTGAAAAAGGGTAATTGTGAGGTGGAGTTCAGGGAAGAGTTAAGACAGGCACTGGGTGGCAGTGAAGAGTTACCAAATAGCTGGATAACTACAGCAGAGCTAGTAAGGGAGACGGCTAGAAAGGTGCTTAGTATGACATCTGGACAGAGGAAGGATGACAAGGAGACATGGTGGTGGAATGAGGAAGTACAGGAGAGTATACTAAGAAAGAGGTTGGCAAAGAAGAAGTGGGAATGTCAGAGAGATGAATAAAGTAGACAGGAGCATAAGAAGACGAGGTACATGGCAAAGAGAGAGGTGGCAAAGGCTAAGGATAAGGCATATGAAGAGTTTTATGAAAGGTTGGACACTAAGGAGGGAGAAAAGGACCTGTACTGATTGGCTAGACAGAGGAACCAAGCTAGGAAAGATGTGCAGCAGGTAAAGGTGATAAAGGATAATGAGGGAGACATACTTACAAGCGAGGAGAGTGTGTTGAGCAAATGGAAAGAGTACTTTGAGGGGCTGATGAATGAAGAGAATGAGAGGGACAGAAGGTTGGATGATGTGGGGATAGTGAATCATGAAGTGCAATGGATTAGCAAGGAGGAAGTAAGGATAGCTATAAAGAGGATGAAGAATGGAAAGGCTGTTGGTCTAGATGACATACTTGTGGAATCATGGAGGTGTTTTGGCAGTGGAGTTTTTAACCAGATTGTTTAATGAAATTTTGGAAAGTGAGAGGATGCCTGAAGAATGGAGAAAAAGTGTTTTGGTACCGATTTTTAAGAATAAGGGTGATGTGCAGAGCTGTAGTAACTACAGAGGGATTAAATTGATCAGTCACATCATGAAGTTATGGGAAAGAGTAGTGGAAGCTAGGTTAAGAAGGGACATGATGATTAGTGATCAGCAGTATGGTTTCATGCCAGGAAAGAGCACTACAGATGCAATGTTTGCTCAAAGAATGTTGATGGAGAAGTACAGAGAAGGTCAGAAGGAGTTGCATTGTGTTTTTGTAGACTTAGAGAAAGCATATGACATGGTGCCTAGAGAGGAGTTGTAGTAATGTATGAGGAAGTCGGGAGTGTCAGAAAAGTATGTAAGAGTGGTATAGGATATGTACAAGGGTAATGTGACAGCGGTGAGGTCTGCAGTGGGAGTGACGGATGTGTTTAAGGTGGAGGTGGGATTACATCAAGGATCAGCTCTAAGCCCTTTCTTATTTGCAGTGGTGATGGACAGGTTGACAGGCGAGATCAGACAGGAGTCCCCGTGGACTATGATGTTTGCAGATGACATTGTGATCTGTTATGAGAGTAGGGAATAGGTGGAAGAGACCCTGGAGAGATGGAGATATGCTCTAGAGAGAAAAGGAATGTAGGTCAGCAGGACTAAGACAGAATATATGTGTGTGAATGAGAGGGAGGATAGAGGAATGGTGAGGATGCAAGGAGTAGAGGTGGTGAAGGTGGATGAGTTTAAATACTTGGGATCAATAGTTCAGAGTAATGGTGAGTGTGGAAGAGAGGTGAAGAAGAGAGTACAGGCAGGATGGAGTGGGTGGAGAAGAGTGTCAGGAGTGATTTGTGACAGATGAGTACCAGTAAGAGTGAAAGGTCAGGTCTACAAGAGGGTAGTGAGACTAGCTATGTTATATGGTTTGGAGACAGTGGCATTGACAACAAAGGCAGGAGTTACAGCTGGATGTAGCAGAGTTAAAGATGTTAAGATTTGCAATGGGTGTGACAAGGGTGGACAGGATTAGGAATAAGTATATTAGATGGTCAGTCCAGGTTGGAAGGTTTGGAGACAAAGCCAGAGAGGCAAGGTTACATTGGTTTGGACATGTGCTGAGGAGGGATGCTGAGTATATTGGGAAAAAGATGCTAAGGATGAAGTTACCAGGTAACAGGAAAAGAGGAAGGCCTAAGATAAGGCTTATGGATGGGGTGAGAGAGGACTTGCAGGTGGTTGGTGTGACAGACCAAGATGCAGAGGACAGGAAGAAATGGAAACAAATAATCCACTGTGGCAACCCCTAATGGGAACAGCCGAAAGAAGATGATGATGACAGTAAATTTGAAGGAGGCATTGACATGTTTGAGTGCATGTTTATATAATGCATTGGACTGTTTTTATACCTAACATCACTTAAATGTTCACTGATATGTGTGTACAGGTCTGGATGTCTGGCCAATATAAAATGCAGAACATGTACATATTACTAGGTATACAACCCAGTCCGACCCACAATTAGCCAGAAATTGGATGTCATAAACAATACCAGTATATTTGCTGATGAACTGCTTGGCTTTATTTACTCTAATACAGTGTGTGCAGTGCCCACCCACATAACACCTCCCCTGTAATGGTTCGTTGTTGTTGGATTCTGGAACCCCTTTGATAATACTTATGATTACTAAAGTGAGACCCAAGTGTTTTCCCTCTACAAAAAGAAAAGAGGCATTTATTTGTAGGAATATTTGATAGCCTAATGTCCGCCATCAAAATATTCCAGTGTCTATTGATAATATCCATAAACGCTCCCATGTTCCATCCATAGGTGTTAACTAACATTAAATGCAGTGTACTATTCAATGGACATTCCTTGTATCTCAACAGATCCTGCCTATTCTGGCTGGAGGCCCATTTGCTGGCAGTAATAATATGACCATGTTTATAACCTCTATTTTTGAATCTTTGTACAAGATCACAGTGTTGTTCATATATACCCATGTTGGAACAAACACGTTTGACCTGAAGGAATTCCGATTTGGGAATGTTCCTAATAATATGTTGTGGGTGAAAGCTAGAACCATGAATTAATGAGTTGTATTGGGGGTACTTCCAGAAAATTTGACTATCAATAATGTAATCAAAAGTTCTAGTAACCAAAACATCCAGAAAGGTAATCTGATGTGTATGATAATGAACCGTAAACCAGATTCTCCACTTGTTCCCATTAAGGGATTCCACAAACTCATATAAATATGTGCTATCAGCTCTCCACACCAACCAACAATCATCCAGGTAATGTCTCCAAATATCAATTTCCTGCAAATACAAATTGTGCTCAGAATCATAAATCAATTGATCCTCCACATAAGCCATAAATAGTTCAGCATTAATGGAAGCAAAATATACCCCCATGGCTGTACTTTGCACCTGTCAGTAGTATTGGTCCTGAAAGTAGAAAACATTTTTGGTTAAAACATGTTCAGCTAGACAAACCAAAAACATATTGAATCTGGGCTGATACTGTTCACTTCTATCCAGCCAGTATTGTAGGGCACAAAGACCAGCCCAATGTGGAATGTTGGTATACAGAGATGTGACATTCAATGTACATAACAGACAATCTGGTTCCTATTGCATATCCGAAATGATGCTGAAAAACTGAGTGGTATCCTGTATGCATGCTCTGATAAATCTCAATAATGATTGCAAGTATTTAATTAGGAACTGTGAAAGTGGTTCTGTAAGAGACCCTCTTGGCTGAGACTATAGGTCTCCCTGGTGGATTATGAGAATCCTTATGAATCGTAGGTAGAAGGTATAAATACTGGGATTTGGGGTCCTGTACAGTTAGATGGTAGGAGGGTATTATTAGTGATTTAGATGTATACCATCTAACTGTACAGAACCCCAAATCCCAGTATTTATACCTTCTACCTAAGATTCATAAGGATTTTCATTGTCCACCAGGGAGACCTATAGTCTCAGGCAGAGGGTATTGTTGAGTATAACAAAATGTAATAGCATGAGAGAGCCACATGGAAATAGTCTGCTTTGACAGTGGTTGTCCTTTCTTTCTTACCTTCAGTATAAATGAGCAACTCATCAGAGTTCCTAAAAGCTTTTGTTTTGTCAAGATAATGCCTGAGTTGTCAGTTGACATCAAAGATATGAAGTATCATTTCTTCCTTATTTTTAGTACTGGAAATAAGACAAGGAGACTAAAAGCTTGGCTTAACATAAACTCCAATAATATAGGATTAGCGCTCAAGCAAACCTTATCTTTGTGGAAAATAAGATAAGGTTGAATCACCATAAGTGCTTGCAATTCAGGTACTCTTCTTGCAGAGGTCAGAGCACTTTTATGAAGTTAAAGAAACTGAAGTCAGCCTGATGAGCTGGTTCAATGGAGGAACAGTTAGTTTCTCCAACACAAAATTAAGATTCCAAGGAAGAATCACCTGTTTTCTACAAATATCTGTGTTTAACACCCATTTGAAAACATTTTACATAAGATTGCTTTAAAAGAGGGGATCCTTGGGCAGACATGTAGAAATGGCTGACAAATGAAACTTGCTGGAGGATTAAGATAGGCCACATGATCATAATTCACACAAATAATGTAGAACCAGGGAAATACTAGCCTTGAAAGGGCACTAGTTAATGTCTTGGCACTAACTAAAAATTATTTTCTATTTACTATTTTATCATTTCTACTAGCAAGTTTTCTTGCCTCCATTAATACCTGCTGAACATCTTCACAAAATGGGTGCCTAAAAGTTATGTAGGTTCTATCATCCAAGCAGTTAGTTGCAGTTGTCTGGAATAAGGGTGTATCAAACATCCCTTCTCCTGGGTGAGCAGGTTTAGTCTTTCAGGAAGCTTGTGGTAACTGCCCTTGGCTATAACTCTCAACTATACAGATTTTTGCAAAATGTCCAGATTTTTGCCTCATATTTTTGGTACATTTTTTTCATAAAATTGTGTTTTTTCTGGCAAATCATTGGCAAGTCATTAAAGACTGAAGTCAGAAAATAATGGCAGACATTTGAGTTTCAGACATCATTCCCTTCAGAAAATCCATGTTAGCACAAAACTTATTATTCTATCAACTTTTTAAGTTTGTAAGAGCAATATTTAAAAATGTTCCCTATTTTTGGGCCTTTGTATCCCCATTTTTTATGATATTGTCCAGAGTTATTGGTCTAAGAGGTTGAGAGGTATGCCCCTGGACATTTCCAAAGATGGGAGAACCACTGTTGCCTGGGACAAAAGAGAGTCACTACAATGATCTTTGGAAAATCCTTCTGAGTCTTCACAATTACCCTAGACATTAGTGGAAAGGGTGGACAGGTTTACAGGAACATTTCTATATAGGAGAATGAAAAAGCATCTGTCTTCAAGGCAATCTTGCATGGAGTCAAGATCTAGTCGGGGTATTCCCCTGAGTCGGATTAATTCCCAGAAGACCCCCTGATTCAGTTTCCATTTGTGAATATATGTCCTGGTCCTGGTCAGCTTTTCTGACATGCAGTTTTCCGTGATGTTATGTAAGATGCCTGTAGAGTGAGATTTTGCTGAAAAGTTCTATCCCAGGCTACCATGGCTAGTCTGTACAGAGGGAAAGATCTGCCCCCACCACATTTGTTTATGTACCTCATCACTGCAGTTTTGTCTATATACACTTGTAATGGTCTTAAGGACTACCGATGATGAAAGAGCTGGGGGCATTTATAAGTGCCAACATCTCCTTGACATTTATGTGTTTTGGTATGTCATTTCTTTTCCAAAGGCATTGCACATTTATCCCCATAGACCTGCGACAAAAGCAGTCTGAAATGTCTTGGGAAAGAAAGTGCTTTAGCTGTAAGGGAAAATGAGAGTCCTGGATTTCAACAGATTTGATCTCCCAACAAAAAACTCCCTTTCACAAACCCCAAAACTGCAAGCTGGAATGTCAGGGAATGTTGATTTTGTGATCATACAGATTTTAGGTACCAGTGGAATTTTCTCATGTGTAGTCTTGCTAGAGGTATCATGGAAATCATAGAGGTCAGAAGACCCAAAACTCTGAGATATTCCCTTGTTGACACTGCAATTTGAGTATAAAAACTGAGAGAACAGATATATATATATATATATATATATATATATATATATATATATATATATATATATATATACAAATCTACTTTTTCATGAGGGAAAAGCTGTTTGAACTGAGCTGTCTTGGAAACACCACAGGAAAACAATCCAATGAGAAGGAAACAAACAAGCCTTTTGTATGATTTCTTTGCTCTTCAGTCAGGTGGGAGCTTCCTGACCCTTTGGATAAGAATCTGCAAGTTGTATAATAGCCTGTCACAGGAAGTAGACATTTTGTGAATATCCTTAGAGTATTGGATAGACCAAAGAATAATGGATAGAAGTAGCAGTGTGACCTAGATACAGTAAACCTTAAGGAATACCTAAATCTGGATCTAAAAGAATGATATGATACAGGTCTTAAATCTAATATCACCAGAAAACTCAAATGGAGAAGGAGAGGTAAGAAGTGATGAAGGGTTAACATTTTGAACTTGGGCACTGTCAATCACAGGTTTAGAAAAGAAAGATCCAGAAATGGTCTCCAAGAATCTTCTTGTACTGGCACTAGAAACATTCTTGAATAAAACCCTTCCCCTAGTTAAGGAAGAGGGACTGCTTCTACACCAGCTGAGACAGCAGATGCTGAAGGACAGGATGATGGGAAAAAACAGTTTGGCTTGGCAGTTGAGGATGAATCCTTCAAAACTTTAGTGGATTACTTTCAATGCCAATCTGTCTGAAACTATTTGTTGCCAAAGAGAGAAATGGGGGTGGCAGCAGTCCTAGAAGTGGCATGAGAAGAAGCATAAACACCTTTTTTAAACACTTTGTAGCCGCTTGAGACACAGAAGCAATTAAGTTATTCAAAGAGGAAATGGATAACACAGTATCCCTCATGTTCTCAAGAGAGGCAGGCATAAACTTTAACTTATGAGCTCGACAGCTGAGAGTTCTAAAAAGGCGTGTTGCAGAACAATATACTTTTACCCCCAAATCTGTCAAATGTTTTCCCATTCTTCTCATGTTTAGCAGAGGCTGTATTTACTAGAGCAATAGCTGCTGGGTCTGATCTGGGATTACTATATAAAAATTTATAATACTATAGAACGTTACACAATTTGACTGTCTGGCAAGTTACAGGCTGTGACAAAAGCATCTCCCAATTCTCTAGCTGAAACTGGAGTAGGATCAAGGAAATCCATTTGCAATAAATCACAATACTTCTTTATAGATGGTGGAATCTCATTATGATCACACTGAAATAGCTGATTTAATTCTGGAAATAGGTTCAGAAAAGGAGAATCCATGAAAGGGACTGTCAGAAGTCATACTCTCCTCAGAATCTGAATCAGAAATCTTAGGAAACAAAATCGAATCTGTTCCTTCACAATCATTTTGTCTATCAAATTCATGAACCTCTTCAAGAAAATGAAAAATATTTTTTCTTCTTAACAGAAACAGCTGAACTGGATGAGTCAAGAACCTGAACAAAACCCTAAGCTAAGATGAATAAATCACTCCTGTCCAAAGAAAATGAGACATAAGTAGATACATTTCTACGTTTTTGCTTCTTTTTGACAGGAATGTCTGAAGAAGCAGACCCACTTTGGATAGAAAAAACCTCCGTAGAAATAGACATAGCAGTCTGGATAGGCTGAGAGGTATTTCTTGCCCCTTTTTCCAGGATTGACAAGAGATAATCTCCCCTGCTCATCAAGGGTGCAGAAGACATGGCCAACCCCCTCCCCCACCCCCCAGTCCATGGTGACTGTAGAGATTAGACCAGAGGGAACCAATTAAGTACCTGAATGGTTTGAGGAAACAGAAATGGCATCAGCAGAGTCACCCATCTGCAGCTGAGGCACTTTAGCAGGCTGTGGGGCAATGGCTATTCATTAATGTTCTTTTTGTGGCTTTAACAAGGAAGAACCAAGGAAATGATAGGTTGTTCCATGGTTAAAAGGAAAAAGTGCCTGATGCCTGGGGAAGCATTGTAAGTAGTAAAAAAGTAAGTTCTTCCAAAGTACAGTAAAAGCATGTTAAACACTTGTACCAGCACTCAGAAGTAAAATAACACAATGTTTACCTGGAAAGTAGCTTTATATTAGTTAAAACAACTTTTTTCCACAAAAGTAAAATGCAACACTCTCATTTAAAAGTTACTAAAATTACTAAAAGTCTCATAACAGATGATACAAACACTTTTTTCTAGCTTAAAAACGCATTTTGACAGAAAAAAAGTTACATTTCTGTCATAAAAAGTAGATATGAAAGTTTTAGACCTGAAGCTTTTAGACATATCAGCTGAGAAATGGAAAGCATTAGTCAACACTCAGTCCTCTAAAGTACATAAGAGGAACACTCTTCCATGGCAGAAATATCTAAAAGGCTTGTCACCCAAACCACTCTTTTTAGTTAGCTTAGCTTGAGCTGACTAACAGTATTGGGTATACGGAAGGTGCCCTTAAGATTTTGAAGATGGCTAGCTGTTATATCCTTAGCAGGATACAATACATGTAGCTAAGGCTACTGCAGCAGTGACCTTAACTAAGAACATCTTTGCACTTTTTTAACTACTTCACCTTCAATATTCAGAGTGTTCTGGCACTCTTCACTGAAGTACCTTTCTTCCTCTATTTTTCTCTTGGGTTCTGTCTAATACTTCTTCTAATTCTCTTTGCAGACTCCTGTCTTGTACTAATTCTGACTTCATTGTTCTCTATCAGTTGTTCACTAATTTCATGTACTGACAAATGCTACAGTTTTGGGTTTCTGTTGCTCTGTCATTGGGTCATACTTCAGATAACAGTCAGGATCCATTTTGCTGACTAACCATGAAAACATTTTAACACTTGTATAGCTCCTTTGTCAACTCCTTTTTCAGGTTGTTGCATCTCCAGATGAGTGTCACTGACTACCCCCCTCCCCATTCTTATATGGAAATGGTGTAACAGGCTGCTGATTTACTTATTTCTTGTGAAATGTATCATCCTGCCACATTGTGTCTATGGATTATCTCTCCTCCCACATTTTCCAAGGTGCTTTAAAGTGGGTGAGAATTATTTTCAAATATTGAATCCTGATCATAATAGATAAATAACCAGCTGGTATTATGGTTAAGGTCTTTGCTTCCCATGCACAAGGCACAAGGTTCAATCCTAACCCCCAGCCAATGCTTGTTTATAGGTTGCATGTCCTCTCTGTGTCTCTGTGGGGTTCCTCCCACTTCTAAAAAACAGGCCGAGTGTTTCCATCACAAACTCACCAAACAGTGGAGCATGACCAGCAGCACAAACTCTACATGGTGCCCGTTAGGGGGGAGACTTGTATAGATCAACCCCTGTGGGTATCTACTGTGTTGTGCAGTATCCTCGTGATAGTAGAACATAATATACAGGATAGATGACCATGATAGTAAAGAGGAGGCTAGACATCTTATGTATGCAGGAGACAAGGTGGAAGGGCAGGCAGCAAAGCCACTTGGCTTTGGATCTAGGGTGTACTACTCAGGTGGATGACAGGCTAGAAATAGTGTGGAATTGTGGCAAAGGAATCAGGAGTGGTGTGGTGTGGAAGAATACATTCAGACAGCTGCAGAACCTACTAGACAAAGCAGGACAATGTGAATTGGTGGGTGACCTGAATGCACAAATCAAGACAGACAGAGGACTGTCTGGGTTCACATGTGTGGGGCAGCAGGAATAAAGGTGGAGAGGCTATTATAGAATTTTGTCTGGTAGTAGCCAACACATGGTGAAAAAATTACATGGAGCTGCTTACTGCTTGGTGTGATGGATTTGAAGTATTCTTAAGACACTCAGTCTTGCTGGCTGGATTCTGCTAAAATTCAAAGTCTAGTTATATTTGCATTCACAGTCTGTTGCATACAGAAACTTGCAGAATATACACTGATGAGAGAATATACTTTGCAGCATCAACTTTAGAGAGCAGTAACCAATAACTTTTTATAATAAACCAAACGGAAACACGTTACAGCTTAAAAGTACTGTTCCAACTTTACTTCTCATATAGTACAGATGATGTGAGAGATATAACATTTACCTTAGGACTTGTGTCCCTACCATCCCTCTCACATAGCTGGATTTATACAGCTCTTTATATACAGTTTTAGTCCTGTAGAAACAATACTAAGCTTCCTTGTTTAACAATGTCTTGTAAGAGACCAGCTTTTCTGACAGTCTGAATATCCTGTAACAGTGTCCTGATGTCCATGTAGAAAAACATATTTTTGAGGAAACACATTGTTCTATATTCTATTTGGAGAATTGCTTATCCTGTAGAAACAATACTAAGCTTAACATATGAGCATATGTTCTTGTGCCAATGCTGATAAGCATATCCTGTTTTTTATGAAGAAAAACATATTTTTGAGAAAACACATTGTCAGAGATCAGCTTTTCTGACAGTGTGAACATCCTGTATTTTATTTGGATCTTTGTATAAAAAACATCTGTTCTTGTGCCATCCTGTTTTTCCATGCAGAATAACATGTCATTGTTCTTTAAAAGCAGATTTTGCATTTTTGTTCTTGCATACATCCTGTTTTGAGTCTGTAAGGAAAATGTCCATTCTTTAAAAGCAGATTTTGTATTTTTGCTCTTGCATACATCCTGTTTTGAGTCTGTAAGGAAAAGTGTCCATTCTTTAAAAGCAGATTTTGTATTTTTGCTCTTGCATACATCCTGTTTTGAGTCTGTAAGGGAAAAATGTCCATTCAGCAGATTCCTTTTCCAAGCCATGGTAATTTAGTATGGATGCTGATTACATATTACTAAACTCTATTTCTACATTTAAGCAAGCTTTATCTTATACATTATTTATGTTGCATAATTGCAGCAAAATTACTTTCAACCTTAGTATATTGTTGAGCACACTCTAACAATTCCGTCTTTCTTATTTTAAACTAGAGAAATAAATTCAGCATTATTTGGTAATACTTTTCATTATGACAATTAACAACAGTAACTTGACTAGCTTTTGCTAAGCAGACTTTAATACATGTAAATAATATGGAACCAAGCATTACAATAACAATAAAAGAAATTAAAAATACAGTGATTTTTCCTGTCCATCCTGTAAATAGATTACTAAACCATTCACTCCAGTCATCATTCCAGTTTTTCTAGTATGTTGAGACACTTGTGCAATCACTTCTAAATGTGCTTTTACAGATTCTGTTTTGTCTGGAATAAATGTACAACACTGTTCTCCTATTAAAGCACATGTACCCCTTGTGATGCTAATATGTAATCTAATGCCATTCGATTTTGCAAAACCATAGTTCGTATTGCTGTAATTTCGACAGTAATGTCAAGGACTGCATTGAAAGTGGCATTTGCCAATACCTCAACTAGTTTAGATAGTTTTCTCAGTTCCCAGATGGCTTTTGCAGCCCGTACCAAGGGAAAATACCTGCTCCAGAGATTACATCATCTCCTAAATCCATATCTTTTAATTTAATATAATCAAGATTTTGATGATATATACGTGATGTATCTAAGGTGTCTACTGGATTTTCTGGACTTTCAATTACAGGTAATATATCCCTTTTCTTTTTTGTATTCCTAATGTTTCCTTTTGGTAACTCTTTTACATGATGCATTGCTGGTACCACTAAACCTATATAACAGGTGCCATCCCATCCCTTTGGTAACCATTTATAAGCATATTTACCACAGATGTAATATAACCCATCTGATAGAGCAGCACTGCTATTTACCAGACTGCCATTTACTTGCCCCAATAGTAGGAGTTTTATCATGTACAACTGTAAAGTTTTTATCTGTTTTACTTCTCCAACATGTAATATTAGTTTTACAGTCATTTTTGTCATTTTGTGAAAAGTGAAATACTGCTGTGTCACTTAATATTAACTGACCCTTAATTGGTATTAAAATAGGAAAACCATGTGAAAATACTCCACGTACTGGTATGTGGTTGTGAAAATTTATAATTTCAATTGTTTGAATACAATTGCTATTACCCACTGGAACAGTTCCATTTTGTTGAAAACATGTGATCCCCTGTACTATAGCAGAGAACTGTACTCTTGCTTTACGTAATTGTACATTTATAACTTGATCTCCTGTTTCATTTATTAATACTCTCCAACTACTAAGAGAATTTAGTGGAATAGGTATTAGAGGCATTACCCTGTTATTTTGGTATTAAACTACATACCCAACAATTAGAAACATTCATGCTTTTTGCATACCAACATTGTCTTGCTAAGAAAGTGTTAAAAGATGGTGGCCAGTCTTGTTCATTTTTCCACATTTCTTTACTCTCTCTCTTATGTAACTTTACAGTTTGATTAACAGGTTGTAAGTATAATTTAATACTAAGCAATACAATAATAGTTAGTATAATAGCTATTATCAATTTAAAAACCATCCTTTAAATAGAAATTCCATTGTTGAATCATTTTGCCTTTGGTCATCCGAAACTGGATTTCCAAAAGGATGCACTTTAAACCATGTCAATTTCATTAGGGTTTTCTCTGTTGGAAACCTACAAAAGAATAGATTTAATCAGATTTACATTGTTCACTATTTTTATCATTCTTAGTTGATCTTTATGTACCAACATTGTTCTGTTTTTCTTTTTCCTTTGATTTTGTACACTAATGGTCCAATTTGTTCCACTACTTCAAAAGGGCCTTGCTAATTGCTAGCCCATGGTCCTTCCATTTGGAATGTTTTACCAATACTTTGGTTCCATAGGAAGGTTTTCTTCAGCTGGTATTATTGGCACCTTTTTCCATAGATGGAACGCTTGCTCCTTGCATTATAGTCACATATACTAGTAAGTTGTTTTAGCCATTCCTGATGTTTGCTAATTTCTAGCATGGGCCTACCATTAGGTAAATCTGGATCAAATGGTAATTGTATGGGCATTTTGCGGCCTGTCATTATTTCATATGGGGAAATACCTGTTTTGCTGTTTGGTGTTGCTCGAATACCCATTAAAATACCAGGCAGATGATGTACCCATGTATTGCCCTTTTCCAAGCATGCCTTTTTTAGACGTTCTTTTAACGTCCGATTCATACATTCTACAATGTCATTAGATTGTGGATGGTATGGTACATGAAACCTTTGCTCTATGCCTAACAAATTACACATTTGTTTAATGAGATCACTAACAAACTGTGGGCCATTGTCTGACTCTATAACCCGTGGCCATCCCCAATGACAGAAAATATTTTTCCATAAGGCTTCTGCTGTTGCCTTTGCTGTCATGGTTTTGGTAGGAATTGCTTCTACCCATTTTGAAAAGACGTCCACTACTACTAGTAGATATCTGTAACCTCCCTTTGTTGTTGGTAATGGACCTGCATAATCTATTTGAACTGCATACCATGGCCCATCCGCTGGCTGTACTCGATGTAACTGAGGCCTTTTGCTTTTTAGCATTTACCTGAAGACAGATTAAACATTCTTCTATAATCAGTTTGCAGACCTTTTTTAAATTTGGGTTCCAATACTTTTCTTTTACAACTGCCCATAACTTATCAGTTCCTATATGGCCCAGTATTTGGTGATTTAACTTGACCAACTGGCGTGCCAACTGAAATGGTACATATGGCAACTGTAACCCTTTGGAGGTCGTGTATGCATAGTACTCCTTTGGTGGTATGCCTGCCAATCTGCACTGATCGGTTTCTTCTTTTAAGCCCTGTTGTTTTTGTATATTTACAAGGTCTTTCTCTATTGACTCTTTATCTAGCTCTTTTAAGACACTAACTTCTACATTGGCATACTCATATTCTGGAAGTTCTTTTCCATTTTGTGCTGCTTGTTTGGCCAAGGTATCAGCTAACACATTTAATCTGTAAGTTTCACTGGTTGGCTTTTGATGTGCTTTTGCTTTTAAGATGCTATACTGTCCTTGTTGTTTTGACATTGTTATAACTTTATATATGTCTTTTAATACTTCAGCATGCAGTAATGGTTTACCTACACTATCCACAAATCCTCGTCTTACCCAGGTTTCCATATGTAGTCTTAAAGAATTTAATACACAAGCACTATCTGAAAAAATGTTAATAGGATTGTAATACTTTAGCACATACAATACTGCCTCCAGTTCAGCTCTTTGAGCTGACATATGCCTTGGTAACTTGATTAGTTCAGGAGAACCCAATTGTGGATTCTCTGGAACTATGGCAAATCCTGTCCAGTATCTGCCTTGGTCCCAATATTGTGCTCCATCCACAAAGATGGATGGCTTAAAGTGATCAAAATCAGATGCTAAAAATTGCACCTCAGGTGACATTATCTTTTCTAAACAGTTATGCTGTTTTCCTTCATATCCCATATGGTTTGACAAATGGTATTTATCCCCTGTCTGTATAGTAACAGTTTTCATTCCAAAAGTGCCATCCATTTTGCAAAGACTGCCTGACTAATACCATCTGTAATTTTATTCATTTCAAAACTGTCTATCAAAGCTTTTACAGCTTGATGTGGTGTTTGTACTATAATGCTGGAAAATACGGTCAAATATTCAGTTTGTTTAATACCCCAGTAAATGGCTAATAACTGCTGTATACATGGATGGTAACCCAATTCCACTGGAGTCATCTTTCTGCTAAAGAAAGTGACTGGGCGTAATGTTTTTCCATTCTGTTGTCACTACCATGTGGCCATTCCTGTAGTAGTACCACAGACAGTGTTTTTTTCCTGCTGCTGCTTGTAACACAAATGGTAACCTTGGAGTGGGCGCTATTAGTTCTGTAGCTTGTGCTAGTTTTATTTTTATCTGTGAAAATGCCTCCTCTTCATGAGATCCCCACTCTAAAAAGGTGGAGTTCTTTTGTTCATGTAACATTTTTTATAGGGAGCAGCCACGGCTGCATAATCCTCTATAAATTCCCTATTGTAATTCATGATTCCCATGAATTTATGTAAGTCTGCTATAGTCAGTGGCTTTTCCATTTGTAAAATGCCTTGTACACGTACAGGGCAAGGAGATCTTCCTGTTGGTTTTATAATAGTACCTAGAAACTTAACTTTTGTGTCATAAACTGAATTTTTCACTTTTAACCTTAAACCCTGCTTGCTGTAGAGTATGAAAAACTCTCTTAAGAAGCCGTACATGCTCCTCTACTGTTTCTGACTGAATTAAAACATCATCAATGTAATGTATTACTGAATCATCCTTTTCCAAATGTTGTAGAATGGATCCTACTGTCTGATGAAAAATAACTGGACTGTTTTGAAACCCTTGTGGTAACCTTGTCATAACATATTGCTGTTTTTTAAATGTAAAGGCAAATCTTGGCTAATCTTTTTTCCTGAGTGGCACTGCAAAAAAAACATTTGCTAAATCTATTACTGTAAACCACTTACTTTGTGGCTTAATATGTGCAGCCAACTCTGGGACTCCTGGAATCAAGTGTGCTCTAGGAGTGGTATATTGATTAACCTTTCAAATCAATAACAAGACGATAACTACCATCTTTTTCTTAACTGGCCAGATTGGTGAATTTGTAGGACTGTTGCCTTTTGTATAATCCCTTCTCTTTCCCATTCTGCAATACATTTTCCATATGTTCTTCTGCTTCCCTAGGAATAGGATATTGTTTTTGAAAAGGTGGTATATAGTCCTGATCACTTCCTATTCCTACTGGGCTTTCTAGTTTCCCACAATCACTGGGACCCTTGGACCATAGATTTGGGAATTGCTGTTGTGAATGCTTCCATACATCCTCACTGTCTGTATTTATATAGCCTGTAGGTTTTTCAGGTTTGTCAGGTAGAGAGATTGCATAGCAACCTGTATTTTGCTCTTCCTCTCTTTGTTGTTTGTCTCCCACCCACAGAATTTCATTAGGTAAATCAATTACTATGCCTAAAGGTCCTAGAATGCCCATACCAATAATGGTATTTGTGCAAGATGGATGCATTAAAAATGCACCCTTCCATATTTGTCCCTCTTGACTAAACTTTATGTCCACATTTTGGCTACTCACTGCATAGCATCCTGTGCCATTAAATGCTGAAATGCAAACCTTTTTTATAGGATTTACTGGTAACTGTCTGTTTGTGACAGATACTGCTGCTCCTGTGTCTATTAAGACATTTTTCCACAGTGACCCCTCTACCCAAATATCAATCAGTGGTCGTCCATCTCGACCCTTTTTAAAGGTAGTCAGGAAAGATACCAGAGTAGGGGGGGCACATCCCTATTATAAGGAAATCCACTCATCCTCTCCTTTATTATCAAATGCAATATGACGACTTTTCTTGTAAATTTGTTTGCTCTCTTTTTGGAAACACTCCCTGTTCTTCCTTCTTTTTGCGCCAGGCTTTGTAATGATCACAATTTTGCTTAACGTGTCCTATATTTTTACAAAAGAAGCATGTTGGTGCCTTTTGCTCATTACCTGTGCTTGATCCTGGTACTACAAGCATAGAGGCAGGAGCTGGTGGTGCTGACACAGCTCTTTCAGCTGGTGGTTGGTCACACCATCTTTGCCTTCCCTGTTTTGACTTCACCAATTACTTCAAATGGCTCACTATTATCTTCACATGCAAAGATATGGTGTGAGTATAAAGTCCCATCATCGGCCATAGTCCGTCCCTCATTAGTTTTTGTACCAAATCAGTGAGGGTATCAGAATTTTCTTCGTAGATACATTTAATATCCCTGGAACCCCTTTGACTTGTTCTAAGAAGCAATGTATTAGCTGTTTTTGTATGTCTCTTTTCCCATGTCTCTGTCTGTTTTTTATATATGATTTGAAATGCAAGTCTAAAATGATCACTTTGTTCCATTAATTTATCTGTGATAGTAATTTTAAAATTATCTAATAATTTGGCTGTGAGAGGCTGCCCTTGTGTAAATGCCATTAAAACGGCTGTCATACGTCCTACTTTAGTGTTCAACTGATAATCATCTTGCTTTAATTGTATGAAAGTTTTAAAACATTTGGGAATGAAAATCCAGAAACATCTAAGTAATGCATCTGTCCATATATCAGATCCTGCTGTATATGCCACACATTCTTCAAATGTAAGCATGTTATAAAATATGCCTTTTTTATCATTCCACTGTAGTAAACTCTGTAATAATCTAGACCGCGTATATAAATCTGTAGTGGTTCCCTGTCCCTGTTCTATAATTTGGACTGGTTTTGTGTTTTTTAACTCTTCTTTAAGCTGGGATATCAAAATAGTATTTTGGAGGTTAGTCTCTGTTAATTCATCTAATTCTTCTTCCTTTTCCTTCAGATGCTGTTTAAGGTCTGTCATTTCTACCTGTAAGTGTTTAAGGGATATATGATACCTGTTATTGGATTCCTCTGTTGACTGCAGAGCTCCTATGCACTTTTGACAGAGATCTTGAATGTCAGTTTTGAACATTTTAAATTCATTTTGTTTCTCTTTTAAAAACTTATTAAAGTTTTCTGTCAATGTATCATAAACTTTGTTTCTGTCCTCATCTGTATGTGTAGCCGTGGCATCATTCCATGCTTGTACATAATTTTAAAGGGAGTTACAAGATCTATAGGGGACTCTGTCAATAACAGATTTGATTGCTGTTGTAATTCAGAAATTAATGTACTAACAGGACATAACTGCTTTACATCTGGATATAATGAAAACTGTGTATTATTAATAATTTCTTTATCATGAACAGATCTGTCTGCACAGTCTAGTTTTTTAGCAATATCATGCAATACTTGTTTATGGCATATTACACAAAATGCAGTTTCCTTTGAATCACACAATAAACATTTACTATGATATACTTCATTTTTTTTGTTGCAAATACCAATCAAATGTTACAATCCACTTACATAATGCTGGTATGTCAACTTGCCCTAACAAGGTTTTACACTTACTAATGTGTTGTGTATACCAACATTGCAATTTACTCCATATTTTATCTGGTTGTTCTGCTACATTAAGAGTAAAACTTGGCTTACATTTGCTAGAATTCTGCCTGATAGCATCCATACTAAAAAAAAATGTGACGTAGAAAAAAGTCTTACCAGTGAGCAAGAAAACAGGTGATCAGGCTGTTGTTGCAGATGGCTGGAATTTTTTCAAAGTCATTTGAGAAGCTGAGAAAGCACAACAGGCAGTGGACTGCTGTGCTAGTGGATATTCCCCTTTTCTTAGCGAAATTATGGCACTGCGACTGGAACTTCAGTCTCACTCCGGATGTAGACGTCTAAAAAACTGTACTACTGCAAGCTGCTTAAACTGGAATACTTCTGTTCAGAATTGACACATACGTACAAATGTTAGTTACTGCAATTTAACTGAAGTGACCCTCTGCAGGGCTTACCATCACTCCTCTTGTGGTTGAATGCAGATTGTAGGTTCAAATGCAGGCTAGCTTGCCATTGAAAAAATTACATGGAGCTGCTTACTGCTTGGTGTGATGGATTTGAAATGTTCTTAAGACACTCAGTCTTGCTGGCTGGATTCTGCTAAAATTCAAAGTCTAGTTATATTTGCATTCACAGTCTGTTGCATACAGAAACTTGCAGAATATACACTGATGAGAGAATATACTTTGCAGCATCAACTTTAGAGAGCAGTAACCAATAACTTTTTATAATAAACCAAACGGAAACATGTTACAGCTTAAAAGTACTGTTCCAACTTTACTTCTCATATAGTACAGATGATGTGAGAGATATAACATTTACCTTAGGACTTGTGTCCCTACCATCCCTCTCACATAGCTGGATTTATACAGCTCTTTATATACAGTTTTAGTCCTGTAGAAACAATACTAATCTTCCTTGTTTAACAATGTCTTGTAAGAGACCAGCTTTTCTGACAGTGTGAATATCCTGTAACAGTGTCCTGATGTCCATGTAGAAAAACATATTTTTGAGGAAACACATTGTTCTGTATTCTATTTGGAGAATTGCTTATCCTGTAGAAACAATACTAAGCTTAACATATGAGCATATGTTCTTGTGCCAATGCTGATAAGCACATCCGTTTTTTTATGAAGAAAAACATATTTTTGAGAAAACACATTGTCAGAGATCAGCTTTTCTGACAGTGTGAACATCCTGTATTTTATTTGGATCTTTGTATAAAAACATCTGTTCTTGTGCCATCCTGTTTTTCCATGCAGAATAACATGTCATTGTTCTTTAAAAGCAGATTTTGCATTTTTGTTCTTGCATACATCCTGTTTTGAGTCTGTAAGGGAAAAATGTCCATTCTTTAAAAGCAGATTTTGTATTTTTGCTCTTGGATACATCCTGTTTTGAGTCTGTAAGGGAAAAGTGTCCATTCTTTAAAAGCAGATTTTGTATTTTTGCTCTTGCATACATCCTGTTTTGAGTCTGTAAGGGAAAAATGTCCATTCAGCAGATTCCTTTTCCAAGCCATGGTAATTTAGTATGGATGCTGATTACATATTACTAAACTCTATTTCTACATTTAAGCAAGCTTTATCTTATACATTATTTATGTTGCATAATTGCAGCAAAATTACTTTCAACCTTAGTATATTGTTGAACACACTCTAACACATGGTTCAGAAAATAAAACAGTCACAAGATCATAGAGAAGAGTAGCCAACATGCAACTTAGGTAGACTTACTCCTTGTAAGGAAGGACAGTGGGATAGAATCAGTAATTGCAAAGTAGTCCCCAGTGAAACACTCAGCCCACTGCATAAACCACTGGTTGGCAAAATCAGCTGCAAGCAGTGGTCAGAAAAGGCCCTAAGATCAACAGAGACTAGGCTGAAAACCTGGAAGTGGACTGAAAAGAAAGCACAACAGTTCAAGGAATTATTCAGGGCTCTAGGACTTCAAGGAAAAGAGTAAATAGGTGGAGTTGAAGAAAAATGGCAATACCTCAAAACAACATGTGCGAGGAATACAGAAAACATATGTGTGTGAGGTAGGTTCAGAAATAAGTTACATAAGGAAAGCTGGTGGTAGAATACTGAAGTCCATGAAGTCATCAAAAGGAAGAAGGAGTACTGGAAAAAGTGAGAGCTAGAAAAGATGGACCAAACTACAGGCTACGAGAGCAGTTGTAATAGCAAAGAAAAAGAAATCAGAGGCACTCTACCATCTTCTGGAAAGTGAGTCATATATGGCACAAGAAAACTATATCAGGTTTCAAGGTAAAGACAGAAAGATAAAGAAGACAGTAAGACACCCTTTGTAAGAGATGCCAGCAACAAGCTTCTCACCAATCCACAGAATATCAAAAGCAGATGGAAAGTATACTTCCAGTAGCTTCTTAATGTAGAAAAGCCCACAGAAGCTGTACTGCCTCAGACACAGCCTATGATGAAAGAAGAGGAGTAGCCCACCATAGAAGAAGTAAGAACAGTGCTAGGAAAATGAAGTCAGGGAAAGCTGCAAGCTCAGATGAGGTTACAGCAGATGTGATAAAGTTTCTGGATGAGATAAGGGAGAAATTGCTCCTGTGGGTACTCATAGCAGTGTGGAGAGAAATAAGTATCCAAGATGACTGGAGAATAAGTCACACTGCATGAAGGTTCTAGGTTAAGACTAAACTCATTGAGGCTGCATCTAATGGGCACAGAGTGGCAGGGGTAGTGTATGACAGAAAAGTGCCAAAGAAGGTGAAAAATAAGGTGTACAAGACAGTGGTTTGATCAGTAATACTGTATGGTACAGAAACCTGGGCAGTAAAGGCAGAGCATTTGAGGAAGCTAAAGGTGATGGAGATGAATTGCCTGAGATGACTGGTAGGATGCACACTGAACAGATGAAGAAATGAGGACACCAGAGCAGAAGTCAAAGTAGCTCCATTCGCATATAAGGTCAAAGAGAAAAGATTACGGTTGTTCAGGTACATGTGTAGAAAAGCAGAAGACAATCTGGTTAAGATGATTTGGGACAGACAAAAAAAAATGAGGGCATCCAGCAAAAATGTGGGTGGATTGTATGAGCAACAGACAGACATGAGTGTCAAAGAAAGCAGAAAAGTGGCACTGAATGTAAAGAGATGGCGACAGTCGATGTGACACCCTGACCCCATGTAAAAAATGGGAAAAAGGAGATTGATGGTTATGATGATGATTGAATCATAATTCAAGTCAGGGGTCCCAGACACAGGATACAAGAATATTCCTAGAACTGTTTTCAAGAATTGTTGGAATTTCTACATGCATGGGCATAATTTATTTTCTGTTATAATGACTGCACATTACTTCTTCTTGGTTATTACTAATCTTGTAAGTGCATACTATGGGATCCTTGACCAACACAACTAACTGTTCCTGGACTTGCTACAGCTTCTTGTCAATCTCCGTGTTACTCTACAAGTCTTTTTAATAAGTCCTTCATAGCAATATCATCAGGTAAACACTTTAGAAATAGCAGTAGAAACACCTCATAGAGACAAAAAAGTGCTATGGAGAACTGTTATCTCAAAATATATTTTGCACTTGGCAGCAGTGGTTTTGTGAGAGACAATGTATGGAAAGTCCTTTGTCATCTGCTCAGACTCTCCCCTAGTGTAAGTCCCAAAGAATACTGGAAGTATTGATTAAAAAAATGTTGTTATATAAACACAATCATAAAATGAAAATAACAGCACCTTTTGGATTCTCAGCTCATATTTTTATGTATGTATGTGTGTATGTATGTATGTATGCTTGTATATGTGTTTATGTATGCATGTTTGTTTACCAAAGTACTGGTGTTTTTCCATACACACACACACACACACACACACACACACACACACACACACACACACACACACACACACACACACACACACACACACACACACACACACACAAAGCTGACCATTTTCAGACACATCCTAAGTGATTGTATATACATTGTGGATATAGATTTAAAACAACAGTAATACAAATGAACAAGAAAAAAGAAATATCAATAAATACTTTTGCAGACAATACAGTTTTAAAACATATGAACATAGGATTAAAACAAAACACAAAATTATCATGCCACCTTGAACAGTAATACAGATGTGTTGTTTAAAAATGAAATGCAAATGTAAATGCCATAACTTCCTGATCCCTTACTTCCACATAATAACACAAATACAATTGTTTGGCTTGCAGTTAAAAAAAAAGTACTTCTTTGTAACTTTTAAACACTACAATTGATACTTCCAGAATGTCCAGGCTGTAGACATCACCTAGCCGTGACTAAATCTACTTCTCACAGTAACTCTGTAACTCCCTTTGGTTCTACAACTTAGTCCCAGCTGAGAGTGATAAACTAACTTCATGAAGGTGTTAAGAGTGGCAGCCTTGTTTAATGCCATGGTAATCTGAGCTCCTTACTTATAAGTACAGAATCGAAGCCCCCCCATTTTCAACAGCTACCCAATGTGCCCTAAAACTGCTGTCAGAATAGTGGTTACATGGAAACATGTGGATAATCATTTCCAAGATAACCACAAGTTTGGGCAGCTAGAAAAAGACAGTTTTAGTAATAAATCTTTATTTTTTCAGCTACTCAAGCTTACAGCTACCATGTAAATGCTTGTGCAAGTGTTTCTAAGGCATACTGATCAACTTCATTCCTCAAGAATTATGGACAAAGCCAAAAACAGCAGGGGACTGAAAACTCAAAACCATGGAAAATGTTTAAATATTACTAATTTATTTAAAAATTAAACAAAACAGGTTTTTCACCAACATGTATTTTCTGAACAAAATAAGTATAACCTTTAACATCTGGCATTACAGGCTGACTGTAATCCTTGGCAGATCTGTTAAATTTTGCTTAGAAATTCTTGACAAAGCCGCAAATAATGACAAGTTATTGCAAAAAAGTCAGGGACAGATTTTAAATGTAGATCATATAAACTTAGAAAGCTGCTAAAATAACAAGTTTTACATTAGCATGCATTTTCTGAAGGATATGAAGTCTCAAACTCAAATGTCTCATTATTTAGTGAGCACAATCCACAATGGTTTGCGAGAAAATCCCAGATTTTATGAGGAACAGACCAAAAACATAAAGCAATAATGTGGACATTCTGTGATATTCTGGAAAGTTGAGAGGTATGATCCTGAGTGTTTTACAAGAAAATCAAACATTTTATGAGGTACAGGACAAAAAATATGAGACAAAATGTGGATGTTCTGCAAAGTTCTGGACAATTTATTTATTTATTGACTGTAATTTGCTTATCAGGTAAGCGGACTGGCCTATTGACCCTTTTCAGGTACAACCCAGGATCAAGAACAATAAAGACACCAATTTGCATAGGTACAATAAGACATTATATTCTTGTACATCAAACTTTATTTTTAGAACATACCTCTCAACTGCACGATGCATGTATGATTTCCATACAGACATGTGTTTATTGCCGTTAACTCACTGTCTACTATGATGGGATTTGGCTCTCTAATAGCCTGTTTTAGCAGAATTTTCCACAAAGGTGCATTTCACTGGAGCTTTTTGGTAGTAATCATATTGAAGTGTTTAATTATTCATTCCTTTTTGAGACCCACTTTATGCTATCCAGGATAATTACTGGGCTAGGAAAAGATTTCCAGACAAGCTATAGGAGTAAGCCATAAAAACAGTTTAGCTTCATAGACATTCCAAATCTAATTAGTTTTATGACCATTTATGTTTTGCTAGTACACTTCCTCAGGTGGCACTTCCTTTCTCCCAGAGGCCATACCAGTCAAACCCAAAATAAATTTGTGGATATCCATGCAGTCATCCAATTTAGGTTTTAAGAAGGATAGTGAATTACTCTCCTTAACATGTAGGGAAAGTTTATTCTAAAGGTTTGTGAGGTGCTGTGCTGTATTTATCTGTTGGTGAAGATTAAGATTTCTGGTTCTAGTATTGGTTGGTGAAAATTGGGCTTGCATGGAAACATGAGCTCAACTGGGTCTCTAATGGTGCAGTAAACAAGACAGAAATCTCCCTTCAAATGTCTCTAAGACACTGAATAAAGGGATATAGTTCCCAGCCTTTCTTAGTAGCATATATACTTTAACCTTATGATCTTTTTAGTTAGGAACCTCTGGGGCCTTGGCAATTGTTTGATATTATTAAAGACATATACCCCAAAAGGGGCATTACACTCGATAACTGTCCTGATCAACAATGAATAAAAGGGAGTGATTACTTCCTTAGACCGTGATGATATTCCATTAGCAAATAGGTGGTCTATAACTCCTTGATAACCTTAAAAGAGGTAGAGCTAACAGCCCAAGTACCTAATTCGTGGCAAGTGGTGGGTTGTCAGTACAATATGATAAGTGAAGTGATTGTCTACCAAAGTTGATGCTACTAAACATTTTAGTATTTAGTTTCAGGCTGTTTTAAGTACACCAGTGGGTGACTAGGGAGAGTTCATTCAGGAGTGTTCGGGTGTCACAGGGAGACTTAAGAATAACCTCCACTTTGCAGCCATCTGCAAAATTTGTCAGCTAGAAGTTTGCTTCTCCACTTGGAGATCTCAGAAGTAAATTCCCAAAAGGAGATGTGTCAGCGCAGAGCACCAAGGGACACCACTAGTCACTTTCATACTTAATGATGAGGCATTGGCATCTTGCACTGTGTCAACTCTCTCAGCCACATTGCTATCCATATTATCACATATGGGTCAATTTTGTTAATGCAATTAGGTTTTGTATGATCCCAGCATGGGGAATGGTGTTGAAGGCCTTTGCCAGGTCAGAATGCATCAAATCATTGCAATGCCATCATCTATAGCCTCTGTGACCCCTTTGAAGAAATTTTCCAGGTTAACTAAACATAATCTAACCTTCACAAAGCCAAACTGTTGATAGTCAAGTCTAACAAAAGTCATGATATCACAGTTTATGATGTTAGTTATAGTATACCCCATAGTTTTGCCAATGAGGCTTGTATGGCTGATAGTACTGTAATTTCCCATATCAGCTACAGGGTCAACCTTATGGTGTAGCATCAACACTGCTGTGTGTCACTCATCAGGGACAAAGCCAGGAACTAAAGTTAATCAGGTTCAGGAGTGTGTTCTGCAAGAGCATGTTTAATGAGGTATATGATATGTAGTAGTAAACAGAGATACAATCAAAAGGATTATTGAATGCCAGAACTCATTTTTTCTTACCCAGATGTTACAGTGTTATAAAATGTTTTATGGAATGTAACACACCTTGTTGATAAGCTGCATGATGTACTTAAGGTGTTTTGCTTTGTTTCTTACCTGTTACACTACTATATGTGGTGCCTAAAGTGACAACCTGCATCTTTACTGTATATGCAAATCTTTTCAGACTTTAAAGGGAAAAAATCTATGTGATATTTGTTTTCTAGGAGTTGATGACACTTAGCTTTAGCTCTGATCTTTAACCTCAGTGATATCAACTGTGGGGCAAAAAATGAGAGGCATCCATAGACTTTAATGGATGCATGTTGTGCATGTGCAAAGCGGCCTCCACTAAAGTGTAGTGACATCCACCTTACTTTTCAAACAGGGAAAAGCTAAATATAGTTTGGCCATGGTTTTAATAAAAAAAAGTTTACAAAATGTTTTATTAAAAAAATGGCCCAAGTAAATATGGATACAGTTGTGCAAATTGCATCACAGCATTTAACTCACCAGATGCTGCAATGCAGTACTATATTATGGTAAAACACTTTAATTAGGGCAATACCTGGCAGTACTGAATTTTTTCACTCTGGCCTTTCATGAAATGAAACCCTAGAAAAAGGATGCAATGGGTCCCCTGCTGTCCACACACCCTTACCACCATAACCCCCACCCTGGCCTTGCTACACCATCAAATTACTTTTTTTTTCTTGTTTTCTCATACTTTTTTGTACTCTTCAAATTGTTTTTGCATTCCTTAAATATATGCTAAATGGACAAGATGGAGGTCTCAGCCTACAAGAAACCATTGGGTTCTGGATGCTCTGAGTTGTATTTTAGAGCTTTTTTTAACAAACCTTTTGAACCAAAGATGGCCTGAACAAAAATTGCAGGTAAAGAAAGAAATTCATTCTTTCTCTTCATTTTCTTCCTGCATCCTTTCACCACTCCCTAAATGACCAAGCCTGCACTATAATAATTGTGGAGGAAATAGCTGATTGGGCTTCAGAAGCAATGGAGTACTACATTTTGTGAGGTCCATTTCTGAGTTTTTTCTTCAGCATTTTGTTGCAATTATCAGTAAAAATCATGACCAAGCAAAGAAATTCAGTCTTATTTTTTTTCTTTTAGTGAAGACGTAAGTTGTGTCCAAGGATTAATGATCAAAGTTGACAAAAAGTAACTCCCAATAAACTGAGAAGATAAATGCTTGCAAAGATACATGAATCTTATTTTAGAAGATAGTCTGTTTTTCTGTCAAAAGAAAAAAAAAGTAGTCACCTACTGTGTATCCATCTGATGCTAGATAAGGATGAAAGTGAATGTATAAATAACCCAAGTCATATATTTCAAGTTGCTGCTATCACATCACAAATCATACAGCTTGCCTTTTCACCTCCACCTCCAAAAGACAGCCACCTTCTGGGTATCCATTAGACAACCAGAGTATAATAAAATTATTTTAACTTGTTGATCTTGGATGTATATTCACAATATGCCTCTTTACCCCTACCCCCCCCCCAAAGTTAGCCACCTGTGTACACTTCTAATGTGTGATTGTGAGAAAAGTGAAAAAATGATCACAGTCATGTATTCAGCCTGTTCCTAATAGACAGCACACTGCCCCTTCACAAGCTATAGTGATCTTTTGTGCAAACCTCTGCAGTCTGTGCAAAAAGTTAAAGAAATAATGACCACACTGTCATACACGCACGCACACGCACACGCGAGCGCGCGCACACACACACACATGCACACACACACACACACACACACACACACACACACACACACACACACACACACACACACACACACACACACACACACACACACACACACACACACACACACACACACACACACACACACACACACACACACACACACACACACACACACACACACACACACACACACACACACACACACACACACACACATACACACACACACACACACACACACACACACACACACACACACACACACACACACACAGACACACACACACACACACACACACACACACACATAGAGCACCAGAGGTCTGGACTGACCTTCAGGCATTCTGTGTTACCTCATTTCCAAGAATACAGTCTGATCTCTCTCTGTTCTCTGATGCTGATGTGCAGCAGGGGCCTGAGTTATATTCTATATGATACATGCACCTATTGAAAGCATACTTCTTGGCTTTACAGACCTGAAACAATGTATGGAACTGTTTTCAGGAGTCCTCTAATCTAATTCCCTGCACACTAACTTATTAAAAACAGCACATGTAAATCAGGCGATACTGTCTTGCAGCTCAGTTAAAGTTCTAAATCTGGAAAGTAGCTTTCGAAGGAAACTGCATTTACAGAGCACTTTTTAATCTTTCTTCTTAACCACTTATTTATGCATGTTTTTTTAGCAATAATAGATACAAGTCTTGCCAAATGAAATCACAGAACTAGTGCAATGACTTACTGAATGTGAGAAGTACATATTGAGCAAATAAGTAGTATACAATATAAATGAAAATTTGAAGCCATACTCTCATTTATACAGACCAAAAATTGAGGTTATGGTGCAACTCCAAAGAGAAGGAGTTAGTGTAGAAAATGGAATGCAGAAAGTACCACAACAGGATAGAGCAATGGATATCCAAATTAAGTAGAAACCAGTGGAACAGGAAGCAATTGATCAGGTGCCATATCAAGATATTTTGGAGCCTTCCACAGGAAACCAGTGTAAACGTTCACTTGAAGCTAAACAGCAAAGGAAGAACAGGAAACTGTGGAAACTGATGCAGTCAATGCTGAGGAGTGATAGGTCAGTGAGTTCCCATATGATAGAGCAACGGATGGCACAGGATGAAGTTGAAGAGAACGTGCCACAGAAAGATGCTATAGAATCTTCTATAGAATGCCCACAGGAAACAGAAAATAAGGGCTGTGCCCTCAGTTTGGAAGAAAATGAGTTAAGAGAAGAGTTGCTTGATTTAATAGACATAGACAGTTATATCAAGATCAATGAAAGAAACAGACTGCAGAAGGTTAATAAAACCCCAAAAGTCAGAAGTTTGATAAAATAAATGGAACATAGTAATTAGGACTGTCCATAGAGATCCATGCAATATAACAGACGTAAACAGAATATATTACTGTGCTGCTGAATTAATAACTGATAAAGTTCAACCACAGGAACACAGGGTAGCTAGGGAAAGGAAGGGGCGAAAGTGAATACCATCGTGGAAATATCAAATAGAGAAAACTATAAAGCAGCTAAGACAAGAAGTGTCACTGTTAGAAGGTTATAGAAGGGGGAACAGATCAACAAAAATACTAAGAAAGATAGATGTGATAAAAGCAATGCGCAGTATTAGAACAGACCAGGATCTATCATGTATTATCTCAAATAACAAACTAAAAATTTCAGCACAGGCAGAAAGACTTTGAAGATACCAAGACAAATATAAAGGAAAAGTACAAAATAAGCAATTTATTGATGATCCAAAAAGTTTTTATAGAGAATTGGGAAATAAGGCAAAAGGATTTGAAAGACCACCATAAAAAGAAGAAATAGATAAATTTTGGAGAAGTATCTTTGAAGATCCTGTGGAACATAACAAAGATGCTAAATGGATTGAAGAAGTAAAAGAAAGAATTAAGAGGGTTAAAGGTACAGGATATGAAATGGGATGAAGTAACAGCCAGAGAGATTGAAACAAAATTAAGAAAATCCTCTAAATGGAAAACCCCAGGCTCAGATGCAATACCTAACTTTTGGCTAAAAGTATTAACATCTTTGTATGAGGATTTAGCCATGAGTAAGAACTATTTATATGCGCACCCGAACAGACACCACACTGGTTAACAATAGGAAAAACAATACTCTTACTTAAAAGTGAATATGCAAGCTACCCTAAAAATTATAGACCAGTAACTTGTCTTCCAACGACGTATAAACTATACACAGGAATTGACACCAACAGAGTTTATAATCATTTAGAAGAAAACTCAATTATGGCAGCAGAACAAAAGGGCAATAAAGGAAAGTCATATGGAATGAAGGATCATTTGCTGTTAAATAAAGTTAAAGTGGAGAACTGTAAAAAGGAGAAGACTCTAAGTATGGCATGGACTGACTACAAAAAAAGCAATTGATAATATCCCACATTCATGGATAAAAGAGTGCATAAAATGTATAAGATACACCTTACACTGATTGACTACACTACAGTAATCATGAAACAATGGCAGACCACTTTGCAACTAAGCCATGATAAAGGACAGATTATTATCCCAGGGATAAAAATTTAAAGGGGGATATTTCAGGTTGACTCTTTGGCACCATTGCTATTCTGCCTTGCCATTACTCCATTAAGCAGTTTACTTAACAGCTTAAGCCATGGCTAAAATCTGGCTCCTAGAAAACAACAAAATCTAATGACTTCTTATCTTCTCTTTGTTGATGATTTAAAACTGTATAGCTCATCAGATGAGGAACTGAAAGCACAGCTGCAGATTGTCAAAACTTTTTCAAATGATATTGGAATGTCATTTGGTCTTGATAAATGTGCTAAAGCAACCTTTAAAAAAGGAAAACTGCAGCACCAGGAAAACATCAGTTTGGGACAAGAATGTGAAATAAATGAATTTGAGCAAGAGGGAGTGTATAAATACTTGGGAATTGATGAAGGTTTGGCAATAAAACATGAACAACTGGAAATAAAACTCAGTAAGGAATATTTTAGAAGACTTAAATTAATCCTGAGAATAGCACTGACATCGAGGAATAAGATCCAAGCTATAAATCAACTTGCTCGTCCTGTCCTAACTTACAGTTTTGGAGTGATTGACTGGCCACAAAAAGTGTTGGATAGATTGAATATTAAAACAAGAAGGATGCTTCATGCTCACCAAATGATTTATAAAAATCAGTGTATACCAAGATTATATATTCCCTGTTCCAAAGGAGGGATGGGCCTCCTTGAAAGTGATTACATGTATAGATCTGCAATCATGGGACTCCACACATATCTACTGACCTCACAAGATCCAAATGTAGTAAACGTTTTGAAACATGAGGAGAATAAATCTAAGATGATGTCTCTGCTTAATTTAGAAGTAGCATAAAGATGTCAAGCAGGAATGGAAATCAAACCAGAAGTGGATAAAAAACAGGCAGCAACTGAATGTGCCAAAAAACAAAAGAAAGAATATAAGGTGAAGGACCAGATGAGAAGGCAAGAAATGTGGAAAAAACATAAATATAGTTGCAAGTATAGAAAACTTCTGGAAGAGCCTCATGTTGATCAAGAACAAACGCAGGAATGGTTAAGGAGAGGCAAATTCAAACCAAGAAATGAAAGGTTAATATTGGCAGCCCAAGATATTGGGCTATGTAAACGCTGGTTACAATGTCCAATGAACATGTGGGAGAAACAGACAAATGTAGGTTTTGAAAAACCAAGCTGGAAACAATCACACACCTTACTCCTGGTTGTGACACACTAATGGCTGAAGGACTGTATACTGAAGGCATAATAATGTGGCGAGACTGTTGCACTGGGGATTGTGCAAACATTATAGTATCAAAGTGGCTGAAAAACACTGGAAACATGAGCCACAAAGCATCATAGAAAATGATGAAGTTTATATCACATGGGATCACCCATTACCAACAGTTCAAAAGATAGATATTATAGAAAACCAGATATAGTGGTCCAAGAAAAGAAGACAAAAGTAGCACTGATCATTGAACTCACCACACCCAGTGATTACAGTGTCTTGCGTACAGAGTCACACAAATTCATAAAATACCAGGATCTGCAGGCAGAAACAAGAGCCATGTGGAAGAAAGATACCCAGACAGTTATAATAGTAGTAGGAGCAATGGGTCTTATAAAAAAGAATTCACAGTAGTATTTTGATATATTACCAATCCATGTAACCCTGTGCAAGATGGAGAAGGAGTCATTACTGGGCACATTGCAGGTGCTGCGAAGAGTACTACTGGCTGACAAAGATTGAAACAATACTAATTTCATGAACTTTAATCATACTTTGACTTAGGAATGGGGTCTATCCACGTCATGGTTTTAGAAATCCAAAAGACTTGGAGAAATTAAAAAAAAAAAAAAAGCCAAAATATCCTTAAAAATAAAGTGTGAATCATAGTTTATAAATAATGGTTAGAAATAAAGTGTTTTGTTACACTTTATTTAGACTGAATATCCTATGATTTGGAAAGAAGAAGAAGAAACCTGCCAAAAGTAGCTATTTTGTTTCACTCAGCAAGCCTAATACCTGTATCTTGCATGTTGCCAAACAATGTAAAGGTTGCTGAAGTGACTGTGAAGTACTGCAAACAATAGTAGTATAGTTGTGCCTCAGGGTTTTGTCACCATATTTTCTTTTCCATGTTTTAAAGTCCTTACATCTACCTATCTATCTATCTATCTATCTATCTATCTATCTATCTATCTATCTATCTATCTATCTGTCTATCTATCTATCTATCTATCTGTCTGTCTATCTATCTATCTATCTATCTATCTATCTATCTATCTATCTATCTAACTATCTATCTATCTGTCTGTCTGTCTATCTATCTATCTATCTATCTATCTATCTATCTATCTATCTGTCTATCTATCTATCTATCTATCTATCTATCTATCTATCTATCTATCTAACTATCTGTCTATCTGTCTATCTATCTATCTATCTATCTATCTATCTATCTATCTATCTATCTATCTATCTATCTGTCTATCTATCTATCTATCTATCTATCTATCTATCTATCTATCTATCTATCTATCTGTCTATCTATCTATCTATCTATCTATCTATCTATCTATCTATCTATCTGTCTGTCTATCTATCTATCTATCTATCTATCTATCTATCTATCTATCTATCTATCTATCTATCTGTCTATCTATCTATCTATCTATCTATCTATCTATCTATCTGTCTATCTATCTATCTGTCTATCTATCTGTCTATCTAATACCTGCAGATAGACAGAAAAATATGTTAAAAATGCAATCTTATTAGAAATACATGTTTAGAGAAAAGGATGTCAAAATGGGCTTATTTCTAATTAAAGCAAGTGTGAGAGTATTTAAGACCTAAAGGTTGAAAGCTAAAATGGAAGGTCATGCCCTGTGACTATAAATGCCCTATGTTGTATTTACTGCCCTGAAATTAATTTATTTGTATGTAACAAGTAAATAAAGATGACTCATGACAATCTTGTGATATGGTTAAGTAAAAAAATAACTGAACATCTTTGTAAACTATTTCCATAATAGCAAATTCCTTTTAAGAATAAGGAGCAACTTTGCAAGGTCTTTGCACAGTGCCATCAGAATGTGATTTTATCTCTCTGATAACAACCAAGGAAGGCATACAAATGATATGCTATGAACTATGTCATGCCACTGAATATGAGGTTATTACAGTAATATAAATGTACAATTCTAATTAGCTAAATATCTGCTCCTCACATAGCTGTTCAACTAATCCAAACAATTCACAAACCATAACTCTTTTAATTTATGGACTTCATTCAGTTTGCAGACCTGCCATTGCTATACTTGAAGCCAGTCTAATGCAGTTAAATAACTGATTTCCTCCCAAGTTATTGCAGAAATGATTAGTTCGGCAACTAGTCTTTGTGAAAAGCATATTTTGAAGAGAGGCACAATTGTGTATGTGATAGCTAAACCTACTTAAATAAAACATGCATATTTTGAAAGAAAAAAAAATCTGATCTGTTTCTGCTTTGCCGCTATCCTGGTGCTGCAACACTAGGAATAGTTAGAAGGAGCTTTCTGTCTGTTTTGTAAATGTCATAACTGGCGTGTGGTCCAGGAAATGCATTCTCCTTTAAAATCATGTAATCCACATTGTTATATTTTCAATAATCTAACATTTTTCTTTCTGTGCTCTATGGTACCAGACATTTATGTCATGTCTGAATACTGAAGTGGATCACAAGTACTTACATAAACTGACATAAAAGCAAGAATGTGCATAAACAGTATGGAAAGGGCATGAGTTCATTCTCTGTGATCTGTAAATAGACTTCATGATTCTTTCAGTACAAAACATTAAAAAGAGAAAAACAGTTTCCTTTACAAAGGATGCAATTTGTTTACAGATCTCATTGCTGTAAGCCTGAAATATTAACTGACAAAATTAGAACATTGCTTCCATTTAAACCTGGTCTAGAGCTCTCACGAAAAGGTGGAAGATTGTCCCCAGTCAATAACTATATTAATAACTTCCATGCATTATTCCTTATGTGCTTGTAATTCACAATGATGCAGCACTCACATACTAACATGTCCTTAACTAACCAGTCACAAAGTTCCCTTTCTCATCTATATAATAGACTTCAAGAGGCTATGACAAGGCTCTCAGTGCATTTGACCCCCCCCATGACAGTTCATTGCTTGGTACAGTGTCAAGGCTAGCCACTCTAGCAGTGTAGGCATTGACTCTAGGTGATTTGCTGACATTAACTAATTCTGATGTGACACCCTGACCCCATTTCAATATAAGAAAAAGGAAGCAGATGATGACAACAAAAACCCACAAGAGACATATTCCAGTTAACTAAATTACTGTCAGAAACAGTAACACCTGGACCGAGGTATTATTCAGTCAAATATTCTATCATTCTGAATGTGAGGATTGGCTCATAACTTCATAATCTAGAACAAACAAAAAAGAAAAAAAAAAGGAAAAAACTTACCTAGAAGAAGTGACATTTTACAGCAGAACCCACTAGGTTAGGGAAAGACAAGAAACAACAACAATGTGTCTGATATCCACATAGCAGATATCTAAATAGATAATAAACAAACCCTGCTGGCATGTCAGAACACTTATCCCACCCATGTCTCACAATGAAAGGTTTATACAAAATGACACATAAGACAGCAGACTGGCCTGAAAAAGAGAACAATTAAACACTATAGGTATTTGCACACAACAGAAACAATCAATAAAATTTTAGAAAAAAATATAGTGGAAAAAGTATGACTGCATACTGTGACGCTCTTGCACTAGCCCTGTAATCAAGGAGCCTTAATCCTCACCACTAGCACCAGCGAGGGACGTCCACATTGGAAGGATGACAAGTACACACACAGTAAAGTGCAATTTCGTTTAAGAGCACACAGAGATCACAGTCAATCTAGGGCTGGTTTCTCCCTCTCTCTCCAGATCCCCAATAAGACTCCCACTGGCACAGCTATAGAGTTGAGTACTTAGCCAGGGTTCCAAGCCAAGTCCCCCAGCACTCTCTCTGTTCAACCACTGCTTCTTGAACCTGCCCAAGTAGCTGACACACACACACACACACACACACACACACACACACACACACACACACACACACACACACACACACACACACACACACTTTGATATTTGATTTGTACACAGACACACACATAGGAAAGGCTGGCACAGGTTTACTAGCTATGCCTCCTTCTGCCCAGACCATAAGATAGCACTGCCACCAGAATGCCTTATCATCCACTTTAGAGGAGAACCGCACCCACAGACTCAAAAAGCATATTTATTTCATCATGGTTTCGTGTTTCCTACATTTTAACACCACTCTGGGACTATTTACAGGTTTTTAAATATTTTTATATGTAATTTCTGAGTCTGACCACATGGGGTCTGGCATCTTGAAATAATTCTGATTGTTTAGTCTGCCCCATAATGCAGTGCTTGTCTGTTAAAAATTATGTCATGCAGGCCTATTTCTTCCTAAAGCTCCTGTCACTGCATTGATTTTACATGCATACACTACTGTCTTTCATGCCATTCAATGACTATTTTAAACACAAACAATACAAATGCCACAGAACAGACTTCCAAAGTTCTTTTTACTGTTGCTTCTTTTTAAAATGGCTAAATTGCAGTGTTTTGTGAAGCCTGAATTGTACTATTTTGACTTATCTCCCATCTCCCTTCACACCTAACTTCCCTAGCTGTCAAAGTGCTAAGGGTAATTTGAGATGTTGCCACCTGTGATTGACAGCCCACAACAGGAGTCTTGACTCATGTACTGTTTCCTTGTTCTAGCCTTTACTTTCTGTATGGGTAGCGGAAGGACCAGGGAGCTGTGACATCACAGCATGGGTGGGTTTTTAGGAAGGTCATGGAGATTTCAGTTTGAGGAAGGAATTGACCAGAAACTACCTGTATTCATTGATGTCAATGACATCAATTAACTGGAGACTGCAGCAAACTTTACAAGGGCAGGACAAAAGTTTTTTGAAAGTGAAACCACCACATTACAGTAAGGTACTACTGTTCTAGTGGAGAGAAACAGTCAATTTAAAATATTTTACATGCTGTATTGCTGTTTATTCATAGCAGGAACAGTAAATAGGGAGAAAAAGGACAGAGAAGTTGAGCATTTAATAATAGAATCCCATTCTTGTCCTTTAAGGCCCTTGCCAAAGGGTGACCAATTCTATTGTGTAATATTACTATTTTCCAAATGGTAAGTGTGACCAACAGCAAGGCTATTGGAGTGGACTATACAGTGTGAACAAATACATATGCAAGTACTCTCAGAGCTTAAATATCTCTAAACAAACCAGCCACAATTAAAAGGTTTAAATATATTTAATAATAAGTAATACAAGAATAAGACAATATTCACTAACTCAGCACAGTGACTACAGAGTTCAGAATCACAGGAAATATTTTAAATGACATTTTAGGACAGTCTCAAATAAATACAGAAAACATCTAAACTAATCCTACTATATTCCTATCTATTGCTAAGAGAAATACTATACCCAAATCTTACTTACAGAGCAAGGCAAATGCAGATGGGAAGTGCTGAAAACAGATGTTTTCAGGTCCAAAGACAAATACAAAATGCCCAGACTTTCTCTGAGAGATAGTTCTTAAATTAATAATACACAATACTGCTGGGTCAGCTGTTTGGCATAACTAGTTTTCACCTGCCTCCAGTTCCCAGGCTAACAGATACCAACAGAATTTAACATTTTTCTGAGAAAAATACTTATCTCTCAGAAGTTTGCCTAGAACTGGAAGTCATAAAACAATTAACACTTTTATATTTGGAACCTAGTAATTATTTCTGTTTCCAAACAATAGGAAAACCTCTAGCTTTAGACATGGTGTCTGCTTACTGCACTGAAACTAATTTTTTATAGCATATCGTAAAACTTATTTTCCTGAAGTTTTGCAAGTTAACTCTGTATGTTCCAACTTCTGATTTTAATATAGTTTATATACATTTCTGTTCTTTTTCAGTAGGGTACACTGTGGTTACATTCTTCAACTCAGTACATAACATACAGTTCAGCATACACTTCTGCACTAGTAGTTTAATATACACATAACATATAGTTCTCTTACATTTGTAAGACAAGCCTGTGGATCATATTAATATTCACAAATGTCATATTATTACTTACAAAATTCCAGATAGCTGGGCTGGCAGCCTTACACTTGTATATAAACCATATTAATATTTTCAAGTAACATATAATTATTTACAAAATTCCAGCTAGTTGGGGCTGGCTGCATTTCGGTTTGTCACACACCATTATCCCTCTCCTCTTTGCTGAAAATGGACATCACTGACAGTACATTCACTTAACGCTGAGCCTGCAATGGTTTGGTATTCTGGACTTGTATTAAGGTAAGCAAATAACTCTCATATGGCCAGGCAGCCTAGGATCTTGTAGGTCATTGCCAAATAAGCTTGATTATCCCTAATATTTTATAAAAAAAACTACCCAAGTTGGTAGAGGAAGGGGAAAGAAGAACTGTACCATGCTTTTAGGAATAGATAAGCAAGCTGAATACATTTTTATTACAGATAAAACTTTCTAAACAAGCTGAAATTGTTCTTGTATGTAAGAATTTCTTATGTTTTTCAGATAATCATTTTGATAGTCGATTAAGGAAACATCAGCATTACAAGAGAGTGCAGTTAAAAAACAAATTCTTGCCAATAACTTAGCATCATAAAAAGGCTGAATGTTTGGACAATACCATATTAATTAATTAATTAATTAATTAATTAATTAATTAATTTATATTTGATTACCAGGCAAGTCTGACTGGGTAAAAGCCGATTTTTAGACATAACCTGGGATTCAATCACGTCCATGTAGGCTTCTCGTGAATGTGTTATGTGTTTGTGTGGTGAGCAGCAGTGCTTAATGAATATTCATGACATGGCTTGCCTTCAAACGTAAGGAAGCCAGACTTCATGGCAGCAAGGAAACTGTGTAAAGCAACAAGGATAGCAAACTTAGTTACAGCATAGCAAACTGATTTAGCAGGATTGCATGGCATGTTATAAGGACCATCATGGTTTTTCATATATTGATGTATTATGCTTTGGGAACAGGACAGTGTATGTGTACATTCCAGCATACTGGGCTAGCAGGATTGTGTGGAATGCCACAATGACCATCAGGGTTTTTCAGATATTAAAGTACAGTTGCAGGCATAGGACAGTGTATATAGTTCACCCAGTTCCAGGCAGTCTATACAAATTATGTTAATGATCTGTTAGAATACATGGACTGACATTTATAAGAAACAATCATGGGAAGTGTGTTTATTGGACAGGAACACACAACTGAAGTTTAGGGATGAACACTGGGAAGGAGGACAAGTGAAACATTGTAATATACCACACATGAGGAAATATAAAAGGAAGACAGTTGCAACAGGAACACTAATCACATGTCCACATGGCACAGTACAAACTGCAATGACAAATGTGTACGATGCGACTGTCACACAAGGTAACATAACAGTGGAGGATGCGTGTGTGATGTAAGCATCCAGACATCAACAATGGAGAGGACATGCATCATGGATGCTAAATACAATTGGGGTTGGGTGCATACTATGAAGCTGTACAAACTGATTTGCCTGAGTATGCCTGTATTGCCAACAGAGGCTTCCAACAAAGTAGGACACAGACACAGATACAGGCTCATGGCCAACAGTAAAACCATCACACAAAAGCATGGACAATATCAGAATAATACCAACAGTAATACCCATGTCTCTGACACAACATCTATGTTTCTGAGTGAGCATAGATGGTTCTACACCAACACACTTGTACAACTATTAGGACATGTCAGCAATCTATGAGTGTAATCAAGCACACTCTCCTGATACTAACATATGCAAGAGGTGTGTTAAGACACACTAGACATTAGGATCACTACAGACTAGTTGACTGGTGTGCATGACAAAGATATATATATATATATGTATATATATATATATATGTATGTATATATATATATATATATATATATATATATATATATATATATATGTATATATATATGTATGTATATATATATATATATATATATATATGGCACAATCCACACTGTCACAAATGTAAACCATGCCATCAATGTCATTAAACAGCTATGTCCCTCAACAACAAGTACAAATCTGACTCTGTCATTGCATATGTGGGTGTGAATGACCTAAGATGTACCTCCCCGGACTACATGAAAAGAGACATGGAGGAGCTCTCGGATTATGTAGCCAAGGTGGGTATGACCCTAACCCTGAGCAGCATCCTACCATAACCCAGAATGATACCACATTATAAGCAGAAAATGATTGATTTCAATAATTAGCTAAGTTTCTGGTGTCATTCTAAAGGGATCCAGTATCTGTCTGCCTGGGATGACATGATTGACAGACCTCAATGCTTTGCCAGAGATGGCCTGCATCTGTCACCCCTGGGATTCCGGATACTGACCAAGGCTCTTGCCACCCCTATAGTGCCTTTTTAGGTAGTGTTCCAAATACCAAATTACAACCATAACAGCTACAAACAAATGCAGTCTGAGGGTCATGCTGCTCAATGCAAGGTCTAAATCTCAAAATGCACTCGCTCGAAGCACTCTTTAAAATGGAGAACATCAACATTTGTGTTGTAACAGAGACCTGGTTCAAGGCAGAAGAAAGCAACCCTGCACTACCAGGCTATAACTCATTCTACACCTTGCGGCCCCAGAACTTGGACCGAAGCTCCAAAGGCAGTGGTGTTTCCATATTCATAAAGGATGAGCACACCTCCAGACTGGTAGCCCAACAAAACACATCTGAGATACTTCAGGTGCAGATAACATTGGGTAAGACAGAGATTCAGGTAGTAGCCTGCTATAGGTCCCCAACCATGTCCCAAGACTCACACTCCATGTTCCTAAGCACCCTGGAGAATATTAGGGTCCAACCTAACACTCTCATACTGGGCAACTTCAACTACCCCTCCATTAACTGGGAAAACTACTCATGTACCAATACACTTGCCCAACGCTTTCTGGAATTCATTAATTCCAATGCCCTGGACCAGCTTGTTCTTACCCCCACTAGAGGCAAAAACATTCTTGACCTGGTCATTGCTAACATGTGCGACCATTGCTCTACACCAATAGTCAGCTTCTCCCAGGTTAGATCTGATCACAACCTAATCACCTTGGAAATCAACATCCCTCCCACCCTCCCCCACAAAGGTAACCACCATGAAAAACCTTCTCCAAAGCTAACTTTGGGCTCTGAAAAACAGAGGTGGCTAACTTCACGGCACTCATGCAAATTGAGAATAGTTGCATGACTGCCAAATCATACACCAATGCACTGTACGAACACGTACACAAATGCATGGATCTCACCATACCCAGTAGAACCAAGATGCTCTCCTCAAAAAAAAAGGAAGCCAATATGGTGATCCCCTGCTATAAACAAACTCTATAACAGAAGGAGGAAACTGATGCAGAATAAGGTGAAGTCCCAAGACAGGAAAACCTCCCTTATCAGTCTCAACAAAAGGTTGAGATCCCTCATCAAATTCTCTAAAGCTAGCTCTATGAAAACAAAATTGCAGCAGATAGTAAAGACAACCACAAGGCCTTCTATAGTTATGTAAAGAATCTCCACTGCAATACGCAGATTTGCTCTGAAATACTTCACAATGGTACCTCCTACACATAGCCAACAGCTATTGCCAATATACTGGCCGACACATTCAGTGCCAACTTTACCCCCCCAGGACCAACCACAATACCAGTAGATTGCCAGGCACCCAGTAATACTGCTGCACAGGTTAAAACATCACTATCCAAGGCCAAGAATACTACTTCTGTGGGACCTGACAATATCCCCGGCTGTGTTCTACATGAACTACAGAGTGAACTGGCACCTCACCTCTGTGTACTGTTCAATCACAGCTTCACCTCAGGCTTTGTCCCTACTGAAAAGCACACTGCTACAGTCATCCCTATCCACAAGGGATGAGTGACTACAGACCCCAAGATCTATCGGTCCATTAGCCTGATGAGTCTGATATGCAAAGCTATGGAACGCATCATCATGGACCTAATAAACAAGGATATAGGGAATCTCCAAACTTTGGATCTTACACAGTTTGGTTTTGTGAAGGGTAGATCATGCCTGCTCAACATGTTTGACTTATTTGAGTGAGTCACCAGAGCTGTGGATGAAGGGAAAGTAGTTCATACAACCTACCTTGATCTGGTCAAGGCCTTTGATACCTTTCCCCACACAGGAATCACAGAAAAACTCAGTAAGCTAGGCATCAACCCCTATATCACTAGTTGGGTTGCAAACTGGCTCACAGATAGAACCCACAGTGTGAAAGTAGCTGACTCCAAGTCAGACTGTCGACCAGTCATGAGTGGAGTCTCACGGGGTTCAGTTCTGGGTCCTCTCCTGTTTGGTATCTACTTCTCTGAAGTCCAGGCCAACACCAAGGGACTCTGGCTGACAAAGTACACAGATGTTTGCAAGTTGGGAGCTATTATTAACTCCCCAAGTGATGTTGACATCCTACAGAAAGGCCTCAGTAAGACCAACAAGTAATGTCAGAACCATGGCCTTAAGCTCAATGCCAAAAAATGTGTCATCATCCCCTTGGGAAAAACCCAGTTCCCCTTGAATTACCACATTGATAGTAGTCCACTGAACACAGATTGTGTTATAAGAGATCTAGGAACACAGGTTGACAGCAAGCTCTCTTTTGACCATCACATTGCCACTGTGGTCAGAAAGTCCTTCTATATGGCACATCTCATTACTAAGGGTTTTGCATCCATGAAGAAAGAGGTCATTGTCTCCCTCTACTTTTCCCTCATTAGGCCAATCATCAAGTGCAATACCCCATTTGGCATGTACCTCACTAGATACCTGCAACAACTGGAGAGGCCACAAAATTACCTCACAAAGAGGATCCTAGGCCTTAAACACTTGTGCTATATGGACAGACTCAAAAAACTCCAACTATTCTCTGTCTCATATCGCCTACTTAGAGGTGATCCTTGCTTGACTTAAAAAGCCATGTCTGACCCAGCTCTGTTAGAAATGCTACATCTAAAGAAATCCCAATCCCTCTGCACCACATGCTCCAGAGACCACAACCTCATTACCACAATCAGCAGAACATGCTGGAGGGACAGGTTCAGAGCCCAGAGACTGCCCATGCTAAGGAATAGACTTCCCATACATGCCAAGCAGAGCACCTCACTGGTCTTCTTCAAGATAAATCTTGATGAGTGGATGGGAAATAGAAAATTCACTCTGGGGATTACTCCAGTGACTTTACTCGACAGAGGCACTAGGAATTAAGGTCAGGTGGCATGGTGTCAGGGTAATCCTATGGACTAGGCTTGTAAAGGCTCCAGGGCCATTAGCCTAGTACACACCCTATGAACCTATGAACCTATGTATGTCATGAGTGCATCACCAAAACAGATATCACACATGCCTGTGGTATTACACCTTGACGGGAGTTCCGTGCCATCAGACAGTAATATTTATGCAACAAAACTAATACCTAGGTGTGTGAAAGCTCATATTGACAAAGGTGGTACACTTCAGTTACACATCACTGGAAGATATACATGAAAGAACACAAGGAAGGGTGAATCATACTCAGGTATTGGTGTGGTGAAAGCTGTGAACTATGAAGGTATTATGGCCTGTTGTGCCGATGTGCTGCACATACTCAGTAGCTGTGTTACATACAAGGGGTACTCACCACTGTGGACACATGCTGATGGACATTCCACATACCATATATCCCAGGATACAGGCCACATAACAAGTGGTCTGCTGATAGGGTGTAATGTCTACATGATCCTTGGTTTGTGTGTTTGCATAACAAAACAAATTCCCACATGTTTTTTTTTTTTTCATTCATGTGTTGTCATGACTATGGCAGCAATCTTTTATGTGTGTTGATAATGTCTGTATTAGACCAATATTACATGTTGAGTCAATGCTTGTCCACAATCTGTATTCCTCCAATCAGCTGTTGGGACACAAGAGTTGTATGTCATTCTTGACATTTTTGATTTCAATCATGGACAGGAAAGGGCCTAGTAGATAGTCCTGATGTACACACTTGATCACTGGGTATGAGATATAGGTCACTTCATACATTTCTTCATATTTAGATGCCACATATGTGATCCACTGTTCTATCCACTTGGTGATATAGATGTTGATGGCCGAATCTGTCATTGTGGAGTGAATACCTCAGTGTGGACTACTGTTGACTGCCTTGATCTTTTCAAGTTCCAGAAGATGATGCTCTTTGAGGACATCTGACAGATGTAACAGACATAGATGTAGCATCAGAAACTCAAACATGTCTATTGCACACAGACAAAATATTATTAGTGTCCATTCAGACAAGGTCCATGAGTCAGGATGTATCTATACATGCATGCATCAGGTGCTGTACACAGCCCACTCATATGGATACATGTCAATGTACACCCTTCTATGGAAACATAGTCCATCTGGAGGGTGTGTTGAAGTGTGTATCACACTGTTTAAGGTAGGTGTATGTTCTGAGTCATGCTATAGGTGATCTGTGATGTTGTCACAGCCCATTGTTTCTGTATGATAGGCTTGAATGAAAGTTACATTGTGCATGCTGCCTATCTTGATCTGTCCTAAGGTTAGGACACAATTCTCCTACTCAGGTATCATTGACAAACTCTACCTGCTGGGGATTCACACTTATGTCTCTAGATGGTTAACCAATGTCCTCTCCACCATACCACATACTGTGAAAGTTGGTGAATCAACCTCTACCCCATTGGTGTACCCCAAGGATCTGTACTGGGTCCTATACTGTTTGGAATGTATTTCTCAACAGTCCTAGCTACAAAATACAATCTGTAGCTTACCAAGTTTGCTGATTCATGCCTATTAGTTGCAATCATTGAGTCCACCAATGATGCGACTATATTATAAGAGGGGCTAACTCACACAAATGATTGGTGCCAAAGTCACACAGTCTACTAATAAATACAGAATGTATCAGGATTTGTGCTTTATGAAAAGTTGAATTTCCAGGTAAATACACCATTGACAACAATCCCCCCATGCTGAAATCAGTGGTGCAAGAACTGGGAATGCATATAGATAGCAATCTGAACTTCAACCAAGTGTCCACAGTGGTATGGAAAGGCTATGTCGTGCACCTCAGAAGTCAGACCATTGTATCCAGATTTGAAGAGCATATAACAGCACTGTGCTCAAACCTCATTTGAACACTAATACAGTATAATGCTTCCTTTTTTTCATGTACTTCACCAGAGACCTGCAGCAGTCAGACAGACCACTAGGGTTTTACACTAAGAAAATACAGGTTCTACAAACCATGCCATGGCATACGACAAAGTCAAAGTCAAACTCTAAATGAATTTTATTGTCATTTAGACTGCACATCAGAGCAAATGAATGAAATTGCTCTACTTCGAACTCAATGTGCATACAACATATATTGATAATATTAATACAACAATAACACATATACTAATGCTAATCCAACAATAACAACAATAAGACATGTATGCAGTACAGTAACAAGTATAGTGACATGCACCAAGACTATTCCACTTACATGTCTTCATCAGTACCCAAAATATTACACAGATCAGAATCAGACAGATTTCAAATTGCATGGATGCTAACTTGGCATGTTGCACTGAATGTTAACTTGGCATTGTTAATATTGCACATAAGGTATAAGACTGTACTTTCATATAGTTATTGCATATGTCTGTGAATTACTTCAGCAGTGTAACACCAGACCTCGATGACCAGCATGGTGTATGTTATTACTGGACTTCAGAAGTCTGATGTCTTATGGAAAAAAGCTTCTATTAAATCTGGTGGTTTTCCAATGTAAGCTATGGTACCTCCTGCCTGAAGACAAACATGAGAACAGACAATAGGCAGGGTGAGTGCAGTCTTTGACTATTTTCATGGCTCTGCTAAGCCATCGAGAAGAGTTCAAGTCCTGCATAGATGGGAGTGTGGACCTGATAATTCTGTCCTCCACTTTAAATACCCTCTGGAGAGATTTGTGATCTGAAACTGTGCAGTTTCCATACTACACTGAGAGAGTGAACATACTGAAAGTCTTAATCCTGAAATCTGTATTGGAAAGGATGAGGTGACTTGTGTCTGGACTAGACATCTTTGACCCTGCCATGATGTGTATACTGCACGTCCACAAATCAACAGAGTCTGTTGAGAGGAAGATGGTAAAAGCAAAGTCCCACATGCTGCTGTAAAATGCTCTCTTTACTGTCAAGCAAGTGTGTAAACATGCACATACACACACACACACACACACACACACACACACACACACACACACACACACACACACACACACACACACACACACTTGACTGCAGTGAGAATAGACCCCCTACCTATCTAAGTACATAGAATATAGAACACAGTACTTTATGCAGGCACCATGGCAAAAGTATGACTTGGAGTGTCTCAAAAAGTACTTTATAGCTGATGACAGCAGCAGGTCTGTTGAGTGGAATATATATAGTGTCCCACATGCTGGTGTAAAATGCTCTCTGTAATGTCAAGAAACAGCTCACACACACACACACACACACACACACACACACACACACACACACACACACACACACACACACACACACACACACACACACACACACACACACACACACACACACACACACAGTTGACTACAGTGAGAAAAGAACCACTATCTATATAAGTACACAGACTACAAAACACAGTACTTTATGCAAACATCACTGCACAAGTCTGACTTTTACATGGCTGCAGGTGAACCTGTAGTGGATGACATCAACAGGCCATGTGGGAGTCAAAATGTTGGGAGACTTGCATAGGCTCATAGCATCATATGTACATAGGAGGCTACTAAGATAATGGCCCTAGGGTGTTTAGAAGGCTAGCTGTGCAAACACACATACCCTTATCGAGCATAGTTGGATGGTCATTGTTAGCAGAGTGATTTTGTGAGCTGAAAAAAACTGGCCCACTCTATGAGGGACATAGATGCCACCCCAGAGGTGACTTTACAATCACCCAACCAGTAGTCAAGGTTGCGCTTGAACAAGGTAATTGAAGAACACTGATTCACATGCAGTCAGAGCCTATTACAGAGGAGTGTGAGTCATTGGGGGGATATATTTGTCTCCCCAGCATGTTCTGTTTATGTCACAGGCTTGATGAAGAATCCTGGGCCAAGTTATTCTTGTCCCATTAGATTTGTAGATGTGCAGCATTTCCAGTAGGGCAAGGTCTGAGACAGCTCTGTAGGGCAGGCATAGGTCACCTCTCAGCAGCCTGCATGATACTGGGTAAACTGACAGGTCTTTCAGTCTTTCCATATATGTCATATTTGGAGGTGCTGGAGTCTCCCAGGTACAAATCTTTGTTTTCTCCAATTACTGCAGGTGTCTTGTGAGGTACAGACAGAAGGGATGATTGTACTCAATTAGTGGTCTAATAAGGGTAGATACAGTAGAGGTATGGTCACCCTGGTCTTGGATGTGATGTCAATATTTATGATGTACACAATGCAGAATGTATGTGTCACCACTATGGACACATAGTGATGAAAGTGTAGATTGTAATCAACAAGTGTTCCCAAGTCTCACAATACTGTGTTTGCATTTAGAGGGGTGCTCTGTATATCATAATTAACAGGGGTACTTAACTGCCAAAGGGGACAATGAGCCATTGTATGATTTAAGGTTCAATCCATCAGTTTAGCATCAATAATCTGTGTGTGACAGCTCCTTCTGTAATATGTTACCATCATTGGGGGACTCTATATGAGTGTGTCCAGCCACTAGTCATCTGCAGACTTGGTAAACCACAAGCTATCTACCATTGCCTGCACTTCAGGGAAGTAGTTTGCAAACAGTTGAGGGTCCAGTACATTCTAAAGGTAATTGGCTACTGGTGGAGGTGCAGTCCCCAGCTTTGAAAGTGTATGCTATGTTAGTGAGCCAGTTGTCTATCCCTGTATTAGTTTATGGCCTTAATTCCCACATGGGAGATCTTCACTATGACACATGAATAGGTGTTAGTGTCAAAGGCCTTGGGTAAGTAAACATAGGTGGTAGGTGCTATTATCCCTTATCCAGGTCTGTGGGGTCAGTCCCAAGGTTCAATAAGCAAGATGTACCCTTGACAAAAACAAAATGGGTAGGGTGAAGTGTGTTGAAGGTCACTGACATCACTGTGGATATTGTCCATGCTGATTCCTTCCCTAGCTTTGGAAATAAGTGTTTTTAGGCATATGGGTCAATAGTTTTAGTTCTGCATGATACAGTAGTTGATATATATGTGGAAAAAGTACTGCAACATCAGGGTTGCAGGGCTTGGAGGGAGTGGCAACAGATGGATGTATTATAAATATGTGACATACTGTTTGACAGGGCCATCAGTTTGTAATGTTTAGACATGTACTTTCATGTCATATGCAGGAAATGGACAGTAAACCGCAGTAATACAGCATAATATAAACATTTCCATAGCGAGGTGAGCAGTGGGTTTGTGTAACATTGCCAAAGTACATACACATGAGAGATACACGTTTGTGCATAGGTAAGCAATGCACAAATGTGAGTCGTATTGTTAAAGCTTGACAGTTAGTACTAAATCTGTGAAATACACCTGCTGTTTAACTGACTCTGTGGCAGCACATGTTAATTCATTGATACATTCTTTATTTTTTGGGGCCAAATGGTACTGGGTTCAAATACAGGTGTATTTAATACTTTAACATACTTTTCATTACAGAGTGATAATGCAATGACATGAATTGTGTATGTGAGATGTGTTGCTGCATTTTGCCACCGCTCATCATTGCTGTGAATTTGTGCATGATGTGCACCTCCTCACAAACATAGAGCCCAAAAAATGAAGGGATCCATTGCTTTTTCTGCTACGTATGTGTGTTGTGTGTGATTATACTTTTTGACTAGATTAAAGGTGATAAAATGTGGTAAATAAGAAAGTGGTGAAATGGGAGCAAGCAGTGGAAAGAACAAAGTCTGACAGTTAGTAATGAGTCTCTGGAGTACACCTGCTACATAAATTACTCTGTGGCAGCACGTTAATGTAGTGATACATTCCTTTTTGGGGCCAGGTGGTACTCTGTTCGAATACAGCTGTATGTAATACTTTTAAATACTTTTGCATTACTGTTGCTGTCCATTGGTGCAAGATACCCACCAAAGCACAATAATGTGTTTAGGAAAATAAATGGGGAAGATAGGACAGTGGTGAAATGGGGAGCAAGCAGGTGGAAGAACAAAGGCAAAGCAAGTCAAAAATTTGCAGGTGGGAGGTAGGAAAGCACCATAGCTATCCATTTCTGTAACAGTGTAAAGTGAATGTATCTCCCAAATATTAACTAAGTTTGGACTGTCACCTCCAGAGAGAGGGGTAACCACAATACAGTCATGTATAGCCAATTGGATAAAATCAAATTTGTCAAGAAGACACTTGTGCAAAATGGAGATCTATGTATGGGATGATTTTTTTGTTTTTTTGTTTTTTTTTTCTGGGATAGGTGCCCATTTTTTTTTTTTGAGAGAGAAAGGAATGTTGGGGAAGGGACATAGGAATGTCTGGGTGAGCTAAGTTGGGTAGGTGAGAAAGCAATAGCAGACAGACAAGACAAAGGGACAGGGACAGTGATGGACACAAAAGGTTGGGGAACACAATGATTGGGATGAGGGTGGGACACCACAAACCCCTGGTCATCAAGCTGGGTGACAATAAAAATTGGGTTCTCATCCACTGGACTGTGATCACTGTCACCTCACTCCACCTCTGGCTGGAGCGTCTGACATCTGTGTCTCCTCCTCCTGGTATTATGTAAAATAATGGAGACCAGCCTTTCCAGTGTGTGTAGGAGTGCACCAACAGTGTGGCACCCAACCCTATGCACCATTCCTGGCAATTCATCATGGTTGATAAAATCTCCACCTCTGCCACTGCTTCTGGAGGCTACCACTGGATCAGCTTCCAGGGCAGGACTACTTGAGAGGGCAGATAGTGTAGGGGCAGCAGAGGTGGTGTTGCCAGGTTGACTCCAAATGTGTTGGGCAATGGTACTGGAACCGGTTGAGGGGGGGTAGATCCTGCAGGGCAGGCCTACACTGCTGCGCTATGGAGCATTTAGTGATGTGGTATACATGGATAATGTGGACACATTTTGATGACATTTAATACAAATAAATAAATAACTAAATAACTAACTAACTAACTAACTAAATAAATAAAAATAAAAAAGAGAAGGTAAGGGTTGGGGGTGAGAGAAAAAAAAAGAGATAAGATTAGTGCCTTCATATGTGGCATACAATGAATTGATACAATTAATTGACTCTATTATCTTAACTTTTACTTTTAAGACTACCAGCTCCTAACAGATGCACACTATACTACAGACTGCAGCAAGTACTCACTGACATGTGCATATATTGCACATACGAGTGTTCCACTTATACAGATTACAGTTTACATCAGGGCATGTGTGCCACTGGTATACAGCTTTTACTTTAAACCTTTAAATTACACATAATTGAAGAATTAGCAGTATTGTATAATTGGAAAGTATGATCTTTGAACCCACAACATCCAACTAAAGTCTAACATTGTACTCCTGGTTTGTGCTACAGACTAATGCATGCATACATGCTTTTGCAGTTGAGATATGCTTGCTCAATTTGATACAACTCTATAAAATAAAAAATGCTATCTTTAACTTTCAATGCTAGAATAACACACTATTCTGCTGCATACATACTGCATGCTTCACCTCATCCTAGCCAATATAGCTCCATGGGTTCGTACATTGACCTCACTCTTCCTGGACACTGTGGAAAAAACAGAACAAAACAGAATACCATTATGAATACCAGTCTTGTCTATATTCAAATTTTAAGTCTTATAAGAAATCTCTGTAGCTGATACTTACAGAGGTGTGGGATGTCTGCAGTCCTAAATTCCCTGATCTAATGGTTGAGGGTATCCCTCTTCCTCCTCCGGAGGTCATTGTAGTGATGAATACATTGTTCAGCAGTGCAGGGGATACTGGTGGAACTGGTTACAGCCCAGGATAAACTATGCCAAGATTCTGACTTATACTGGGAGCCAGAATAGACCCCTGCAAAAGCCTGGCACTATGGTTCTTAACTAGGAGTCCAATAAAAATCTTGGACTCCTGGGCACCCCACCTCTGTGCCCTAAACCTGACACCTTCCCCACAAATGCCTGCCATGTCTGCCACAGGTCTAGAGCAAGGGTGAATGATGCTTTCCCACCAGTTCCAGTCATTACGTTTATTGGAATGTACACATTGTTTGAAAATGTTGTGCTCTGGATACCATTGTGCAAACATGCTGCTTGGCAGTGCACACCTTTGAGCACCTTGTTTGTATGATGGTAAGCAGAGTGCAACAGTAGCAAGCGAAGCAACTTCATGGTTATTGGATCTACAGGCAGTTGTGTATGTGTGTTAGACAAATGTGAAGGCCATGGCAGTCCAGATAGCAGAAATATACTTACAGGAATATAATACACAATATACCCACAGTCATACATTTTAGAATAAATCTGATAATACATAGTTAAATGAATACACAACTGATACAATACTAGTGCTTCAGCCCACATACTGTACATACAATTAACATTAGCTACACCATGTCAAGTCAGAGTGACTATAATGGGAAGTGGAACAGCAGTAAAAGTGTATGGAATATGTTGTATTCGAACCCAGGACCATGAGTATGGCAAGTCCTACATTTACACCTCTTGTCACAAGAAGGTTAAGAAAACACTTGTCTATGTTGCAGTTCATTGCTATAAACTATAATGTCACAATAGTAAAACAAAGGTTGCATACCCTATATTAGAACTCAGAATAATCTGTACTACAGCCCTACACTTGCATTCACTATTTTACTAATCATTCTTAAGGTCTCACTGTTAACTGCCATGCACGCAGTTCAGTAGTATTAACTGAATAAATACAGTTTTTATTTTTGACTGTCTGGGTCCTGTATAGCCAGTTGTCCAGTTTGTGCACTGCCACCCTTCATGCAAATAAGATAAGCACAGCCAGAACTGACATTCATTTTTCTCTGATTTGTCGTGTTTGTGCTAAGTGGTGCATTGCACAAATGGTGCCCCCCCCCCACCCAAAAAAAGCAGAAATCGTTTTTTTTTTCAATGGTATTTTATTGTTTTATGTAGGAGGAATCGAACGAGTGAACAGATATACAAAAAGTTCAGAAACAGTGCAAGCATAATTTGGAAATCTTACTTAACACTATACAACCCTCCAAATCACAACTATATACATATATACAGATATATACAGAAAGTGCTACTGCAACTGTGAAGAAGGAGTGAAGTCGGTTCTAGTAAAAGCCTTGGTAACTGATTCAAGAGGAGGGAATGTACTTATAGACAAAAAAAAAGAGATTAGAAAGGGCAATGCCTAAGTTGATAATTATAGTGATTCTGTTGATAGCAAATCCAAAATAATAAATGTATATCTTTGAAATTTGATTAATTAATCAATCCCCCTGAATGAGGTCAAAGATAAGTTTCCAATATTGCTGGTAGTATGTTTGTTTATTAGAGTTATTTATAAAGAGTTTTTGTGAAGATACGTATTTCATTGTTAGGTTCCCGAATCCCTTCCATGATAATTTGGTGTGGTCCAAGCAATTTTTGGTTATATAAAATTTAATTCATAAACAAAGGGTAATGAGGACGTGGTATTTCAGTTTAGATATTGTAAGATCTGTAATATGTAGGTCCGCTAGTTCCCAATATATGGCTGACTTTTGATAACCCATTTTTTCTAAGTACACTTTGAGTGAACACCAACGCTTATATGTGTGTTTACAGAACCATAAGATGTGCAGAAGATCAGCATGTGGAAAGGACCAGCTTGGACATGATGGGGAAACATTAGGGTTGAATTTATTTAATATAGAAGGAGTAAAGTAGGTATTATTATTGATCATAAGTTGAGTGTATACTAGGTTTTAAATGGGGATAGTTTAATAGTGGATTCTATTGCTCTAAGTTTTTGGTCCTCCCTGAATTAGGTTCTATGTTGGTCACAATAACTAGAAAATAGTAATATATTTTGATATTTGGAGGCAACATCTATTTTATAAGTATTTGATAGCATACCATTTTCCCTGGTTAGACTTTCAATGATATCCACTGCACTAGTTATATCTCTTTCAATGTTTGGCTCATCAACAATTAATGTTGTTATAAGTTCCCCGATCTGACGTAAAATAATAGTGTATTTATGACCTAATTTTAGTTCATTTCTTAGTTCTTGTAATGATTTCTCCTTATGTCTATGGATATCCCAAACAGTATACTCTTTGATTGAAGGATAGTCTGAGAGGTTAATAATTTTGTTATTAAGTCTGATATTGGGGTTCATATGGATTGGTTGGAGAAAGGAGAGGGTCTTATCCAGCTCAATGTGTTTTATTAAGCCCTGAAAGATTTTAACTCTTTGTTTCAAAATGTTGTTTATAGAAGAATTTCTTAATCCTATTGAAGATAAGAAAGGGAGGGCTTTTGAGTTGAAATTATCACCTCTTAAGTGGTTGTGCAAGATTTTAACACATGAGGGGTAAAATATGTCTTTATGATCCAGTAGTATAATCAAAAATCTGGCAAACATAATCCTCCCTTTCCTTTAGGGTATATTAATTGTTGGTAAATTACCCTAACTGATTTGGGAAACCATATAAATTTGGTTAGTTCCTTATTGATTTTTTGAAAGAAATTATTTGGGATGGTCAAGTTTGAAGTGTTAAACTGATGTAAGAGTTTAGGTAAAATGTTCATCCGGATAATTGATGCTTTAGATAGCAAGGATAGATTCAATTGTTGCCATCTATGAAGACCTTGCAGAGTGTTTGCCCATACTTTCATAAGGTTGTTCTGATACATGGATAAATGATTATGTTCATATTGTATCCCTAAATATTTAAAAGAATATTCTATTTTGAAAGGAGATTCCAAAAGTAGATATTCTTTATGGTGTAGAGGGTTAATAGGAAAAACAAGTGACTTATTTTGGTTAATTTTATAGTTCGAAATTTCAGAAAATTTGTCAATTGTATTAATTATCTTCTTTGTATCTGAAATGGGACATTCAAAATATATATTTCAATCATCTGCATATGCAGACAGTCTTATTTTGGTATTCATAATTTTAGGGATGGATTGAAATGTAGCTTGAGATATGTATAACAAAAGAGGCTCAATATAAAACTGGAAAAGGTGAGGGGAAAGGGGACATCCCTGTCTAGTTCCATTTAATATTCTGATAGGTTTTGATAAAATTTTGTTAATGCAGAGATAAGTATAGGACTTATTGTATAATGTTTTAAGTAGGTTACTGAACCCTTTGGGAATGTTGAATTGAGCAATAGCCGCATATAGGAGGTTCCAGCTTACTCTGTCAAATGCTTTACAAGCACCAAGTATTAATCCATATCTCTGACTTTTTTCATTTTTTGGTGAGATGTAGCATACCATCTAATGTTAAAGTGTTATCCCAGGTCTGCCTGTTTGACATGAATCCAGCTTGCTCAGGGGAAATTATATAGGGCATAATATAATTATATATACCTACTTTACTCCTTCTATATTAAAATTGAGGACATAATTTTAATATCCACATTAATTAAGGATATTGGCTTGTAACTATGTGGACTAGATCTATCCATATTGTTTTTAGGTATAAATGTTGTTTTGGAGTTATTTAGATAATAATCAGGTATACCATTTAGTTTAATGTAATTATATTTTTTCAGAAGAATAGACAACAGTTTTTGATTAAAAGTTTTATAAAATTCTGAAGTATATCCATCTGGGCCTGGTGTCTTGCCTAGTTTTAGTTTCTCTATGACTTCAATTATTTCTTGCTGATTAAGAGGGGCATTTAGAAGCTCTATGTGATTGTCTTTTAACTTAGGGAACTCAACATTTTTAAAGAATCCTGCAATTTCTTCAGAAGAAGATTGGTGGGTGTCCAAGCCATATAATTCTGAATAAATTTGATGAAATATTTCTGTTATTTGGGTGCCTGTTTTATAAAACTTATCTTGATACTGGAGTAGTGAAATCCTAGCTGTCTCTTGTCTGTTTTCCATTATTCTAGCCAGTACTTTGGATGGGAATTACACTCATTCTGAGTATTTAGCTATGCATCTTAGTTCATGTAGGGAATAATTGTGTTGGTGTAGTTTAAACAATTGTCTTTGTGTATTATTTATTGATTCTTCAATGTCAGAGTTTGGTTTGAGTTGAAAATTATTTTCTAACTCTTTCAATTCAGCCACTAACTTATTCAGTTTTTCTTTTACTAATCTTTTAAAATATGTGGCTTTCTGAAATAGTACCCCCTCAATTGTGTTTTGCAAGCTGCCCATTGGACATCATATGAGATATTGGAGCTCTCCATATTCTTTTCCAATTCTGGTAAGATGTCCGATACCTCTCAAACCACCTCTGATTTAAATAATTAATTGCTTAAAGATCAATTATAATTTCTAATTCTATTCACTGGTTTATCAAGGGTACTTATTTTCAAGGTAATTTTTGAATGGTCTGATAAATGCCTTGGTTTGGCAGAGTATTTAATATCACCCTCTACCAAAGTTTCTGAAATGAGGAAAAAATCTATGCTTGACCAGGTATTGTGGCATTTAGAGTAGTATGTGTACAGATTTTTCCTTTCCTGACCATCACCAAATGAAATAGGATCTATCAAGCATGAGACAACCATAAGTTCACCCAGGGCAATTGACTCTTGCAAGTTATATAAGAGGGAGTTACTAGTGCGATCTAAACCTGGGTCAATAACTGCATTCCAGTCTCCACCTAATATGTATTCATGATCAGGGAACTTACACAAGATGTTATATATTTCTAAGATGAAATATTGTTGTTTCTGACATGGACCATAGACATTGAGAAATAGGGTTGGTTTTCTTCTGGATGGATTTAGAGCTATACACAATCTACCCTTTTCATCAGTTATAATCTGTGATTGATTGCTGAAATTATTTTTTAATTATAGTAGCTACAACCATTGGTTTGGCGTTATCCCCAGCTGCAATTATTGCTTTAATCCATTTCCTATTTAAGGCTCCTTTTCGCTCATCTCTAAACATGTGCTTCTTGTATAAAAAATATATGTGCTTCCAATTTAAATATTAAGTACAACAACAAATGTCTCTTATTTTTATCTTGCAAACCCCTCACATTCCATAAATCTATAATCCACATACCCAGGATTTAACCAGTGAAATAAATGTTTCTATTTTTAATTTGTGATATTTGTTCTTTAAGAGGCTCCAAAAACTTTTATTAGATATAGAGAATGAAGAGATGAAAGACAGAAAATGTATCTTCAACACAGTAGCATCCAGTTCTTTCAATATTAATCCTGTGCCTACCCACCTGCCCCTCTTGTTTGAAAGAGCATGCGAAAGTAAGGTTACAGAACCGAACATTACTAGATATCAATTAGCTGAAATAGACATGTAACCTATAAAGAACAGTCTAAACTTTTCTAATAACTTTGTAACTCTAAAACATATATACAAAACTAGATTAACTCCTAGATTAGTCATTCCTTAACCTTCTTACATAAAATCCATTCTTCTCCTAGTTGAAGATATAGCCAGAATAATATTTTATGTTCATATCTTACTATTAGCCGCTATGATGGTAGTATTCCATATGTAACAATTCCAGACTTGGTTATGTTACCTAGAGATAATTTAGTTCCATTAACTAAAGTGAGTATTTATAGGGATTCACCTTTCATGCAGTGCCTGATAGTCAGTATTGATCAATACTTCTGAATATAATTAGATAAAGATTCAGAGTCTTAACATGAGCGTCATAGTATACAACCACTATTAACAATAAGAAAAACTATGTATAAAATTCCCCGACTCTTAGGTTATTAGGAGCCACTGTATCAGAGCCAATAAAGAAATTTAGCAGTTGCATAAATTGCTGCATTACCCAAGTATCTAATGCCTTAAACAGTTTGTTGTTACAAGCAACACATAAAACATGTCTTGACTATCTAACACAATACAATTTGAGATTTCCATTTTTCATTAAATAGATTGAGATGTTCCAGCAATTATTAGGAGTATAACACATCTCCATATTTTGATTTTTGTATAGTAAGATTGTTATCAGCGCAGTTCCAGTCCTTTCAGTGTGAGTGAGACTGGTTAAGATTCCCTTTCTATACACTAGGTGCCAGTACATACATGATATGTCTCCCTTGCATTCAAAACATTCCTATGTCACAGTCTGCAGATTTGCTATTACACAAGTAATGTAGAAAGCAGTTTACAAACTTTATATCATTATGAAATGACCCTAGAATTATAATCTCTCAAATTTGAGATCAGTTTAATATTTCAAAGTAAGTATAGGGCTCATTTTTAACATCAAATTGTCCCAGACTGTATCCTGCATATTTCTATGTTATATGTTATATCTTCTATGTTTTGTTTAATCACAAAGACTAAAAGTTATATTTGGAAGTTTAAACTGAGTTAACCTTTCTGAGCGACTTTTATCACTGCAAGAGTTTCACTGAAAGTCTCAGTCAACTACGCATAATTGACTTTTGATTTAGGCGAAATGCATAGTATAAGGCTTTTTTTACCTTAAATGTTGAGCCAACTGTGATACTTGCTTTGGATTTACCTTCAAAGCTGAACCGAATATTTACTTTGGTTAGTTTATATACATTTCTGCAGTATCATTAAAGCATTTGGTTCTTATGAAGGAAGTTTTTATTACTGGAGCCCGAAGTTGTCTCTCAAACTCTAAACTACTTCCCAACGGGAATGGACATATTCATTCCTCAGAGGCCATTTCCTGCCTCAAAGTGTACTTCCCATTAAATTTTATTATCCTTTAATTTTAGAACAGAGCTAGTTTCTTGGTGAACTGGGATTTTATTTGCTAACAATTTCAGCGTATGAGACAGAGAACAGAGGAAACACATCAGGGATTCTGTTCTCAAAGATTTTTACGGCTTTGGTGCTTTACCAAAGCATTTAATGAAGACAGCTTTCACTTCTTTAGGTGAGTTCACTGCAAATTTGGTATTATTGTTAAAGAAAACTCATGTGTTGGGGTATCACATTTGAAATTTAATTTTATGCTTTATGAGCTCTGTGCAGTATGGCATGAGTTTTTGGCGCCTTTCTTTAACAGCCATCAGGAGGTCTTGTGATAAGGTGATTTTTTGCCCTTTCCACAAAATCTGATTTTGTTTTTTGGCTGCTATCAGCACTCTTTGAACTATCCCGCTGGCATTCACTTCAGTTTGAAGTATGAAATCAAACAATTGCAAAATTGTTTTGGTCAGTTGGTTATGGTCATAATATTCTGGTATGCCTGTTATTAAAATATTGTTGCATCAGTTTCTCGCCTTTAAATCAATAAGTTTCTGCTGCATGTCTGATAGGATAGAGTTTTTGGTACTTAGTTCATCTTTTAGCAGAGCAATCTGATGTTCATTAGTTTTGGTTTTCTCCTCTGTACTAGCCATGCATTCTTCAATTTGGTTTATTTTGTTGTTGAAACTAGATAGTTGTTTGGAAAAATCTTGCACTGCCATCTGAAGTGGTAAAAGAGCTTGTTTGAGCTCATCCATGTGGATGCTCGAGTCAGGCTTCTGTTTTGTGTTAGTTTTGGTTAATTCCTGCCATTTATTTAATTTTTGCCCCTTGGTTATAATTTCCTTTTCTGGGGAGACTACTGCATAAAATTTAGTTTTACTGATTTGTGTCTCCATATTTTTGTTTTCTTTCAACATTTCCTTTCAGTAGTAGGATTCTGATTTGAGCCTGTGTTATTCATTGCTAGAGGCCTGAGTTTACACATGGTGGGTGGTCTCCTGATTGTCTGGAGGCTTAATTAGCAGATATTATCCAGATATATTGATGGAACACCTCTTTTATTTCAGCTATATTTAAAGGCGACATACATTATCATGAGTATCTATTTTGAGATGCATTTAAGTGGCTAGTTCTCTGATTTTGTTGATTTTGGATAGGAGCTTTATGGAGAGGGTGTTCACAGGACATCCACCATCTTGGAATCTCTCAAAAAAGGAGAAATAGTTGAAATGAGAAAAGCAATCTATGACATACACACTAGAAAATGTAAGTACACATCAGATATTTCTATATAGGTCTGGATTAGAGCTCTCAATCCAATGCACCTTTAGAACACAGGATGGATGCCTTATCCTTCTTTGACACAAAAACAGCTTTGCAGCAAAGAACTTAGTTCAATATGCACACAACCAACTGCAACATCTACACTGATATGAAACCATACAAGTGTTATTTGTACATATATTAATTAGTTTTGGATGTAGTGCACCTAGTGATCACACAACCTGTCATAATTATTGTTTGCAAATGTTTATCTCTGCCTTACATTTCTGTGTTTGTTGGCCATTTTTCATTTATCTGATCAGTAATCTGAGACATGCAGTTTGTAATCCACTCTATATAATTGGCCTTAAAATGTGTGAGGATATTAAGTGGAAATAAGATCCTTTGTAGTTGCCAACTAATGAAAGGCAGGTTAGATGTGAAGGAACACAACCAGTGACTTGTGTGCTGCTTAGTTACATTTTTAACCTTACATCTAATACTTTGTAGATGTGACATGACACACCCACTGGAATTAAGAAAGCCTGCAGTGCTGTTGTGTTTTCCTTCTCCCAAACACTAATCAGTCATAGTTGCAATCCATTAAAACTAAACACACAGGGAGTGGCTGTTCTACTTTTACATCCCTACATAGATCCAATTTTTGGGGATTCAGCAGTTCTAATAAGTTCACATCTTACTTGCATCTTCACCGTGCTGACAGTCATGAATCTATACCATAGAATGGCAACCATGTAGCTAGGCAAACTTATGGTGGGGATACTTGTTTATGTCAGAAAGTCTGAGCATAACACAATTTCCTCAGGATATATCTGTATAAAGAAGCACTGCACTTTGGAGGATATGCTTCCATTTGGCAGCAACATACTGCATATGCTGGAATGTATTTAAGAATATCTGAAGCATAAGCTTTTACACTTTTATCTGTATGCATTAATTAGAAATGTACTGATGGCATGGGCATGTTTGTCAAGTCATTTCAGATGTATATATGACTGCCAATACATGAAAATGGAATAATGTGTGATAAATATGCACAAATGTTTCAGGGACAGTTTCTTTGATAGAACTTTTAGCATTTCAAAGAGGGTCTGTTAGAAAATTGTGTCATGTTTTCCTGTTCTTTGGGGGGCATAGGTGAGTCAGTGATATGGCACAAACAAGTATAGACTGTTCTTTTGTGGGGGGGAGCAAATGTGAGTTACTGTTATGGCACAAACAAGGATATGTTGCCCTATTTTTGTGATACAAGGACATGTCACTCATTCCTACTATTATACAATACACTCTAGGTTCAATACTTATCTTGTAAATGCAGGAGTTCACATGGTTCTGTCCATATCTACTCCTTTCTGTGGCTGTATTCCAAAAGTTTTGCAATACATAGGAGAATCAGCGCAGAGTGTGCACAGATGCTTTATAGCTTATTGAATAGCTCTACTGTGTTGAATTAGCATGAAATTCAGTTGCTTATGCTATAATTAGCATACCTCAGTGTTTACCTGGTTTCGGTGGCCATGTGTGCATCAATGTGCTACACCCACACAGTAAAAATGACTGTGTAGGCTTTATTGAATCCCCCTGATAATATGAAAACATTGGTTAAGAATCAGTACAAGGTATAGGACAATCATTTAATATTTAGAGAAATTTTAGACAGCTTGTAGAGAAATGAAAGGTAAGTTAGTCTAATATGAATAGGAACTGCAATATGAATTAAGGTAAAAGCAGGCTTGTGGCATATTTAGAGAGAAAGTCAGTTTCATAGTTTAGTACAAAGCTAACTGCCCTTGCGAGCCATTTTAAGCTTAGCCAATTATTCCTTGTGAGACTCAAACCCTGCACCTTGTGTTTGTAAGGCAAACACCTTAGCCATTAAGCCACCCTCCCAGCCCCTTCAAGCACGGTACCTTTTGACTGTGAGGTAAACACCTTAACCATTATGCTAACCTCAAAATACCAATTGGGAAGAGAAGGGAAGAGAATTAGATAGCAGTAAGGAAGTAAAGGGAGACTAAAGAGGTATAAGGAATGAATAGGCACTTATTCACATTTAGGAATATAGTTTATCCTGTTTTTGAGCAAGAGCAAGAACAGAGCCAGATTTTAGCTAGGAAGTCTTTCAGAGTCATTTTGAAAGATGTGAGGGAGGGTATAGACCTGATAGATACAGGTAAGGAGTTCCAGGCCTTAGCAACCTTGTATGAGTAAAGACAGTACCTAGCAGATTTGTTAAGTTTGCAGACATGAAGTTTTAGTCACTGGATCACAATGGCTGACTGGAAACATAGTTGTCTAGAATGTTTTTTAGTGCAGCACAGGCAGATGGATGCTGGATTATTTTATAAGTGGTAAAATGTTGTGTATATGTTAGTTGATGTGACACTTCTAACCAATTAAAGCTTTTCAATGCTATAAAGTGGTGGTTTCTCAAAGGGGTAAGTGCTACAAATTTAGCAACTTTGTTATAGCATTGTTCAAGTTTGAATTTTTGTGAAGCCTGAAGGTTAGTAAGGATGGGACCACCATATAGAAAATTGGGAAGGAGATAAGTAGTGGCAAGTCCAGTTTTACTTGAAGGGTTGAAAAAAAATTTGGCTCTATAAAGCATCCATAGTTTTCAATGAGTTTTTCTTATGCAATTTTGTATCTGCAGGTTGAATGTAAGATTATCATCCACTATCACCCCTAACAGTTTGCTATGACAAGTGACTTTAATTGATTGTTGTATTATCAAGAGAGAGGACTTTATTTTTTTTTTTCACGAGAGAGGGATTTGGGGAAAAAAGTAGTAGCTTGGTCTTTTATGGATTGAGCATGAGTTGTGAGTTATGAAACCATGATTCAGTGGCTGTTAAAGCTTCCTGAGTAATTTTTTGGAGGTGTACCAATGTGTCAGATATGAAAATGCGAGTGGAATCATCTGCGTACTGTATTAGGGTGGCCTGTTGTGTGGAAGTATAGAGAGTCTTGGTGAAAATGATAAAGAGAAAAGGACCAAGGACAGAGCCTTGGGGTACACAGGTGGTGACTGGGAGGCAAGGAGAGATCTTGGAATGCCATTTTACTGACTGGTACCTATTGGACAAGTAGATTTTGAACCACAGAAGGGTGGGCTAAGACAGACCTAGTGAGGACATTTGAAGAAAAGTTTGCTGTGACAAACTGTGTCAAAGGCTTTAGACAAGTCTAGAAATAAGGAAGAGATTAGTTGCCATTATTACAAGCTTTATTGACTGTATCCATAAAGGTTAGAAGGGTAGTGCTAGTATTATGCAAGGGACAAAAGCCATGTTGTATACGAGATAGTAGTTCTTCCTGCAGGAGATAGTCTAGCAATTGTTTATGAATACATTTTTCAAGTATTTTGGCAAGGGGAGATAAGATTGCTATAGGTCTAAAATTGTTAACTTCTGTTGAATTTCCATCTTTGTGCAGCGGGATAATGTGTGACTTTTTCCAGAGAGAGGGGATATGGGATTCCTACCAAGACCTATTTATAAGGCTTGAAACAGAATTGGCAATGTTATTGGCTGTTGTTTTTAGGTATTTGCTTGGAAAGTCATCAACTGAAGAGGAGCATGGGTTTAAGTTTGTTTAAGAAAAGTTTTATATAGGATTGCATAGTTTTATATAGGATTATATATTGTGTGCCTTATATCAGATATTGCCCTTTAACATCCTGAGCATGCAATATTTAGAACATTATATATATATATATATATATATATATATATATATATATATATATTTATACATTTTATAAATATATATATATATATATATATATATATATATATATAAACTGCGGTGGTGGTGCTGCAGCATCATTGTCGCCTCACAGTAAGATGTTGTCCTGTTTGATTCTCAGCTAAAGCGTCTTCTGTGTGGAGACATGCGTGAATGGGTGTACCTTCGTTGAAGGTTGTGCGTCAGGGTTGCCAACTCGGCACGTAAAAATCTACTGCCAATCATTAGCAGACTGGAGTTCCGCTGTGGTGACCCCTAACCGGGAAAAGCTGAAAGACACACACACACACACACATACGCGCACACACATATATATATATATATATATATATATATATATATATATGTATATATATATATATATATATATATATATATATATATATATATATATATTTACACACACATCCACGCACACACACACACACACACACACACACACACACACACACACACACACACACACACACACACACACACACACACACACACACACACACATATATATATATATATATATATATATATATATATATATATTGGATTGCTTTAAATAAGTGACACTCCAAAATGTTGACATCAGTTTTGTTTACACACTTTAGTAATAAAAACAGAAGGTTGACAGTTGTGGGGGATCAACAGTCCTTGGTGCTGGAGAATATGCCAGTTCCCAGGAGATTGTGCAGTCTCAGACCTAGTATATATAAAATTAACAGAGTGTGTGCAAGGTACATGGGGACTTGCCACCCTGCAAAAACTGTTTTTCTTGTCCTGCATTCTCAGAGGTTGTTTCTTGAAGGATATGCTGTTGTGTGTTGACATATTTTTTTCAATTTTTGTGTGTTGGTTTAAGTAAAGAAGACAGGTGGGTGTTTCAATTACGGTAAATACATGCTGCGGTGCAGGGGACCTTGTCCTCTGGAAAAAAAAAAACTTTGCTTCTTTTTACTAAGAGTGTCTTTCAGTCATTTTTTTTTTTTTGGTGTTTTGTCTATCAGACAAACAGCGTTATATAAATAATTATGAATTTGAGCTGTAGATACCTCCCACGGCACATGACCTGTACTTTAACAAATGGTCAGTGGACATGCAGCATTCCTGTTTCCAGCAAAAGTACATACTTTGCTTTAGTAGAGGACTTTTATAACTTCAGGGCAAGGTGCTGCAAAATACTGGTATTCAGGGCAGTATGGCCACCAAAACCAGTATTTTCAGAGCAGCAGAAATCTAATGCTGCATCTAAGGTCATGGTGAATTGATATGCATAAAACCAGGACACGTTTAGATGATAAACGTTTACTTGTCAATCAGTCAATTAAGTTATTTTTGCTAATAAATAATTAGCCACATAGAATGCCAAGTTAAGCAATTCCATTAGCATGAAAAATATACTGTAAAAACTAAACCATGGGTTATATAAAATGAGTTGACTGGAATCTGTACAAGTGTTTCATATGCACTGCACCCTTAATCTCGCTATTTCCATAAAACAGTTGCATTCTATATGCATGATGTATATGTATTTATTTATTTGCTAACTAAGTGGGTGAACTAGTTGTTCACCCATTCTTTTGCCACAACCCTGACTCACATGATGAGCAAATTTACAGATATGTAATGGCTAATTACGTCTTTGCTGTAAAATTACAAATTGTATTCAAAGAGGATTTGTGCATGCACTATACATGCTTACAAATTATTAACCAAAGTACTTATAGTCACATGGAAATTTGACTTTGCAGTACATGTATAGAACACATTATACAACGACCTCCCATTAATATTCCAAAACGTGCACGCTGATTGGTCAGCGTGCATGTTGTAAATCAGACTTATACAAATGGAAAAAGGTCCGGTCGCCCGGACTTTTTCCATTAGTATAAGTCTTTTTTTTTTTTTACAGCAACGGAAATCTCAAGATCTCCGTTGCTTTTTAGAAACTGTCTCTTTATGTTAAAGGAGTTTAACATAGCAAGACAGCTTTAAAAAAAGTAACAGAGATCTTTCTTTCTCCGTTGCTTTTTTAAAGCTGTCTCGCTATGTTAAACTCCTTTAACATAGCAAGACACTTTGTAAAAAGCAACAGAAATTTTGCTTTCTCCATTGCTTCTACCCATAGCTCTGATGTACTGCGTAAGCATACGCATGTGCAATACATCAGAACTGCTGCAGAATACCAGACAGCTGCGGGAGGGCAGCATGGAGGCATTATACAATGCCATCATTTAAGAAAAGTAAGTATTTGTTTCTTAAATAATGTCATTGTATAATAGCAATAACCCACTTCTGGATGTGGGTAATGCTGGATTTACCCACGGTTGTCTTTGTTTGGCCACTCGGGCTTCGCCCTCGTGACCTAACCACACCAACCATAGGTAAATCCAGCATTACCCACACCCAGGCATAGGTTATTGCTTAATTCATCCATCTTTTTAAATTAGGTGCAGTTTACATAATGGTCAATGCTAGCATCCATCGGTACCTGAACTCAGTTAACTAATATTACCTCAAACACTTGAAATATTTTCTGTGAATAGGTTCTCCTTTGGTTTGGTTTTGAAATCACTCAGACCTTCTTTTGCACAATAATATTTGGAAATCTGATTCCAGGGGATACTCTTCTCAGGTAATCGATTACTCATATTTGGCTTAAAAGCAATGAAAGCCTTGTTATAACCTCTGGAAGGTCATATCACATAGATGAGAATAAAGCTTTGTAACTGGTTCATTAAGGACATGTCAGTATGCGATTGCTACATCAATAGAAATAGCAAGCACATTATGGATAGTGCATGGAAGTCATTAATATCATTATTGATTGAGGATTATCAGCTACATTTTCTAGACAGAGTTCTGCATCAGTTTTGAATGGAAATAATGTTCTGATTTTATCAGTAACTCTTTAGGGCTTGCAATAATGACATCTATAAACTAACTGCATCCTTTGTGAATTAAATTATTTTCCTCTTTTTAATGCTTTATAGTGAGAAATTCATTCTCATCTTATAGATCACAGAGATTAAACTCATGTCCTTTCAATGCTGTGTATGTGTATTTCTGCAGCTATTTCAGTTTATATACGTACTTCTGATCCACTTCAGTATTTAGATATGGCACAAATGTCAGGCACTATGGATCAGGAAAAGAAAAGCTTTAAATTATTAAAAATAAAACAATGTAGATTAAAAAACATTAAAGAAAAAATGCATTTTTGGACAAGGCATCATTTAGGACATTCACAAAAGACGGAGAAAAATCCTTGTTGGTATTGCCAATGTTATGGTTCCAGGGAAGCTGGAAAGCAGAAACAGATCAGCTTTTATTCTTTGAAAACATGTACTATTTTGATAGGTTAAGCTACTATATGCATCATTGTCCCAGTCTTCAAAAGATACTTTTCCCAAAGATTGGTTGCTGAACGAATCTTCTCTGTAATATCTTGGAACACAATCAATTTATTAACCACATAAGACTGGATTCAAATATTGTACTGGTAGATCTGTAAACTGAATGAATGCCATAAATTGAAAGAGTTGCAGATTGTAAACTGCCTTAATTAGCCAAATATTTCTGTGAAGAAGATAGCTGAGTAATCGGAAATGTGCATTTACCTTGCTGTAATGACCTCATGTTCACTAGTGTAACATATATTATAGCATATCATTTGCCTTCCTTGCTTTTTGTCATATAAATAAAACTGAAGTCGGTTTGTACGATGCAAGCATCTTGCAAAATCATTGCATATTCTTAAAAGGAATTTACTGTTGCTGAAATAGTTCATGGTTAACATATTTAGTAGAAATACTTTACAAAGTTGTACTATACTCTTAAAAGCAGTTTGCTGTTGTGGAAATAGTTTATATTATATTTACTCAGAAGATGTTCTGTTCATTAATTTTATTCAACTGTTTCAGAAGGATGCACAGAGTCATTTTTATTCAGTCCATAAAACAGAAATTCATTTCAGGCCAGTAAATTCAGATAAAGGCTTTTAGTAGCTCAGGACATGACCACCTTCTTCACCTTCAGGCCACCACATCTTATATATTTTTGCCCTCTTTATTTAATGGGAAATAAGTCAATGTTGACATCCTTTTTCTTGCACACCCTTTCTTCCAAGTCTGCATTTTTTTAAATAATTTTGACATCTGTTTCTAAGTAATTGTATTCTAAGTTATATTCACTTTTTACTAGACATACAAAGAGATAGGTAGATAGATAGATATATTAGATAGATAGATAGATAGATAGATAGATAGATAGATAGATAGATAGATAGATAGATAGATAGATAGATAGATAGATAGATAGGTAGATAGATAGATAGATAGATAGATAGATAGATAGATAGATAGATAGATAGATAGATAGATAGATAGATAGATAGATAGATAGATAGATAGATAGATAGATAGATAGATAGATGGTTTAGAAGCTATAAGTCATAGAAGAGAAGACATGGTAACAAAAGCCAGAGGCACAGCTAACCTCTAACTGTTTGTAATACTTCATAGTCACTTTAGCAGCTATGTTATTGTTTTGTAGTATGTGACATACAGATATTATAATAGCTGATTCAGACAGAGCAGCTGCTAGCAGGGTATTATTGCTGCTTCCAGTTCATGGGATTTACAATTTAAAGTTTGGCATAATACTTTAGTTCTAGCAATTATTTACACTTTATTTCGAAGGCTACATCGGCCCGTATAACATGAGATTGGGCTTTCAGATTTTAAGTAATTTTTATTTGATCTGGTGCAGAGAATTAAAGAACGGGCAAAAAGTTATTGTTGTTGGTCCATGGGGACCAGGGTTTGATTCTCTCAGCCTATATTGCTTAACTGTGTGATCGTGAGCAAGTCCCTTAACCAGACTGTGCTTCCAGGCTGTCTGAAAAAGGAAGAGGAAGGATGAGGGATAAGCCTGCTTGCCTTTCTTCAGGGGGGGTGGGGGTCTGTACTCATGGTCATACTTTCAGGAGTAGAATTTCTGATGGAAACTGGGAATCAAACAGAGGTGCTTGTCTGCAAGTGGAGGGGTTATGCTGGATTGATCGCATTACACAGAGGAGATGCATGCATTGAAAAAAACATTGCATGATAACCCCTCCACATAATGCTAAAGAACATGCACAGGGAGTCAGGATACAAAGAACAACCCTCTTCAAAATAATAACACCATTCCCAGTACATTTGCCCCTCCTGCTCATGGAACGGATGGACCATAGGGGTCTTGCCCAGAGAGAGGACACAGGTCAGTAGAGCAGTTTGTTAGATAAGCTTAACAGTCAGAAGAGGCCCGGGGGGGGGTGCAATAAATTACTGCTTGCAGCTGTGGAACTATACAAGTGTCAGGAGGAATGTGGATTGTTTTTAGTGTTCTTTCTCAGGCTGAAACATTGTGTCTTGTCATTACAGAAGTAAGATACACTGCCTAAGGGATCACCATCATTGTTTCTGTTCATTTCATATTACAAAGCTACACACTAATAAAAAGATCCCTTAAGGGGGTGTTTTTGTGAATAAATATTGCTTATGACACTGGTTAAAGACATAGGTACAGTGTACTCTTCATGATCCTGAATTAGTGGTCCTCATTCTTCACTCTCTGTGCATAGTTGGATAGAAGTTTTTTTTTTTTTTTTCTAGTGAACTATCTTTTCCTTTTGAAGACAGAGGGTTAGCTGTCATGCCGTCTTCTCTTTGACAAAGCATAATGGAGAGTTTGTACTTCTGGTATATTTCTTAAAACTACAAACTATTCATTACACTTTGTCAAAGAGAAGACCATATGCTTTCTCTGCAGCAAGACAGGAAGGTATTTTTATACAAAAACAATGGCTTTACCATTCTCCATTAAGGCCAAATATCAGCCCAAATGCCAAGAATAGTGACCTGCAGTCCATATAGTTTAGGTTCAACAAAATTGCCAGACGTAAATAACTTTCTGATAAAATTCAACAAAATACTGTTGCTATGACAGCACTTAATCAAAATAATACTTGCAAAAGACAGCAAGTGTTGAAGCATGGAATACTTTTAAGAATGCTTGTTTTGGAGAACATTAAAAAAACAGTTTCTTTTGAAGGGAAGATATATCATTAAAGGCAATTAATACTTTTAAAAAACTGTTTTTGAATCTGAGAAAAAAGTACCTTTTTAATTTTAAAACAACAGTACTTCATAATTAGGAAATTTTTATAAAGCTATTATTGTTTGCTTTGTGTATTGTAATAGAAATATGTTTCATACCCATAGTAAGTAGGGTATGGACATAACTTGAAGATCTCAGACTTTTAATTTAATTCACCAACAAACTCTAGCAATATGGTTATCACTTGAAGCTTATACTTATCTGAGCTCCACTAAACTCTACACTATGACCAGTTTTATGTTAAATTCTACAGAGGCTAAGTGTCTCTTGAATAGAATGCTATGATGTGCTTATATGATTGGAGGACATGGATCACCAAACTCCTTAAAACTATTACAATATAATTATAAAATACTTCATTACAGGTGGGAAGGGGGTAACAGTGATAATGGAGCATGTCACTGTGAAGGGTAGTGAAGGGTAAAGTAAAGAGAATAAATATAAGAACATAACTTCATATTAGGACCAATGGAATAACAGGAGACCCGGGGTGGGGGGGATAAATATACAGATTGAAAGAGGAAGGTGTTGGGTGCAAATGAATAAGATAATCTCATTTTAAATGAGTCTCAATAAAATCAGAGTACAGTTTCCTATTGAAAGATAATCAAGGAGACATGAACCCTATAATGCAAGGGTACAAGAGTAATGAGAACTATGTCAGGATTCATAAAAACGTTATGTAAGGAAAATCACAGAAAGATAAACTTTTAGTGTGTGGGAGAGCTCTTCCACTGTAATACTTTTGAAATATGAATACTAAGAGTGCAAATTTATGAATCCCTCCCATTGATATTTCCTGGAATGCACAAAAATTTTGTTGCAGTAACATTATTTAAGGTATGTATCTGCTATATTGAGAAATTATGTCAACCACAGTTGAATAGTGTAGTACATTGAGTCATATTTTATGAATTCCGGACTTACTAGACAAAGTGGACATTAATTCAGCACACACATTCAGAACAATAAAATGTAAAGGAAAGCAGTAGAGGAACTCTGTCAATAGGTACATTTTCTTATCCACAGATCACACATTTGAGATATCCAAGAGTTTAAAAGATTGTTGTTAATTTTAGAGTAGTTAATATCAAGCAATGTATCCGGCTTCTCAAGGTATAAATAGAACAATTTTCGTCAAAGTGCTTTCTGAATTTCAGGTGTTGAAAATAACAGAAGGAAACAAGCAAAGGCTAATACTTTGCTAATGGGGTTTATGAATAATTCTAAGGGACATTTTAAGGTACTTTATACCCTGGAACTAATTGGATTATCAGTGGCTTGTGGCCGATGTGACTTCATGGTATTGTCAGTTAAATTAGTGGGGAAGATAAGACATTAAAGATCAGAAAAGAATATAGCACTTCTGTGATGTCCACACAGTGGGCCAGTAATCAAGGACTCTGAATCTTCACCACTGACACTGGAGAGGGATGTGCACCTAGAATACAAATGGATACACTCAGTATTTCCAGATGCAGACATCTCTGCATCAGGCACAATCTCCCTTAAGAGCACACAGGGAACATACTCAGCCCCCGGTCTGAATTTCTCTATATCTGCCTTCCTTCAGGCTCCCAATAAGACTCCCCACTAGTACAGCTGTAGGGTTAGGTCCTCAGCCGAATGTCCAAGGCAAGTCCTCCAGCACCCTTTCTGTGAGACCAGTGTTTTGTGTCCCTGTCACAAGCAGCTGACATACACACACTGTGAGATTTAATTTTACACACACACACACACACACACACACACACACACACACACACACACACACACACACACACACACACACACACACACACACACACACACACAAAACTGTACCTATTTACATGCTGTGCCCCCTTCTGCACAGAGTATAAGGTAGTTATCACCACCAACAAACATTCCACAATCAGCTACTCCAAGGCCCTTAACAAAGGGGGTCCAATTATACTGTGTAATATTAATACTAATACTAATACAAATGGTGTAGTTGACCAAGACAGCAATGCCTTCTGAAGTGGCCCACACAGTATCTTCAAATAAATATAAGCACTCTCAAAGGTTAAGTAATTTCTAAAAAGGACCAGCCACAATGAAAAGTTTAAATACATTTAATAATAAATAATAAAAGAGCAAGAAAATACTAAATATGTATTTACAGTAAACCACAGAGTTCAAATCACAGGAAATACTGATTGATGGACAGACTCATACAAATAAAGAAAAACGCTTCACTATATTCGTGACTGAATCTAGGAGCATTGTTATTCCCTTATAGCTTACTTGATAGAGCAAGGCACAATGAAATATGTGAGCAATCATTCTAGTCAGGTTCCCCAAAACAGAATGCTCAGTGCTCAGAGATTACTCCCAGTAAAACATGATATCCAAGATGGCTTGCAAAATGACCTTATCTGGTCACCTGACTCTAGGTTTTCACAGTATCCCCCTTTAAAGCTAAGACAGGAAGTTAGCATAGATGGCTACAATGCACATCTAAATGTTTATGGCAGTGCCTGGGATCTCCCCTCTTTTTACTGAGATAATGAACAAAGGCTTCTTCCAGACTCACTGTTTCCAGTCCTATTCAGCACTGTGGGGTGCCATTTTAATGGTTTAACAGCTCATTTACATTTCCTTTATTTTTAAAGTAAGCTAGCTGGTTAACCTCAGCTGTCCCGGTATCCTATATTAAAACATATACATTTAATTCAATAACAATAATACATGTACATTTTGTTTCATTTCAGCAGGATGCACTGGTGATACATTTTAACACAAGCAAACCTCACAAATACATTTTCAGCACAAGCATCTGTACAAATCCATTTGATATACAAATGAATTATAATTATTTACAAAATTCCAAATAGCTCTGCTGGCACAAGTCATACTTTGACTGCCCTGCTTCTGGCATGGCTGGCAGTACCTCCTATCATGACAGCTTCAAACACACTTGGGTGTTTTATCTTGCAAGAATTGACAGGTTAGTGCCAGTTACACTTCCATATCTCCTGGTCACTGAATCTAGTTTCTGAAAAGAAAACTAATATAAAGTGACCACATATTTTAGGGCAACTTTGTAGATGTTTGGTTTTAAGCAACGTTGATTTGTCTTTGTTTCATTTTTTTTAAGAAACCATTATATTTGCAATAAAGTTCTATGAAACAGTATATATGCATATTTTTCGGGAAGAAATAAAAGTGCTTGAACGTCTTCATAATAGGCATTACTTATGGAAATTCTGAATCAGCTATTAC